>NC_045428.1:423597995-423909775 GCF_902635505.1 Sarcophilus harrisii
AATTCCAATGAGCTTAATCAAAATCTGTTTTTTCAGAGCTGTATTTCAAGAAATTATAAATGAAACTACTTGGGGGGAAAAAAGAGTTAATTGCCTTACTTTAAAAAAAAAAAAAAGAATGATACAATAAATAAGTAGGCACTGTGCGAGGCACTAAGGATATAAAGACAAAAAGGGCCTTGACTTGAAGGAGCTGAGATAATATTGGGGAAAACATCATGAATATAGGGACAGGAAGTGGACTTAAGATTTATTGATCTATGTGTTGCAGGAGAGTTCAGATGAAGAGCAGCAGAGTTTCATAGCAATAACAGTTAATAAAGATTTATTACTTCTCACAAAAAGAGAAGAACAGTTGCCAATAGGGAACAATTTCCTTTGCCCCAAACCCCTTGCTGAGGGCATCACACAGTGGGGTGAATTCTGAATATGGAACCATTCAATAGCTTTAACACTTTTATAAAAGTCCCAGGTACCTTTGGGACTCAGACTTATATGAAGTTTTAGATCAAGCTAACCAGCATCAATAGGAGTCTGCGCTGTTATTCAGAAGGACAGAGTCAGGATGAGTGAAGTGAAGGCATTTTCTAAATTACCTAATAAGGAATGAGGAATGAGGAGCAGGGATATAGGGAATGTAACTCTATACCAATCCATCAAGAGTCAAAGGAAAGAAGGTAAGGACAAGTCTTTGGGTTTATTAGTCTTGGTGACCAAGCTTCTTGGGAGAATAGGTACTTTCTAGTCAAATTAGCTTTCACCAGCCTACAATTTAATGAACTTGCACATAAGGAAATTTCTTCTATCAATGCAAGTTGACATTTTTTCTGTAACTAATAGTCTTAGAGAGTTGCCTACAGTACTTTAAGGTAAAATGACTTGCCCAGGATTGCACAGTATGAGCCAGAGGTGGGACTTGAATTCAGATCTTCTTAGCTTTATGTGCTAGCTCTTTACCATATCATGCTGTTTTTTCTCATGCACATAGATTAAATAAATTCAAAGTATAAACACAAAGTGAATACAAAATAATATCATGGCACCTTAAGTGAAAACTAGTATTAAGCCCCTGGCATTGTAAAGGAAAAGCTTCATATCGAAGTGGTACCCAAACTCTCTGACCCTTTTCTAAAACTGCTACCTATCTTTCAACACAATTTAAGACAACTCTTTTAAAGAAATAGATCAGTCCAGTTACAAGGTCAGTCGATTTTTTTTTGTTACCTAAAAACTGGACTAACTTCCAGTTCTATGAAACACCTTATTAATTGTTTCAATATCATCATGATAACTTCACAAAATAGTTATGGATTTTCTTTTTATTTCTAGGAGAGAAATCATATGGTGTTCTACTTTCTAAGGGGAGTCTCTAAAAGAATTGGCAGAAATTCTTTCTCCATGGAAGAAAACACCAATATGTCATCCTTTGATTTCATTTTATTCTGACAGAGAATTTTTTTAAATTAGACATGAAATGCATTTTACAAACAACTCTTTCTCTAATTTGAGGTGGTTCTCTGCAGCTGTTTAGGCCAAACTTCTAATTTGTCTTAGGCATGCTGTGAGTTTTCACAAATAATATCATGAATAATTTTTCATTAAAAATGTTTTTAGCCCTTAAGATTTCAATAGGGAAGCCAGAGTTATGAGGAATTTTATGGATATGTTTTGTTATGTTTTCATTTCTATTACACCATCATTTGCAAATTAGTTTTATCAAATGCATGCTCATAATATATTAGACTTATGGGATCATAATATTTAGGGCTTAAGAGATTTTAGTGATCTAGACTATCCCCTCATTTTATAGAGAAAGATGACTCTCAGAGAAGTCATAAGGATCAAATATTAAAACTGAAAGAAACCTTAAAAACTGTATTAGTTCAGCTATCTCACTTTACCAATAAAGTGAAACACAAGGAGTTTGAGTTACTTAAGAAATAAATTCAGTATCAGAATTGGGATCAGAACTCAGGTTTTCCTAGCACCAAGGATTGTAACCCCATTGACTTGCCATAGAACATGATACAATGGGATGAAGCACTGGATTTAGTTTGAAGAGATATTGACATACTATCATTAGGATATGATATCATGGAGCAGTTTAATGGTGCAATAGATTGAGCACCAATCTTGTAGTCAGGAGAACCTGAGTTCAAATCTGAACTTAGACACTTAAAACTTATTAGCTGTGTGACCCGGGGCAAGTCACTTAAACCCAACTGCCATAAAAAATAAACAAATAAAAGACGTAATATCATAAGGATAATTTTAAATGTAAAAATAAGAGTATAACTAAGATCTGGCATTAATCCTTTGTTACAAAGATACCTTATTTAAAAAGTTATGATTTATTAATATACTATTCATGAGGCTGACTAATTTAAACTTAATATTGATAAATGTAAATTTCTGAATTTAAACTAAAAAAATCAGCTGCAGACACATAAGACAGAAGTATATGGTCTAAAACCACAATTTATTTTATACTATTAATTTTCAGATTCTATGTATTCTGTGTCATTTCAGAGAAGAGAAACAGGACCAAAACGTGAAGAATTACCAAGAGGCAGACTGGTTTGATATGAAGATCTTCCTAACAATTAGAGCTTTCTTTAAATGGAATAAAGTAACCAACTGTGGTCAAACATTCAACAACTGTTGAAAACAATCATTGTCAGAAACTCTTTCAATCTAGTCCTGATGAAGTACCTACTATGCAAAACACTGAGAATATTTTTTAAAAAATCATCTCTGCTTTCAAAAACCTTAACAGCCTACCTTGATTGTGTTCAAAATATGTATTATGACATTGATTATATTTCTGCATGGAATAAGTAGTTGGAATAGGTAATCCCTGTGAGTCCCTTTCAAAGCTAAGAGTTTGATTCTACATGCACAAATAGACAAATGCATAATGGACATTTATCAATATTCCTGGATATGCCTCTAAGAACACATAGAGGTAAAGAGAACAGAGCTGACTCCATTGCTGACTATAAACATTAGACAACCCTTTTCTCTGGAAGTTACCACAAAAATATTAGACAAATAGTATTTTATAAAAATAAACAAAATTTTATTTGAATTTAAATTACCTTGCTAACTCAATGGCAGCTAATCTCTAATGTTCCTTATCAGGCTTAACAACTGAGGGCATTATTTGGATCAAAATGTCAAGTGACATTAGTGCTCTCACCATTCCTACAAGGCTGGACACTTTGGTTATATTAATATGAAGCCTCCCCAGAAAGCACAACAGAATACTGCTGAATCAGAAAGATGTTGATCTGACGATTGAGTTGGGACCTAGTCCAGATACCTGAGAAGACAAAGAAATTAGAAATTATTTTCTACCACTTCATTCAAATCTCTGATATCCAAAATTCTTTGCATTTAAAGCTTTAGATATGAGAGTAGAGAGGGTCTTTTTTGTTTGTTGTTTTCTTTCTGCTCATAGCTGGTTGAACTTTTATGTGACATGCTATAGAATTAATGTATAAAATCTAGTTTCTGACTTACCTTTCCTGGAATGTCTAATACTTATTAGCTGTATAACTATAGACTTGTCATTAAAGGTCTCTTAGCCTTAGATGATCCTCTAAAACTATAGATCATTTGAAAACAACATCCATACCATGTCCAAATAGCAACCAAATCGTGCATACCCTTTGATCCAGCAAATACATTATTGGGTCTGTATCCAAAAAAATCATTTAAAAAAGGGGAAAAAACCTTCTACAAAAACTATGTTGTAATAGTTCTTTTTTGCAGTGGTAAAGAATTAGAATTTGAGGGTGTGCTCTCAATTCTCAATTGAGGAATGATTGAATAAGTCATGGTATATGAATGCAATAGAATACGAACCATTGTGCTATAAAAAAGGATGAACAAGTGAACTTTAGTAAAACCTGGAAAAACTTATGTGAACCATTGAAAAAATGAAGTGAGTAAAACCAGGAGAACATCGTACATAGTAAAAGCAAAATATTGTTGTGATGATAAACTATGATTGACTTAACTCTTCTCAGCAATACAATGAACCAAGACAATTCCAAAAGATTTCATGATAGAAAATTCTATCCACATCCAAAGAAAGAACTGATGGAGTCTGAATATAAATCAAAGCATATTATTTTCACTTTATTTTCATGGGCTATTTTTCCTTTTGTTCTGTTTCTTTTTTCACAATATGAGTAATATGGAAATATGTTTTACATGATTGCACATATATAACCTATACAAAATTACTTCCTGTCTTAAAAAGAGGATGGAGGGAAAGAGAAATTTTAGAACTCAAAATCTATTTTTAAAAGAATTTTTAAATTGTCTTTACATATAATTGGAAAAAATAAAATACTACTTTAAAAAAGAAAGTAATTATTGAATGATGACTGTAACATTGTCATATCATATTCACCTTCCCAAACCTTGGCTCTGAGCACCTGTCCTTTAAGAATTTCATCACTTGCAAATGGGTCATCAAATGGACATTACAGAGTGCCTGATTCCTAAATAAGGGCTATTTGGGGTTTTGTAGAGTTTTTTTGGATCATGAATAAGTTTTTGTTTCTTATTTTCAAAACATTTTATATTAGCCAAAGTTTTCTAGAAACAGAAGCACTTGCTAGACAACTCTCTTGGCTATGCCTTATGTCTCAATTTTCTCTTTTAGCTTTAAATGTCACATCTTCCACCTATTCCACTTACTAAGAAGCCCAGTTATTTCATACTCTTATGAAATAAAGCAGGCACTTCACAGAGTTCCAAGAATAGTTTGTCCTATTTAAGAAACAACAGATGGAACAGTTAATGCCTCTCATTGCCTCATGTGTATTTAGCTGTGCTGCAGCTTTTCCTTTCCATGAAGGCCAAAAACAATTTTGCCACAACATAAAGGAAAGGAACAGAATAGGTGCCAGATCAACTTCTTCCTGCCATAACTGGTTCATGATCGGGGTCCTTTTGCTAAACATCATGATCTCACATAGAAACTCATCCCAGATGTGCCAATCACTAACCAAGTGTCACACCTTGGCCAGAGACATGGTTGACGGTGCTATGTTGGTAATTGAGTATGAGGCCATTGGCTCTTCTCTGATAGTTCTCAGAAGAGAAATGTGTCTGCAAAATCACATATCCACACGTTAATCTTGTCTGATGGCATTCCTGAGAGAAGTCAGTTGAATTAAGTAAAGTTTTGTTTCAGCATAGTATTACAAAATTACTGGAACCTCAAAGGGGAGTTTTAACCGAGACTATACCCTTCAATGAACTTACAGATTATTAAAGTATATACAAGGGTAAATGTTACCCAAGTCAATCTATCAATAAGCATTTATTAAGCACTTACTTGGTGGTCACAGTGCTAAACACAGGAGAAATGAACAAAAAAGCAAAAATAGTCCTTACCCTTAAAGAATTTACATTCTAATTAGAAAGGCAATGTAAACAAATATATATATATATATATATATATATATATATATACCAGATATATACATGGAAAAATGGAAAGTTATCTCAGAGGAAAGGCATGTGGAAGGGATCAAAAAAGAAAAGCTTTTTACAGAAATTAAGATTTAAGTTGAATTTCATAGTACATCAGGAAACGGAAGTGCACAGACTTGGTAGGTAGAATCTTCATGTGTGAAAAATAGCAAGAAGAATCATTTATATTTTATCTTAAAGACAATAAAGAATAACTCAAAGTTTTTGAAAGAGCAATAATATCCTTAAACTCCTTTCACAGTTACATAAGAAATGAGGGACAGAGTGAAGACAAAAAGAATGATTAGGTAACTACTGGTATAATCCAGACAAAACAGGATGAAAGCCAGTGTAGCTGGATTAGAGAGTATATGGAGAGCAGTAAAATTAAGAATGCTAGAAAGATAAAAAGAGGACATTTTTGACGGGCTTTAAACCACTGCAATTTTTTGAATAAAGGGAGTGACTAGGTCAAATTTGCACTTTAGGAAGATCGTTTTGGCAGTTGAGGTAAGGAACAGATTAGAATAGGGAGACTTGTTAGCTAGAGAATAGACTAAATGACCTCTTAAGATCCTTTCTAGTTTTAAATCCATAATCTGGTGAGTCCCACCACAGTCTCACAAGCTTTTTGTGCAATTTCCTAACATGGAACTCTAGAAAAATTTCCCAATAAATATTACCATATTCCTAGAGAGTATAACAAAAGATAGAAGGAATTTCTGATAGTTGAGAGCTGACCTGAAAGAGTAAGAGGAAGTAGAAGAGCAAAAGAGCCAGTCAAAATAATGTGTTGATTTTTAAGGTCTTCATAACTGGGTTTGGGACTAATAGTGCTCTATTTTTCCTTAAGTGAGTCTCAGCCCTTCCTGTCATGAAGAGCTTACTAGCTGCTACTCCCAAGCAGATGGTAGCAAAGAGAAGCAGATGGTCCTGGAACGTTTGAGGACCAGCATGTTGTAGCAGAGAGCACCTTAGCAACCACAAAATCAGCAGAGGTACCCAGACGAGAGTAGATACCATATCCAGCAGAGACACAGAGAAAGCATGATGACATTAGTAGCATATGCATAGGATCAGAGGTGTGATTTACTCCAGTTACATATGTCCCTGGCCACATGTATACCCCATTCAAGCATGTCCATGTCCATGTGTTCCGTGACATAAGACATATATGTGTGTGCCTTTCATTCAAGTTCCACAGACACATGTTTCTTTTTATTTTTGCCCTCCCCTAACATTGTAATGGTCATCTGTATAACAGCATATGCTATGTATGCATGTATGAAATATTTTCTTCTCACTTAATTTGTCACACCATTTGATTAAAAAGGTTTTGTTTTGAAGCAATTTATCTTTTATTTAGTTGAGAAAAGTAAAAAAAAAACACACATGAGGGGATTCATGAGCTATGGCTATGAATAAGCTTTAAAGTATAAAAAGATCCAATAATGGAGCCACTTTCTAGAGGTCCAGATGTGAAAGGGTTCTCAAATATCACACAAAATTTATCTCATATCTGTATTCTTGCCTTCCTTCAAGACTCAAGATCTTTCCTTATTCCTCCAGCTATTAATGCCTTTTCTCCTTCTTCAAACTGCATTGTAGATGCTTATTTTGGGCCCCTGTAACTCTCCAGTATCTACAGAGCCAAGGTCCAAGTGATACACATAGTAGGCACTTAATGAATTATTATTGGATTGAATTGAATAGTTGTACAACACTGTAAATTTTACAGATTTGGAAATCAAGGCTCAAAGGGTCTTAGCCAAATGGCATGTAACAAATGAGTTCTGTGATCGGGATCAGAATCTAGGTCTTTCGTTCCTAGTATAGGATTCGTTCCCATATATCATAGTCACACAACTCTGAAACCCAATTTATAGATTGGACCTACACATTTGTTAATGAAAATAACTAATTTTATAAACTACTTTGAAATTTTCAACATGTGCTACATCCACTTTCTCACTTGGGCCCCAAAGTAACCCTATGAGATAGGGTTTTTTTTCTTTGTTTTGTTTTGTTTTGGTGGAAATGTTGCAGTGGTGTTTTTCAGAAGAGAATAATAAGACCATCAATTTCACTAGTGCAGAGTTGGTAATAAGAAAGTCAGCCTAGAGATTGCAACTAATGAGTTTAGAACATTATATAGTCCACTGAAAATTTAAGTTACTTGCCCAAGGCAAGGGGAAAGGCCAGAAGCTGGACTTAAATATGGGTCTTTCTGACTCCAACAGCAGTTCCTTTTTCATTCTGTGATGCTTATTGCCTCTCAAATTACCATAGGTGAGATAGCTTGCTATAAATATTATTATACTCATTTTCTAGAAATGGAGGTTGAGCTATGGTACCCATAGCCAGCAAGTAAGAGGTAGGATTGGAATCCAGGTTTTGCTTCTTGACTCCAAGGCTACCATTCTATCAATGCTACCCCATTGTATCTCAGCATAGACTATATCCATCTAAATGAATAAATCAAGAGGTAAGAAGACTCTTCCTTTTTTTAACTAAAAAAAAGGGGAGAATTTTAATGGGAGGTACTTGATTTTTAAAAGCTATAATTTCTAATTATTAGCCTTCCTTAGAAAGTCAGTAGAAGGGGAGTCAGTAAGAGCCAGTCGAATAGACCTGAGAAGACCTGAGAAGGTGAACAGCTCACATAAGGGAGAATAGTGAACCATCCCTCTCACACCTTCTCTAGAGGTGTTAATGAGAGTGACACTACCAAACCGTAGAGAGGACCAAAGGAAGGACCAAAGAAAGAGCAAAGAAAAGTTAAAGTTCTGAATAATTCATAAATTTAGTAATCATGCCCTTAACAATTAACTATAAATTAAAATTATATAGACCCCAAACATTGTCATTGCTTGTATTGTTCATGTTTAAATACTAGAAGCTCTCTTTCTAAGCTTAATGCATAATTTTCCCTAACTGTTTTAGTGTTCTGCCTTTGTTCAATTAGGTTGTTTTGTCACCAGAACATTAACCATAACTTGCCATGAAAGGACAAATTTGTTTGTCAAAAATATTCTGCTGTGTCATGGAAAAAATGCAAATGATAAATTTTTTTCCTATTAATAGCAAAGTTATCCAAATCTCTTTTTCATAAATAACATGGCACTGATTACTTCAAGACTCAGAACAATATAAACTTTCCTTAATGAAACTCAATCAGTTGAAAAAAAGCAGCATCACTATTAATACTGACAAAAAAGTGGATGAAAATGCATGTTGTACAAATGATAACTTCCAGATATTTGGGCAGCCCGACAAATTAACATATCAATGTGTGTATATTGGGCAGACACTGAATATGTCCAGGTCCAGTGAACTGGACCTGTCATTGTGTGTCTTTATTTCTTAAAGAGAACCATAACATCAGGGAGATGATGCCATATCATGCAGTTGAATTGGATTTGAATGAGGTAGGGCTGGGCAGGATCACTTGGCTCACTTTTCCCTTCAGAGCCATCTGACTCCAGTGGCCAGATGTATATCAGAACGACTGGAGATGGCCCTAGGTGCAATGGGAGACCTTGGCCTTTTTAAGCTAAGGTCTTCAACAGATCTCAACTTGACTAAGGCAGCATCCGTTCAGTGATTAAGGCTAGGTAAGAAATGAGGCTGAGAATGATTTCTTTTATACTAGTCAATATAAATACAACATATACATATATATGTAATTGTGTGTAACATATAATTTGTGTGTAGATATATATACATATATGATGTTAATGTGTATATTTATATCTTTATATCTATATCTATTTATATAGAAAAATCAGGGCTTCTAGTCAAAATAGAAACAATTGCTATTTACATTCATTCTGAGCCTATTAGGGCCCAAACAGTGCCCAAGTGGAACTTGGCCTGCAATCTATTGTTGTCAATCAATAAGAGCCAGAGTGATTTGACTTTAAAGGCATGGTCCTAGCTTGTAAATCCCAAGATATTTTAAAAAGGTTTCAGAGACCAAAATTCCTTTGGACAGAGCACTTTCAGCTAAGGGTTTGATAACTTATGTAGAGAGAAAGAAGGGAAAGAAAAGAAGAAAGGGGGAATATTGTTTACAGTCTAGGACATGCCTTAAACCCAAATCACTCTGGCTTTCATTGATTGACCAACAGTGAGCCCCAAGGAAAGTCTCACTTGGTCATTGTTTGGGCTCTGATTGTCTCGGAGTGAATATAAATAGCAATTGTTTCTATTTTGGTTAATAACTGTCTTCCTGTCCCAGATTGATTTTTTTTTCCCTGACTAGGTAAAAAAGCTTATTCTCTACCTTATTTTTTACCTAACCTTAAATTACTGATTGGATGTTGCCTCTGTCAAACTGAGATCTATTAAAGACTAGGTCTAAGACTATGTGAGAGGGAAATCAAGTTTGCTTGCATTTAGAAAATCAGAAAGTGTTTCCAAAAATTTCATAATTGCTTGTTGCCACAAAAAAACAACATTTTTAATACCATTATTTTCTCATTAATGTTATTCTTGTTGTTTTGTTAATGTGTAGTTATTTTCAGTCACATCTGACTCTTTGTAATCTGAGTTGGGATTTTCTTGGCAATGATGCTGGAATGTTTACCATTTTCTTTCCAGATCATTGTACATATAAGGAAACTGAAGCAAAACAGGGTTAAGTGACTTGCCCAGAATCATATAGCTAATAAGTATTTGAAGCCAGATTTTAACTCATAAAGGTATATCTTCCAAACTCCAAGTCAAGACTTACAAGCATTCACTGTGCCTGTTGATGTTACATAAATATATATATATATATATATATATATATATGTATGTATGTATGCATATATATATACGTACATATAAATACATATATAAAATATTTATAAGTATACAAATATATATTTATATGTAAATTATATGCAGGCATGTATGCATATAAATGTACACAAATATAAAAATAAACCTAAATATATATAATACTGTAACTGCAGAATTAAAATTGCAAACAACTCAAAGAGTAATAAAAAGATATATACAATGGTTACACACACACTGTTACACTGTCTTTACCAATGACAACTTCCCTGCAAGAAGAGGATTAAATAACATTATGCAGGATATATTTGACTAAAAACTAAGATGGTCCAATTGTGTAGTGGGGAGAGAAAGCAGATGGCTAACTTAATCAGTACTCTGTTAACTTCAGAATATTGAAAGACAGACAGACACAGAAACAGAGAGAAGAGAAAAGAAAGAGAAGTGTTTGGCGAAGAACCAGAGAGACCGGAAGAATGGTGCTGCTTTTGACAGAACTAAGGACATTTGGAAAGAAGGTAGGTTATGGAAAAAAATAATGTTTTGTTTTAGACACTTGTCTCCCTCATTAAAATGTCATCTTACTAAAAGTATGAATTATTTAATTTTTCTATTTGTATCCCATTGCCTGCCTCAGTTCCAAGAACTTCATAAATGATTCTCAATTAACTGACTTAAGGTCCTTTTCAGCACTTTCTATAATCTTATGATTGTATTGGAACTGAAGCTACAACCTCCATAAGTCTCCAGTGGTTCTCAAACTTTTGTTTTCAGTATCTTTATCCTATTAAAAATTATTGAGGATCTCTCCAAAGCGTTTTTGTTTATCTGGATTATATTTATAGACATTTACCATATTGGAAATAAAAACTATTTTTGAATTTATAGACCCTCTAAAGGGTTTCAGAGATCCTCAGGATTTTCTAGACCATACTTTGAGAACCACTTCAAGTGACTGCCACACTACAAAGTGTTTCAAGTTGTAATCTTAAAAGTGCAGTGGATTTTTTCCCCTTACACTAAGATTTTAAAAGATTTCCACTTTGCTACCATTAAATTGTATCACAGATTAAGATATTGAAGAAAGCAAAAATAAACAAACAAGCAAATAGTCCAATCTTTTCATTTTATGGATTAAAAAACTGGGGCCAAGTAAGGTTAAGCAACATGACCAGAGCCAGCATCCAAAGTGAAATCCTCTGACTCCAAATGCAGAAATTAATTCTGTCTACTGTGTTACACTGCTTCCTGACTCACAAAGACTATTTTGGGCTTTTTAAATTGGTTGTTGTTTATAAATTATTGAATCATAGACTGTTAGAATTAGTAAGACCCAAGAAATCATCTTACCCCTTATCATATAGATGAGGAAACTGAGACCAAAAAGGAAATTGACTTTCTAAAGGTCACAATTTGAGCATTCTAAGCCTTCCTTTGCCAGAAGAAAACACTTCACTGACAAACATCAATCCTTAATCCACCAGTATTATAGCTCTTGTGCTTCCTAAAGGAATTTTTAAATTGTAAAGCTCCTGTTGCTTTTAAATGGGATTGTTAGCCTTCTGAGTACAGGTTCATTTCTTTTTCTTTTTTTCTTTTTTTTGTTGGTGGGTTAGGACTGGAAACATTGAACTGAGTAAATATGCTGCTGATGTAGTTACTCTGTTTATTTTCTGATTAGGAGGAATAAGGAATAAAGAGAATCCTATCAACAAACTCACTTATAGCATAATGAATGATAGTATCAATACATTAGCACCTTTATTCTTCATTCTTTGTCAGAGTTATAACTAAAAGAGAGCAATTAGAGCTTTGTTCCAGCCTGCTGAATTCAGAAAGCATTGAAAGATTTGCAGTCCTTCAACAGCGTAGAAACAATAAAGCTTGACATCTGTTTAGCAAGAAAAATTAGCTAAGAAGGGAAACTATCAAATGGACTGCTTCCCAAGTAAACCATTTCTTGACTGAACCAACCTCCTGCTCCTACCACTGCTCACCCTGCTCTATACTCATCCCTCTCCCCAAATTAAAACCCTAACCTGTGACCAGTTATAGATCATTTGCTCCAAATACAGTTTATGCTGTCCAAAGTGCAAAGATTGTCAACTACTGTTCTGCCCTTGTCCCTTCCTGGTTGACATGTCCAATTATGGGTATATTAGTCTGTGATTAGATCTGGCACAATTTGAATCAAGTACAGAAAAAATAAAGCAATACTAATTTGCAGTCTCTTCTTCTTCCTCAGTTTGAAAACAACCAAACAAAAGGGTCTCCTCCCTTTCCTTTTTTTCCCCCCTCCAAAAAAAAGAAAGATGGATGAGAGCCCTGGCACAGCTTTAGCTTTAACCATCTTTGAGATTTAATTCTCACCAGCAGCAATCTAGCAACACCATTCTGCAGATGGCATGGTGCCTGGCAGATGTTAGATCTTATCTTGAGCTAGGAAACTGGCATATTTCCTGGAGCACTGCGAGCCTAAGAGCTTGGGCTCACTAAAGAAGGCTACTTCTCATTTTATCTTATACATCTCTTTCGGTGGGACCAACAGGGCTAAGAAACAATCAACACCTCTGAAGAGGTCATTTAAGGAGGAAATTGGGCTACTTCTAGAAAACCTTTACTAGCTTTCTGAATGGATTTTTTAAGAGAAAACTGTTTTTCCTTCATTTAAGTTTAATTAAATGTGTACAGATTTCAAACGTGAAGTTTAGAGAACTTTATCTTGAGAAACAAAGATGTGTAATTAAAGTGATTGATATGACCCATGTTAAGATATAGAAAGAACAGAGAAAAGGTAAAGAATTTTAGTTTTCCAGAAAAATGACCAGTTCCCCAGAGGCAGTTTATTCTTGTTGAGAAGGGCACAAGAGTATATAATTTTGAATGAAGTAGAGTCAATAATGTGAGTACAATTCTAATGCTAGTCTTATACCCACCCTCCCTCTTTTATCTGTCCCTCCCTCTAATTTTATCAATGTGAGAGATTCCCTGTCATGGAAATACTTTCCAGGGATGCAAATGATTAACCTGTTACTAATTTCAATAACAGTCTTTTAGAGAGTTGTTTGAGGCTCTTATATTTAGAGAATTTGATGGGAGCCTGGATAAATTATATGACTATCCATTCTTGACCCCTAGCAGGTATCAAAGGTAACAAGTTCAGTCTTCTGTGAGTAAATCTATGTTGTCTCTCAAAGCCAAGCTGAATATAAATCTATTTAAGTCATCACTTCCTTAAAAGAATGATGTGGACCTGAAAGTAAGCCTCTATAAGTTAACCTTGCTAGAAATATTGTAGAAGTTATTTTTTTCACTTAATAGTATTTTTCCCAATGACATGTAAAATAATTTTCAACATTCATTCTAGTAAGATTTTGAGTTCTAAAAATTTTCTTCCTTCCTCCTATCCCTACCCCTTCCGCACGACAGAAAGCAATCTCATGTAGATTGTACATGTACAATCATTTTAAAGATATTTCCTTATTTGTCATGTTGAGAAAGAAAAATAAGAATAAAAGGGAAAAACTACAAGAAAGAAAAACAACAAAAAAGTGAAAGTAGTATGCATCAATCTGCATTCAGTCTCCATAATTCTTTCTCTGGATATGAATTTTCTATCACAAGTCTATTGGAATTGTTTTGGGTCACTGTATTGATGAAGAGACCTAAGTTTATCATAGTTGCTGTTACTGTGTACAGGGTTCCCCTCATTCTGCTCACTTCACTCATCATCAGTTCATATAAGTCTTTTCAGACCAGAATTCTCTTGCTCTTCATCTCTTATGGTACAACAGTATTCCATTATATCCTATAACATGTCATTCAGCCATTCTCCAATTGATAGACCTCCACTCAATTTCCAGTTCCTTGCCACTACAAAAAGAGTTACTACAAACAGTTTTGCACCTGTGCATCTTTTTGGAATCTCTTTGGAATACAGACCAACTAGTGACAGTTCTGGATCAAAGGGTATGCAGAGTTTCATAGCACTTTGGACATAGTTCCAAATTGTGCTTCAAAATGGTTAGATCAGTTCACAATTCCATCCCTATGAATTGGCATCCAAGTTTTCCCACATCCCCTCCAACATTAATCATTTTCTTTTTTCTGTCATCTCAACCAATCTGATAGGTATGAAGTGGTATCTCATAGTTGTTTTTATTTGCATTCCTCTAATCAATAGAGATTTAGAGCATTTCTTCATATAACTATAGGTAGCTTTAATTTTGTCATCTGAAAATTGTCTATTCATATCCTTTGATCATTTTTCATTTGAGAAATGACTTGTATTCTTATAAATTTAACTCCATTCCCTATGACTTTGATCAGAAATACTAACTATAAAAAATATTTCTCAACTTTCTCCTTCCCTTGTAATCTTGCCTAAATTGATTTTGTTTGTGCAAATTTTTTTAATTTAATGTTATCAAAATTATTCATTTTTCATTTTATAATATCCTTTATCTTTTGTTTAGTCATAAATTCCTCCCTTCTTCAAAGATCTGACAAGTAAACCATCTCTTACTCGCCTCATTTGCTTATAGTATCACCGCTTATATCTAAATCATGAATTTATTTCTACCTTATCTTAGTATAGAGTATGATGCAGAAATTTCTTCAGGCTGCTTCAGGAGTTGAAGCTTCTAGAATCAACATCAATTAAGCCTCACTCCAGATCCAGCCTACCCACAAAGAAGAAGATCAAATTCTCAGGAATATCATCAGAGATTTGTCAGACTCTAATTTTCTCTTCCCGTAGCTCTTATCCCTGAACAAAGGACAAAAGGTGATTTTAAAAATCTGCTCGTTTTACTATTTATTAACAAATTTGGGGGTCAGCTAGGTGGCCCAATGGCTGAACCTACAGTGAGGAAAAGGATCTTCCTGTGTTCAAATCTGGCCTCAAACACTTTCTAACTGTGTGACTTTGTTGTTCTCAATTTCCTCATTTGTGAAATGAGCTGGAGAAAAACAAGTCACTCCAGTATCTCTTCCAAGAAAAATCACAAAGAGTTGGACAAGACTGGAATGACTGAGCAAAGAAAAAAGCAGCTTTGGGGTTAATTTGATGTAAAAGACCAAATACTTTCAGGGATATATTAGAGATATACTGTTTTTTTTAATTCACAATATTCATAATAATTTGTTATTAGCATACCAACTGGAAACCTTAACTAATCAGGAATCAAAAAACCAGAGTTCAAGACCTAATTCCAATACTTACTAGCTCTGTGACCTTAACAAGTCACATTATCTCTGAACTCTATCATCCTCATCTATGAAATGGGGACGAAAATATCTGCTTTCCTTATTTCACAAGAGTGTTATGAGAACATGCTTTATAAGCATTAAAATGCTATGTAAGCATGAGCTTTTAATACTTCAAATAGGACTATATAAGGGCCATAGGTTAGTCAGAAGATTGCTAGCTTTGCAATCAAGAAGAGGAAAGTCCAATTCCAGCTTTTTCACTTAAGATCTGTATGATCTTGGAAAATTAAATTAACCATACTGAATCAATTTTCTCATCTATAAAATTAGTGTGTTGAACTAAATGTTTCCTAAAATCCCTCCAAATTCTAAATTTGTAATCCTATGAGTATATTCCAGGACCCCAAAATAATGAAACATATTATAAAGAAATTCCTTATTCAATAAAATTAATTTCCCATATGTACAAAGCATCGTAATTCCTGTCTGACTTTAAGGACCTCATTTTTACACCTTCCAAATGTTAGTTTCTTCAGCTTCAAAACCATCTGGAACAGGATATGTTTATATTATGAAAAACCTACTAGGTTTTTGGAAAGGAGACAAAATTAAAATATGGAAAATCCTGAGGACAACAAAAAGATGAACTAGTGATTGATTTACACAAGTAAGAGGGGATTGGGAGAGGAAAACTAAGAAACCTGGAATAACTACAATAGAAACAAGAGTTCTAAAACACATGATAGATCCCAGATGAGTGGATTTGCCAAAATCAGACCTCAACCTAGGTAGAATAGATAATTACTTACATGATATTATTTGAAGGGTGTCAGAAAATCTGTTTTGCCCCAAGATATCTCCCCTACTACTCTAACTAGTGGTTAACCCTACTAAACATATATATATATATATATATATATATATATATATATATATATACATATTATATATATATATGACTATATATAGTGATATAAAAATGCTCTAAAGCACTATTGATGAGAGAAATACAAATTAAAATAATTCTGAACTACTATTTCACACCTGTAAAATTGGCTAATATGACAGAAAAGAAAAATGACAAATGTTGGCGGTTGTATGGGAAAATTAAAACACTAACATACTATTGGTGAAGCTTTATACTGATTCAGCTATTTGGAACTATACTCAAACGGTTATAAAATCCTTTGATCAAACAATTCCTTTACCAGATCTGTATCCCAAAGAGAAAAAAGAAAGGAAAAGGACCTACTGTGCAAAAATATTTATAGTAGCTCTTTTAGTGGCAGAAAAAAAATTGGAAATTGAGGGGGCATCCATTAATTAGGAAGTGACTGAATAAGTTGCTGTATATGATTGGATAGAATATTATTGTGCTTAAGAAATGATGAGTAGAATGTTCTCAGAAAAACATGGTAAGATTTACATGAACTAATACAAAATGAAGTGAGTAGAACCAGTAGAACAAGGTATACAGTAATAGCATTATTTTATAATGATTTTCTATGAATGACTTTGCTATTCTCAGCAATTTTGTAAGATATATAAAGGTGCTACTCATTTCCAGAGAAAGAATTGATAGGGCCTATGTGCAAATCAAAGATTCTTTTCTTTTACTTTCTTTTTCTTGTTTTTTTTTAAACTGTGTTTTCTTTCACATAATGACTTCCATAGAAATGTGTTTTGCTTAACTGCAGATGTAGAATATGTCAAATTGCTTGCCTTCTCAATAAGGGAGTAGGAGGGAAAGAATTGGAACTCAAATTTTTAAAGAATATTAAAATTGTTTTTATGTGTAATTGGGGAAAATTAAAATATTAAATAAAGAGGAAAAAAGAAAGAAAGAGAATAGATGAATAGATCCAAATCTAGTACTGTCATTTCTAGAACCTACAAGGCAAGTGATCAGGATAGTGTCAAACTGCAAATAGTAGGCAATAGAGCAGATAGGAGAACAATTGGTATCAAGATCTCAGAGTTCAAGAGAGTGAGGACCAATCCAAAGAATCTAGATTGAGATTATTAGACTCCAATCCTCAGAAGGATTGAAAGCATGTGCCTTTCAGGAAAAGGGAAAAGAAGGAGGGAAATAGAACAAATGAAGATAAGACAAAGACCCAATTTATGTACTTGGAATACAAGTCAAGTTCATATTTTCAAAGGAACAATACTAGATCCAATTATCAGAATCCAAATGCAAGGTCAGAATGAGACCACTTGATGAACCATATCTGATGGACTATGGCTTCCCTGAGTAATGGCAGGACTGACTCCAAAATTTGGGGAAAGACGCCCCCACAGACTGGGGGAGGGTGGCTGTTAATTAGCTCCCCGTGTGGAGTTTAAAATAATTTGGTTACAAATTGGTGCATTCTAGACAGAATATAAACAAGAAGAATAAGAGACTATGTATTTATATAGAACCTTCTATAGACCAGATACTATGCTAAGAGCTTTACAAATAGCACTTGATCTGCACTACAACCCTTCAACGTAAGTGCTACTATTATCCCCATTTTACTAGTGGGGAACTTAAGTGATCTACCAAAGATCACACAGAGAGCAAGTGTTTGAGGCTGATTTTGAATTCAGTTCTTCCTGATTTCAGGCTTAGTATTCCATTCACTGCACCACCTAGGTGCCTAGGAGGCACTAGTCAGCTGAGAGTGCCTCAAGAAAACAGTAAAAATAAATTAAGAAAGAAAACAGATGTCTGTTAAAACAAAGGACAATTTGAAATTATTATTATAGTTCTAATATTGTTTTTCTTTTATTTTTTATTTTGAATTTAAGAAATAAAACAAGTATTTTCATAACAGTAGAATAGAAAAAAATGATTGTATATGAAATGGCAAATCTGTTACATACAACTTGCTATTCTTTTGAAATATATAATGAAGACACCATGTAACTTTTTTTGTTTGAAAGTTTTATTGATTTTTCCTTGTTTAGATTAGAAATAAAATCGAATCTCTTTGACAGACAACTTGGTGTCCACCCATCTCTGAATGTAAAGTGAATTTCCCTGGAACATGTATATACAAAAATATCTTTTATCTGAAGAACATGCAAAAACATCTTTACAAGACACTATTAAGCACATGGCAGATGAAAATTCTAGGCTGTACATTCATATGGGCTAAAAAAGAGCCGTGGGCCACTGCCAGTGGGGCACCAATAAACAACAAGGGTCTGGGAGCTAACCTTGCATGTCCCACATCATACTACCCACGGATGGGCCATCACTTCAACCAATAAGTGACCACAGCCACCGCTGATCACTTCCCTGATGGCACCAGCTAAGTGGTTGCTGCATAAGGAGGATATATGGACTGGGATTCCATAGTAAGCGCCTGTGGGATCATCCTTCTCCTGAAGCTGTCCTACTGAGTATCCTTCTTCCACAGAAACAGCCTCTAACAGTGAATCTGAGGTGCCTAAGAAAGTCTTTCCATGTTCCTTTGGGACATCATGTAACTTTCAATTTTTTTTCTTCCTTCCTCTCTCTCTGCCCTAAAAATGGCTATCATGGACACAAATATGTATATGTATATATGTAAAATCGTTCTATATATACTTCTATTTATCAGATTTTTTTCTCTGAATGCAGATAGCAACTTCCTTCATATGACCTTTGTGCTTAATTTAGGTATTTCTAATCATCAAAATTACCCGCCAACTCAAAATAACAATTTCTTAAAATAATATTTTTAACTGTATATGCTACATTTTTTAAAACAAGTATAATATGGGTGTTCTTTTAAAAATGAGAGAAGTAACCAATGAATTAGTCAATAAGATTTTATGTGCCAGTAACTGTTTTAGATGCTGAGAATATAATGCTAGAAACAAAATAGTATTTGCCCTCAACCAGCTTGTATTCTGTCAGAGGAAACAATATGAATATCTACTTATCTATACAAAATTATACTAAAATAGAGCTGGGAAGTAATACTTGACAAGATTCAGCATTGAGCAGATTATTCTAAGTAATTTCAAATAATTCTTTTCCATTTCCTTTGCCTTTAGATGTCTTATAGTCATTAACATTGCTGAAAGATTATGTGCCTTCTTGTAGCTAGCCAGTGTTAAGGCAGAGACCACAATCCAGGGCTCCATATTTCTAGTCCAATAGTATCTAATAAGGAACTAGTGATTTTTTTGACCAGGTAAAGGAGGTCATTCTCTGCCTAATTTCTTCTTACCTAGCCTTAATCACTGAATGGGCATTGCCTCAGACAAACTGAGATGTAGAAAAGACATTATCTTAAAAAGGCCAAGATGTCTCACTGCATCCAGGGCCATCTCCAGTCATCCTGATCTATATCTTGCCACTAGACCCAGATGGCTCTAGAAAGAAAGTTTGGTGACTTTGCACAGCCCTTCCTCATTTAATCCAATTCATTTACAAGTCATGGTATCACCTCCCTGCTACAAAAGGTAGTATAGTAGATAAAGTACTGGACTTAGAACCAGGAAGACCTGATTTCAAATGCTGCCTCAGTCACTTATTAACTATCTAACTCTAGGCAAATCATTTAATTTAATTCCTTATTTTCTCTGCTGTAAAGGAGTTTCTTTTTCTCCTTGAAACCCTTTTCACCCAAGGAATTTTTATGTGACCCCAGGAATATAAATACATAAAATATGCATACAAATCAAACATTTGCTAATAATAAATCATAATTTCACAGATTTCAGCTTACAATTCACACAGTTCACAACCCTATATAAGGTCATAGCTCACAATTTAAGAAGCTTTGTTCATTAAATGATTTAAACTCCTATTTTAGAGTGTTATTGTGAGGATCCAGTTTTAATATATGTAATTCTCTTTGCAAATTTAAATCCATATGTAAATGCTAGCTATTATTACCATGATCATTATTATTTTATTCTAGACTGTACATTTTGTAGCTTTAGATATTCTATCATCTCAGGATAGATTTATCTATAATAGATGAGGTTTTATTTTCTGAAAAAAAAATTTAACTTTTTACACATTCCAAGTTTAAAGTAACTATGCTGGAAGCCATCTGCCACCAAACGTCTGGTCGAGCTTGGACCCAATCCATCTTTGCCAGGTGCATGATAGTCACACACTCTGAAAACCCTAATGCCAAAATTATATGTTCATCAAAGACCTTGGTTTCCAAAATGCTCCAATTAAGAAATATATTTAGAATTCCACTTAATTTTTCTAGGGCCCAAATTTTCAATATTATTATCATCATGCAATCAACAACCTTGGAGACATAACCTAATTGGCTAAAGATTAGAAACTAAATTCTGCTCCCCATGGTTTCATGCTTTTATTGATGTAATTATATATATATATATATATATATATATATATATATAGCCGCACTATTTTTAAGAGTGATTTTTTTTTAAAACATCCTGTTCACAGACATACTTCTCATCTTTACTTGGCTAAACCTAATGACAAACATTCAAGGGGTTTCATTCTCCTACAAAGTAGAGACTAAAGAGTTGATTCACTGCATTCTAGTTGCTACCTTTCAGAGCAAGGGACCCAAGACACCTCAGTTAGTATTCAAAACTAAAACTTGTAAGGGTACCAGTCTTATATGGAATCATTTCTCCCCAAAGGGATTTCAAATCTCTTGACAAAAGAAACCATCTTCTTTTTCTTTTCTTTTCTTTTCTTTTTTTTGTGCTCCATCATATTGTCTATTCTACTATTGCATACATGAAAAAGTGTAGAATATAGAAATGAACCCTATTCTGGAGCCAAGAAAATCCAAGTTCTAGTAAAATCTCTAACAGACTCGTTGTGATATTTGGCAATTTACATCATCTCTCCATTTCTTTCTCTAATTTGTGAAATAACAGGATTTGTCCAGATGTTTTCTAAGATTCTTTCAGGCTCTGATATTTGGTGGCAGAGTAGATAATATATATATATGAATCAAATCACTCTGGGATAATAACCTTATTCTTTGTTCTTTTCCCTTGCCAAACTCCTTTAGTTATGAACATTCTGAAATATTCTTGTCAATGTTTAAACACCCCACAACATTTAAACTGAAAACTTTCTTCAATAAATTTATATATTTTTGGAGGAAAGATCCTTTCATTATAATGCATCTACCCTCCAACCTTCTCACCACGTTTGTGTATTAGGAACCATAAAGGGAGATAACTAAGAGGTACAATAGATTAGGAATCAGGACACACTGATTTCAAATCCTTTCTCAAATATTTACTAGCTTATAAGTCTCAGAAAGCCAGTCTATCCACCTCAGTTTAATCATTTGTAAAATAGAAAAAATAGTAACTACCTCCAAAAGCCTATTGTAAAGATCAAATGAGGTAATACAAATACAAAGCTTTGTGAATTTATTCTCAAAATGCTATTATTTATATGATACCTTGATCTTATTCACCTTCCACAACAGATCTTCTACAATTTCTTTGGAGTCCAAAGGGATTTTCCCTGATTAATTTTTAGAGTGCCAATCATAGATACTTGCTGAGTAAAAGATTAGAGTTCACTTTTCAAGCATCAGGAAAGTGGGTTAACAGAGAAGAACAAAGGGTCCAGACCTAAGATGGACCTCCACAGTCTCTTTACGTATGGGTTTTCAAGGATTTTTTCGTGACTCTTTCTTCAGTGTTGTTTTCTATAAATGTAGTAGTAGATTTATTTATAGTGTGTATCCCAAGGTGCTTTTCAAATATCTAATTAAACAATGACCCTCACAGTGGTTCAGGGACACAAGGAGGGATCAGGCTTGGCTGAATATTTTAGAAGTTTTCAAAGAATGACCCAAACAGTGATGGATACCCAAGGTGAGGATGCTTAAAAGTGAATGTGAACATCTGTGCCTGTCATTTAAAGATTTGCTTAGGTCAGGGACATCTTATAAAAGTTTTTAAATGAATTAGAGTTGTAGAAAAGTATCTGATCTCTAAGCATCATCAGTAGCTTGTACAAAAAGAGAACTTTACCTTACTGGACCAAATTTTAAAATGTTATTTTTAAGCTAATTAAATGTCACAATAGTGGAATATACATTTTTGAGGAATGGCAGAGAATTGAACCTATAGTGTTGAGAATATAGTCCATGACACTCAAAAATGTTTTCATCCACCAAATTAACCTCTTTCCATCTGGCAGGTCTTGTTACTTTCTTTGAAAAATGAATGGAACTGTGGCTGTTTTTCAAGACTAATTTAATGTGGCTTGTTCTCTCATGCCTGGACCAAGCTTCAATATTTGGTGTACTGAGACCATAAAGTTGACCAAAAAGCAGTAACAATTACTTTAGGGGAGGCAACAGGAGATATGAAAAATACTAAGTTTATGTGCTGGAATCTGGCTTAGAATAGTAGCTATAAGACCCAAAAATATTTGGCCATAAAAGAGCTAATGGGTAGACAGGTCCCTTGAAAATTATAGAAAAGATCTGTATACTTTGCAATTTGAAATTCCCTTCTCCATTTCCATGCTTTCTTTTTCCCCCAATTTCTTCAAAATGAGAGGGCTGCCAGAGAGAAATGATGTGGATGCTAATTTAACATGAAGTCATCAGAAAGATATTTATTTTTATATTTCTCTGAAATAGGAAGTAGAAATTAAGTAATCTCATAGAAAGAAGATGGGATTTATAGTCAGAGAAGCTGAATTCTAATCTTGACTTTTATACTTAATCTCTCTATGGTTTTTTTGTAACTCACTTAAACTCTCTATGTCTAGTTTTTCTAACTGAAAGAAAAAAAAGAGAAGAGGTTGAACTAAATGATTTCTAGGTTCTCCCTGAACTCAAAATCCTATGATATACTGGACAATAAGGATAATTTTTCATTTTCATTATAACTAGTTGTGTAATCATCTGCCTCCTCATGACTCCATTTGGGATTTCCTTGTCAAAGATACTAGAGTCATTTGCCAATTTCCTTCTCTAACTCATTTTACACATGAGGAAATGCAAATAAACAGGGTTGAGTGACTTGCTCAGGATCACACAGCTTCTGCATGAGGCTCCAGGTCCAATATACTATCTACTCTGCCACTTAGCTGCCCCTATACAAAGATGGGTCTAATTAGAATGAAAACTCTTTAGCTTGAGGATCATTTAATTCTTTGAATTTGAATTCCAAGTGTCTCACACAGTACCTAAAACAGTTTAGACACTAAATAAATGTTTTTTGATGGATTAACTGATTGATTGATTGATTAATTGAAAAAGAGGATTACAAATAAAGGCATGAATCTATTATGTATAGCTTGTGGGTTTTTAAAGTACACAACAGTTTTAACAAAGTAATGCCAAAATTATCCTTGTGTCTGTGTTCTTATGGAATTTCTTTCTATTCGCTTCTATATATACTGTTTATAGATTTTCCTTGATGCTCTTTTCTACTTTTTGTTGCATTATTCTGATAGCCCTCCATTCTTCCCATAATGTCCCCCTTTTCATAGCAATACAATGTTTATATTTTTTCATCATAAAGGAAAATATTTTGGATTTCAAAAATTAATTCCTGGTCCTTTTATATT
Source organism: Sarcophilus harrisii (assembly GCF_902635505.1). Lineage (NCBI taxonomy): Eukaryota > Metazoa > Chordata > Mammalia > Dasyuromorphia > Dasyuridae > Sarcophilus > Sarcophilus harrisii. The sequence goes on from NC_045428.1 coordinate 423,622,009, forward strand.
AAGGGGAGCAAAGTGCTATTTTCTCCTCCTTTCTGGTTAATAAATTACTGCAATTTGAGGTACCAATGCATTTATTCCTTATCTCTACTATCTTCTTCAAAATAAGTAAACACAATAAATAGAGTGATTGATAGATGAACTGATTAATTAATTAGTCATCAATCTGTAAAGTGAGTGTTGTAAAGTGGTAAATGACAGGTAAATAATAAATGGCAGAAGGCCACTACAAAAAACCCTATGAATAAGTCTGTTAGACATGTAATGGACAGAGAATGAATAAAGCAGCCTAGAATGTCAATTTGAATCTGAAAATTGCATAGCTTAGTCTTCTACTTGAAGATTCTAAGGAGGAAAATTACAAGCTAAGGCCATGGTATTGGCAAATTCTAGATACTGTCACTTTCCTGCCAGTCTTTTGATAAATGATCTTTGGTAAGTCTCTTCACCTATATAGGCCATATTTTCTCTAATTCACCTTCAAGGTTATGTTTGTCTATAAACAATTTTAAGATTCTCAGAAGAAAGTCAAAAACTCTGGTAAGATATGAAGTGCTTTGTCTCTGGGTTCAAATTCTCTCTCTAAAGCTTCCACCTGTTTGACTTTGGGCAAATGCCCAAGTTAAGTTTCTTTAACTATAGAATAAAAAAACTGAACCACATGGCCTCTGAGTTCCCTTACAATTTTATATCAATTTTCCTATAAATAATTAGCTGCTGAACAAACCATCTTTTAGGCAAATCAATTTTTTGGTCATATAAATGTCAGGTTTTTATGCAGTCAATTAGCTTAGTTGTACAATCAATATATTTTGATCACAAATAACAATAATGATGATAGTGACAAGAGGAATGCCCTGCATTTATATGAAGCTTTATCATTTTCAAATTTGACAATATTATGTCATCTGATTTTCATGGCAGCCTTTGTGATAAGGGCGATAATTTTGAGTGAGAGAGGAAAAGTACACTAACTGCTAATTCAATCATGTAAAAAAAAAACAGCATTTGAACTAAGATTTGAAGGAAACCATGACTTTTAACAAGTGAGAATAAAAAGTGTATTCTAGGCTTGAGAAACAACATATGCAAAGGACATAGAAATATAAGAGAAAATTGGAAAAATCTACTTGAAAACAAGTACATCAGTTTGCCTGAAACATAGAATGTGTAAAGAAAAATAAATTATGACAAGTCTGGAAAGGTAGCCTGAAGCCAGATTGAAAACGTCTTTTAAAGTCAAATAGAATGACTTATATTTTATTCCAGAGGAAATAGGGACCCCTATAGAACATCTTTAGCAAGACAGCAATGTGGTCAAGCCAGCATTTAAAGACTTTCCATTTACCAGATAGGTGAAAAATGAACTAGAGATATAGATTGAAAGTCTGAAGTATAATTAGGAATTTAGATGAGAGAAAATAGGGGCCTGAATTTGGTGTTGATTAGATGCAATAAGCCCTAACTTTTTTTCTCTCTCTCTCCCACCTTCTCTTCTTTCCTCTCTCTCTTTCTCTCTCTCCTCTGTTTCTGTCTCTGCCTCTTTCTCTAAGTCTGTCTGTCTCTGTCCGTCTCTGTCTCTCACTCTCTGTCTCTCTGTCTCTCTGTTTCTCTCTCTCTCTTCCTTTCTCTCCCTCTCTCCCTCCCTCCCTCTCTCCTTTTTCTTTCAGAAGACAGAATATAGAGCAGAATAGAGCTAAGAAAAGATTTGATTATATGATCTCTTGGGGAAAAAAGAAATCTGTTCAAGTGGTAATAACAAGCTTTAGTATAGAGGCATTCTGTAGTCATACAAAGAGTATGGTCATCCAAGAGAAGAGTTTCTGGATCTATGTTCCTGATCCCATATTCCAGGATAGAGGAGAGTGGATTTCTTGAATGATATTGAACTCATGGAAAATTCTAACACCTCACCTTCTAGAAAGAGAAAAGGGAGCTTCCAGACAACACAAATATAGAATTTAACCTTCTCTAATGAAGAGGGAGCTCCTAAATAGTGCTAGCCTTGAAACCAGTTTTTCACGGATCTAAAATTAAAGTTTGGGTAATATTCTAACTAGAGGAAGTGACATCAACCTATCAGAGGAGCAGCATCAACTTGACAAAGGAAAAAGGATCATGTATAAGGTCCCATGACTGAAAAATTAAATTGGATTTAGAAAATGTTCTTGAGACTTTTGCATTTTCTATTGAACAAAATAGATCCATATGAAAATACATATAAATTGCTACCTTGGAAAAAATATTGAAACAGTTTTCCATTTCTTTCTCCAACTCATTTTACAGATAAGGAAACTAAGGCAAACAGGGTTAAATGACTTGTCCACACACATACAGCTATTGAGTACTTGAGATCATATTTGAACTCAGGAAGATGAGTCTTCCTGATTCCAGGCCTGGCACTTGATCCACTAAGCCACCTAGCTGTTGCCTTAGATGTTTAAAATAGAGCAAGATACCTTCTTTGCCCATATCAGTATATGAGGAAATATTAAATCTCCTCATATAATTCATGTACAGATTTCCATACATGAATTATATTGAATTATATGAGGATATATTCTATAAAGGGTTTATTGGGTGCAAAATGAACCAAAGATTGAATAATTCAGGGCCTCTACCCAAGACTGAATCCAGTTTTTTTAAGCTAGAGCTAAGGATGTTGCAACATAAGTGATGCACAATTTAAATCCTAATACAATATTTTATTTAATCATTTTTAGGATATCAAGAAAACACAACAACTGTTCAACACAATTTATAGGAGAGTAATTTAATATTTGGAATCAAGACCTAAGTTGGAAAATCTAGTCTGGCAGTTCCTACCAATAAAACCTTAATTAATTTTTTTTCAAAATCTCAGTGTCTTTAGTTTCCTTCTATGTAAAATGAGGGTAGTGGCCTAAATCACTTCTAATGTTTTTTCCACCTCTGACATACTGTGATACTCTATTGACAATAGTCGAGAGATTCCAGAGAAGCTTGGAGTAGAAGGTCCATTGGTTCTTGGATCATATGCCCTGAATTCAAATCCCACTGTGATTTGCATCCAAATTCTAACCAAGTCATTTAATCTCTTTGGGCTTCATAAAGCCCATAAAATGAGCTTCTTTTTCCATAAAATGAGAAAATTGAAGTACATTGCCCTTAAGGTCTTTGACAGCTATGAAATTCCCTATCTGTGAAATTCTAGCTTAACTTACTGGGTAGAACTAGGGTGAAGGAAATAGATTTGCACTAAAAATAGGTTATAATAAAACATATAGAAACAAGTAATGTAAAGGTAATTTAAATAATTATTTTTAGCCAACACTTTATTTTTTAATATATAAATTGTATCTTACCTTTAAGTAACAAATATAGCCATTCAAATTTAGAGAAAAGAGATTGAAACAAGAAAATCATGAAAAAATGAGTCAACTTGACAAGGAAGACATAAAAAAAATTGAGGAAAATAACTTTAAAAAAGACTAGGTTAAATGGTAAAAGAGGCACAAAAAGCCAATGAAAAGACAAATGCCTAAAAAGGCAATACCAGCCAAACTGGGGGTGAGGGAGGAGGAAGGCACAAAAATTCACTGTAGAAAATTTTTAAAAACCTCCTTAAAAAGTAGAATTGGCCAAAAGGAAAAAGAGGGGCAAAAATTCATTGAAGAAAATAATTTCTTAAAAATCAGAATTGAGCAAATGGAAGCTAATGACTTTATGAGAAATCAAGAAACTATAAAACAAAACAAAAAGAATGAAAAAATAGAAGACAGTGTAAAACAACTCATTACAAAAACAACTAACTGGAAAACACATATGGGAAAGATAATTTGAAAATTATTGGACTAGGAGAAAACCATGATCAAAAAACAAAAGAGCCTAACCATCATCTTTCAAGGAATTTTCAAGAAAAATCACCTTGATATTTTAGAACAAGAGGAGGAAATGGAAACGAAAGAATCCACCAATAACCTCCTAAAAAAAAAAGCCACCAAAATGAAACTTCAAGGAATATTATAGCCAAATTCCAGAGCTCCCAGGTCAAGGAGAAAATATTTCAAGTATCCAGAAAGAAACAATTCAAATACAGTGGAGACACCATCAGGATAACTCAAGATTTAACAGCTTCTACATTAAAGAATTAGAGCTTGGAATATGATATTGCAGGGGTCAGAGGAGCTAGGATTACAACCAAGAATCATTTACCCAGCTGAATTGAATACAATGGATATTCAATAAAACAGAGGATTTTTAAGCATTCTTGATGAAAAGACAAGAACTGAATACAAAATGCAAAACTCAAGAGAAGCATAAAAAGGTAAGCAGAGAAGGGAAATAATAAAGGACTTATTAAGGTTAAACTGTCTACATTCCTACATAGAAAGATGATACTTGTTACTCATAAGAACTTTCTTATTATTAAGGCAGTTACAAGAAATATATACAAACAAAGAGCACAGGTATGAGTTGAATATAGAAATATTACATCTATTAAAAATAAGGGATGAAAGAAGAAAGTACCAGGAGAAAGGAGAGCAGAGAAATAGAATGAAGTAAATTTTCTCTCAAAAAAATATAAGAAAAATTTTAGTGGAAGATAAGAGAAAGGAGATGAAGAGAAATGTGAACCTACTCTCATCAGAATTGGCTTAATAAGGGAATAATATACACATTCCACTGAGTATAGAAATCTTTTTCATCCTATGGGAAAGTAGAAGGGGAAGGAATAAGAGAAGGAGGGTGGTGATAAAATGGAGGCAAAATGGGGTGGGAGAGGAAGTCAGAAGCAAAACTTTTGAAAAGCACAGGGCAAAAAAAAAAAAAAAAGAGAGAGAGAGAGAATAGAATAAATGGTAGGGAGAGAAAAGCTGGAAGGAAATACAGGTAGCAATCATAATTGTAAAATAAAAATTTGAAGGAAATTTCTCTGATAAAGGCCTTATTTCTCAAACATATTGAGAAGTGAGTCAAAGTTACAAAAATAAGAGCCATGCCCCAATTGATAAATGATCAAAAGATATGAACAGTTTTCAGATGAAGTAATCAAAGCCAGTGTCTATTATCCATATGAAAAACCATAAGTTCTAATCTCACTATTGATTGGAGAAATACAAATTAAAATGATTTTAAATTGCTATCTCATACCTATTAGTTTAGCTAATAGGTTAGAAAAAGAAAATGACAAATGTTGGAGGAAATGTGGTAAAAAATGCGACATTAATGAACTATCGGTGGAGTTGTTAATTAATTTAGCCATTCTGTAGAACAATTTGATGACCAAAATTAATCCTTTGACTTATCAATACCATTACTTGGTCTGTATCCCAAAAGAGATTCAAAAAAGGAAAAAAGGTGAAGTTCCTATATTTACAAAAAATACTTATAGCAGCTCTTTTCGGGGGGCAAAGAATTGGAAATTGATGGATTGCCCATCAAATGAGGAATGACTAAATAAATAATATGTAATTATGATGGAATACTTTTGTACTATAAGAAATTATGAGCAATATGCTCTCAGAAAAATCTAGAAAGACTTCCATGAGCTAATGCAAAGTGAGATGTACTGTGCACAAAGTGACAGCAATATTGTAAGATGATCAACTGTGAATGATATAAGTATTCTCACCAATGCAACAAGATAAATCTGAAGGATTATGATGAAAATTTCAAAGAAAAAACGATGGTGTTGTAATGCAGTTTGAAGCATAGTTTTTTATTTGTTTGTTTTACTATTTTCTTAATTTTTTGGCCTATATATTCTTTCACAACATAACTATCACAGAAATGTTGTGTACAACTATACATGTATAATCTATATTACTTGTTTGCATTTTCAATAAGGGGGGAGGGACTAGGGACAGAAGAAGGGAAAATTCTGGAAAAAAAGGTTTTTAAAAATAATGTTTAAATTGTTTTTAACAAATAACTGAGTGAAAATAAAATATTAAATAATTTTTAAAAGAAAAGAAAAGAAAATTTTTGTGGATGTCATCTTTAATAATATAGCTGTAGTTTTATTTATTTTATTCTTTAAGTCCTTTACTTTGCATCACTTCATATGTAATCATATTTCTTTGAATTCTTCATAATCAGCATTTCTTACAAAGCAATGATATTCTATTGCATTCTTATATCATATCATTTAGTCATTCTTCAATAATTGTTTAATTTAGTTTCAGGTTTTTGCTCTCATAAACAGCATTGTTTAGAATTTTTTGTAAAGATAAGAACTTTTTCCTGTCAATAACCTCTTTGAATTGTGATCACAGTAGTAGCTAAAGTGCATATAAATTTTTATAACTATCATTATATATTTATTTTGCTTTCCAAAAAGTACAATCATATCAGCATTGAATTTTGTCATTTTTATTATGTGTTAATTTTATGAGTCAGGTGAAATCTCAGAATTATTTTAATATGCATTTTACTATTTAATAACTATTATGAATATTTATGTGGTTATTAAAATTTTGTACCCCTTCTTAAAAGAATTGCCTGAATCCTGTCACTACTTATCTATGAGACTATTCCTTAGTCTTATAAATTTGGAATGTCAGACTTTTCATCACAACAGTCTGATTCAAAGGTTTTTTTAAGTTTCTGTTTTCTTTCTCATCTATATGTTTTTGTTATGCAAAATATTTTTATTTTTACATAATCTAATTAATGTATTTTAGTCTCATAATTTCATCCAAATTAGAGCTTGTTAGAAATGTATTATTTCTCCACAGCTGAGAAAGATATAATATTTCTTGGTATTTTATGGTGATTTTAAAAATGTCTTTGAAGCATTGATCCATTTGAAATTAATTGTAGCATTTTTTTTTTGCCTAGCCAACTTAATTTTAATTATTTCAATCTTAAAACTTTTAAATAAGATAATTTACATCAAACTCACTGCCCACTTCTGATGAGGATCTTATTGCTTATGGCATTATGAAAAGCATTTGTTTCTTTTAAAAGGTTGTTAAAATTATCCTCTAAGCTCTAACACTGGTTATTTATACCAGTGTCTTGTAAATTTGCCTACATTGTCTTAAGATAATTCTTTCTATAAGCCTCATATGTACAGAATCATTTAATGTTGGATAGAGAAGTCATCTAATTCAGACAGGCCAAATATGAGGGGCAGCACAAAATCAGCAATGCTCCTAAGTGAGACCTGAACCATACTGAAATGTAATTGAGAAATATTTAACAAAATAAATCAGAAGTCAATAAAACACAGAAACTACATTTTAAACTGTCAACATGTACCCTACAAGAATCTTATGAATGAGTGACCTTTGTTTCTATTTGACTTTGATATCACAAATCCAATCTACCTCTCTTACTTTATAAGAGAAGAAATTAAGTCCCAGAAGACTGAAATGTTTTGTGCAAGACCACATACCCATTTGGAGGTGGAATTAAACCATTAGTCATCATTCTCAACTCACAGCTGTTTTTGCTATGTTATGTTTCTTCTCCTCTGTTGATTTTTCTCCTCAAACCTTAACAAAAATCCCTGAGGTACAGCATATTTGGAGCACTGAATATGGAGTTAGAGATTGTATTCAAACTTTACCTGTGTTATTTACTTGACAGTTCACCTTGGAAAAGTCATTTGATTTTTTTGGATCTCATCTGTAAATTAAAAGAATTGGTTTGATTGACCTCTAAGGCTCCTTCCAATTTTGAATCAATAATCCTTTTACTGGAGTAGCTTTGGAGGTTCTACACTGCTCTCTTATCTCACGGAAATCTTTAAACAATAATGATCATATCCAACCTTGATGTCTGGGTTGACCCTGGCTACTCGAGTCATGCTTATACTTGAGACACATGCCCTTCCTGCCTTTTTTTCTTATCACATCCAAGGAAAAATGGAAATGGGGAAGATGAAAAGCACAACTATCATCCTTTTATCCTATAACCCTTATTCCACTTCTATTACAAAAAAAAAAAAAAAGGAATATGTAGATTCCAAAGTAAGGATAGGCAATCATATTCCCTGCCAGGATTATCATAAATTGGACAAAATCTTTCAGCTCCAAATTATTTCCATGAGATGAGAGGGCAATATAGATTATTCTACTGGTAGTGTCCTCTTTTTTAACTAGCCATTGTAAATTCTATCCTCATACCACCCTTCCCCTTGTTCCTTTCCAGACCACCCCTTGTTTTGCAAATGGAACTGGAACACAGACCCAAACTTATTTTAATATCTTTGTTTCATAATTTCACCTAAAAGTATATTTTCAAGCTTAGACCATTTCAATTCACTTCACTAAGATTTTGAGAGTAACACTCAACACCAGTATGCAAGGCACAAGTAGGTATGTCATTTTTCTGCTCTTTTTAGGAAAATTGCCCATAGAATTATTAATACCAGAAATTTCACCTTAATCCAAATCACACATCATTGTTACTATATTACCGAGCAAGGCTGACTTTAAACAAATTTGAGAAACAGGTGGAGTATTTCAGATTAGATGACCTCTAGAGACCCTTCCATTTCTAAGATTTAATGATTCAATAATTCTATGAGCTCCTGCCAAGTGCTATTGGGATGCAGGTGTAAATCTGTGGATGGTATGAACTCCAGAGAACGAAGGAGGAAAAAGTGCCAACAAGAACCCACACAGATCCTCTATTTTAGGAACTTGCTTTTAATTGATTCTAAATCTCCAAGAATACACACACAGTACCATGTCCAAATTTTCACACAGAGGAATGACAGTAACTATCAAGGGTACTTTTCAGTTACAACAGCTTTTAATATTAACTCTGATGTTAATTAAAAAGTGTCTTGTCACTGCCAGAAAAAAATTTCAACAAGTATAGAGGAGCTTCCTTATTTTTGACAGATGAGCATGAATTTATTTTAGTCAGGACGCTGAAGACTTTTTTTCCCCACCAGATTAGGAAGCTTGAATATTTTTGTATTTCTAAATCAACAATTTCACATTTCTGTAAAAGCAGAGATGGCTACTACTATGTGTGCTATGCCAAACACATCATTTTTTCCCAATGTAGCCTGTCATTTATCTTGGTTAAAGGGTCTGTGTGTGTGTGTGTGTGTGTGTGTGTGTGTCTTTCTATATTTATATCCTAGAGAATTAACAATTTGAACCCACATTGGACATTATTTTATAATTTGATTGATTCAGCTGATTAACTACTTGCTAATTTGGGGGGAGGAAGGAGGAGGGAGAGAAGTTTGAAGGCAAGGAGAAAGTCATAGAAGGAGAATCAAGAAAATTTCAGACCAATGGGAGCAATTGAGGTATAAAAAACCATAGTCAAAGTAAAAAGAATGTGCTCTAAGAATTTAGAGAATAGAAAGAAAAGGAAACAGAAAAGAAGATGGCAGAAAGAGTGCCAAAAGCATACTTTTTTTTACATTTTTCCTATAGCCAGTTCTGTTCATAAATAGTATAAAATCACTCACGTTATAAATATCTGGGTACAGATGAAATTTCCAGCCCAAATACATCTATCCTTCAGCACTTCCACTATATAAAGATATAGATATATAGATAAGTATTTCCTCAATTTATTAATTTATTCAAAGAATGATCTAAGTCTTTAAGAATTGGGAAGATTGTTAATAGGAAGAGAAATTGGAGTTATTTTATCTGTCTTCAGAGGGCATAACTAAGTAAAAGATGAAAACTGCAGAGAACCAGATTTCTAATAATCATATGATTTCAAATTTGGAACATGAGCCTCCATATAATCCAATCCATACCCCTAAAATTATCTTCTTTATAATAAAGGCAATAAATAATCAACCAGCTTCCCTTCATTTATTTTAATAATTATCTTTAATCTGCCCCTCCCACTTCTTTCCACCCTATTGAATAATTTTTTTAAAAACCTGAAAAAACAAATCCTCAATACATCGTTATATAATCCAGCAAAACAAATTCCTACATTAGCCATATCTGAAAATGTATCTCTTTCTAAAGAAGTATTGCATCTCCATTCTTTTGGACTCATGGTTTCTCATTGAATTGATCAGAATTCTAAAGTCTTTCAAAGTTTTTTTTTTCTTTCCATAATGTTATTATGGTGAAAGTTGTTCTCCTACCTTTGCTCATTTTATTCTGTATCAGTTCATAAATGTCTCTCTTGTTTCCTCTAAAATTACCTGTTTCATCATTTCTTCTGGCATAATAGCATTCCCTTATATCCATATACCACAGTTTGTTTAGTCCTACCCCAATAGGAAAAGAAAAAGAGAAAAAAAATTCTAGGTTATCAATAACCATTTAAAAATATATTCCAAATCACTAATAATTAGATAAATTCAAATTAAAACAAATTTAAGGGTCTACTTCATACCGATCAGCCCCTTAATTTCAAATTGTTAGCCACCAAGAAAAGAGCAGGTACAATACATATTATTTTCCTCTTTCTTTTATTTCTTTTTGGCATTTTTTTAGTGGTAGTATGGCTAAGTTAAAAGGTATGTACAGTTTGGTAACTTTCTGGCCATATTTCACAATTTATCAACAGTTCATTAGCATAGCTATTTTTTCCATAAGCCCTGCAACATTTGTCATTTTCTTGTTATCTTTTTACTCTGATAGGTGTGAAGTAGACTCTCAAATTTATTTTAATTTGAATTCATCTAATCATTAATGATTTGGAATTTTTAATATGTCTATTGAAAACAGACTTTTTTTCCTTTGAAACTGTTCATTCATATACATTTGCCATTTACCTGTTGGAAAACCTTTATCAATTTTAAGACATTTAATTATATAACTTAAAAATGAGATCTCATCATAGAAATTTGTTGCAAAAAGTTTGCCCTGTTATGTTTCCCTTCTATCTTAAGGCAGATGGCTGGTGCAGTGGATAGTCCCTGGACTCGGAGTAAGGAAGATATAAATCCAAAACTGGCTTCAGAAACTTAAAATGAGACCTTGAGAAGTCACTTAATCTTTCTAAATCTCAATTTTCTTATCTGTAAAAGAGAGGTAATAGTACCTACTCCTAGGGCTGATATGAACATACAATGTGATAATATTTATAAAGTTCTTTGCAAATGTTTAATCACTGTATTAGTGCTAACTAACATAAATAATTTTACTACATTAGATTTACGCAAAAACTTTTCAATTTTATGTGATCAGAACTGTCCATTTTATCTTATATGATCCTATTGGTTGTTTAGTTAATGAAGTCCTCCTATTCAGGATCTATAAAATAATAATTTTCTTGATCCTCTCATTTAATTATCATGTAATCTTTTATATCTAGGTCATCTATCTGTTTGGAATTTAATTTGGTGTTTGGTAAGAAGTGTTAATATAAACCTAATTTCTGCCAGACTGTTGTCCAAGTCTCCCAGCAGTTTTCCTCAAAAAGTGAGCCTTTCTCCTTAGGAATTGGAACCCCTGGGTTACTCAACTACTCTGCTACTATATTTATTTGCTTCTTTAATTTTCTTTGCATAATCTGTTCAGATGATTGATCTCTTTTTTAAAAATGATAATAAATCATTTGTAACAATCACTACTTTGTGGTATAGTTTGAAATTTGTTACTGACAAATATTTTTCCTTTTTTTTTTATTATTACAAAGAGATTCTTGACCTTTTATTCTTCCAATAATTTTTTTTGTTTTTCCTAGCTTTATAAAAATATGCTTTTGGAAATCTGATACAACACTGAATAGAAGTAAATTAGTTTACTGACATTTTTATTATATTAGGATTATCTATCCATGAAAAATTAATGTTTCTCCAATTATTTAGATCTGTCTTTATAGTTCTTGGGTGTATCATTGTGTATACACTCCCAAATATTTTATAACTTTTGTAATTCTTCTTAATTTCTTTCTCTAGTACTTCTTCCTCAGTTTTATTAATAAGAAATGGTGATGATATATATATTTTGTGTCCTCCAACTTTGGTGAATTAATTTTGGCTGACTCTAGTGTTCTTTAAGTACACAATAATATCTGCAAAAAGTAATAATTTTGTTTCTTTTTTGCCTATGCTTATTCCTCCAATTTCTCCTTCTTGTCTTATTGCTATAGTTAGTGTGTTTAGCACTCTGTTAAATAGTGTTGGTGATTGTGGGCATCTTAATGAAAAGGCTTTTAGCTTTTCTCCATTATACATGTTTGTTCTTCAATGTAGATATATACTATTTACTACATTAAAGAGAGGGAAACTTGTTGCTATGTTTTCTAGAATTTTTAATAGAAATGATGGCTGGGGGGCAGCTAGAATGGTACAGTGGATAGAGGACCAGTCCTGAAGTTAGAAGGACCCGAGTTCAAATCTGGCCTGAGACACTTAATTCTTCCTAGCTGTGTGACCCTGGGCAAGTCACTTAATCCCAATTGCCTCAGCAAAAAAAAAAAAAAAAAAAAAAAAAAAAAAAAAAAAAAAAAAAAAGAAAGAAAAGAAAAAAGAAAAAAGAAAAGAAAAAGAAAGAAAGAAAGAAATGAGAAATGATGGCTGGGTTTCATCAAAAGTCTTTTCAGCATCTATTGAGACAATGCATGTTTATTATTTGTATTATCAGTATAGTTTATTATGTAATCTTCTGTATGTTGAATCAATTCTTCATTTCTGCTACAAACTCAACCTATTCTTTCTAATATGTTAGTGAGAACTACACACTAATATTTTATTTAAAATTTTCACATCAATGTCCATTAAGAATATTAGTCTGTATTTTTTTTCTCTGATTTGGTTCAAAGGGTTTGGGTATCAAGGTTATATTATAGCATAGCATCGCATATTATCATAATGTGTCATATAATATCATAATATGTCATATATCATAAAAAGAGATTGGAAGAGTCCCTCTTTTCAGATTATAGTAAGGGGTTTATGTTATGTTGGAGTTAATTATCCTTTTCAGGCTCTGCTTGAGAAGCTTCAGTGGAGCAGTAGAAAGAGTCTTGAATTCAGACACAAGGGATCAAGTTTTCAAAACCCAAGTCCAGTATCTATAAAGTGTGTGATCTTCAAATAGAGTTTAACTTCTTTGAATCAATTTCCTCATCTACAAAATGGGAAAAGAGCAAAGATCAAATTCAATGATTTCTAATATTCCTTCCATCTCCAATGCTATGATCCTCTGATTCTCTAATGCCTAAGAGACTACTAAGGAGACACAAAGGTCATTACTGCACCTTAGGCCATTGCCTGTCACCTTGAATTTTGTCTTGCTACTGGATTTAATGACTCAGAAAGAGAGAGTGAAATTGATAACTTTGTGTTACCTGAATCACTTAAATCTGATTCACTTGACAGTCAAAACATCACCCATGATGTCATTTGCCTTCTTTAAAAATGAAGGACAAACAACAAGAGACCACTACATTCTGTCAACTCTTTTAGACAACACTAATTGTTAAGGAGTTGTATTTGGGGGAATGGAGAGCCAAGAAGGCAGAGAGGACACACACTTCATTCTGAGCTCCTTTTTACCCTCACTTACTAATTACCTAATTCAGCCTCAGAAATAGTGCTTGGCTGGTAAAATACACGAATATTGGGAGTACAACAAATTACCAGCTGAAGATAATTTGGAAGATTGCCAGAAAAGGTCTGTGTTGATTGGGCGGGAAGAAGGCAGCATAGGCAGGGAGACAGAGCACGGAGGCTAGCCCATGCTGAGTGGACAGGCACAGGGGCAGTCTCCAAGGGTGGAGAATTTGCAGGGAGGACTCTACCACATATTGACTGCTCTGCTTTGGTTCCAAAACAGTAATCAGCAGAGAAGTTACACAAATGCTAAAGGTAGAGTGTACCCCAAAACCCCAGAGTTAAACAGGACCTGGCCACACCGACCCAGACCAGGAGTGACTCAACACAATCACAGTGCAGATGCGCAACTACAGTCTGCAGTTGGGGCTCTGCCCAGGGCAGTCACTCTTTCGCTGCTCAGCTGCTCATCCCAGGGCAGCCACTGCTCCACATGGTGGGGCTCTTCCCAGGGCAGTAGTACTTCCGGTACAGCAGGGGCTTTGCCCAGGGCAACACCACCTCCATAGCAGGTGGCTGCTCTTCTTAGCCCGTTAGCAGGACAGCTACTGTCCATCTATCCCTATTCTGTAAAGGAAGCTGAAAACCTCCTTGCCCTGAAGGCAGATCCCAAGGGCTTTTAAAAAAAATGAGTAAAAAAGCCAAGCAAACTCTAACTATAGATAGCTTTCTATACAGAAAGAGAGCAGATTTCCAACCCTGAGAAGACAAATAGCAGTCTCCAGGCAAAACCCCAAATGAGGATATAGCCTAGTCCCCTTCACACAAGGTTCTCCTAGAAGAAATTATAAAAGATCTTAAAAGAGAGCTAGAAGAAAAATGGGGAAAGGAAAGAGAAGCTATGCAAGAAAGTACAAAAAGGCCTATAACTCATTAAAAGAAAGATTTGAAAAAGAAAACAACTCCCTGAAAATGTGAAATGGAAAAGGCAAAGAACTCCCAAGAAAGTAGGATATGTGAATTGGAAAAGATTAAAGTACTCCCAGGAAAGTAGGATTTATGAATTGGAAAAAGAAAATAACTCATTAAAAAAAATAGTGAAATGGAAAGAAATTCCATAGAGCAAAACAACTCATTTAAAAACTCAATTGGGCATATATAAAAAGAAGTTTTAAAAAATTTAATGAAGAAAATAACTCAATAAAAATCAGAACTGAATAAATAAAAATGAACTATTGATTGAGACATCAAGAATCAGTCAAGCAAAACTAAAAAAAAATGAAAAATAGAAAAAATGTTAAATATCTACTTGAAAAACAACAGATCTGGAAAATAGATGTAGGAGAGATAATCAGAGGCTTATTGGACTTCCTGAAAATTATGATTGAAAAAAAGAGCCTAGACACTATTTTAAAGGAAATTACCAAAGAGAACTGCCCAAATGTAATAGAATCAGAAGGTAAAATAAGCATTGAAAGAATTCATCAAATACCTTCTGAAAGAGACACCAAAATAAAAACTCCAAGGAATATTGTGGCTAAATTTCAGAACTATCAGACTAAGGAAAAAATATTACAAGCAGCCAGGAAAAAAAAAATTCAAATACCAAGGAGCCACAATAAGGATCATTCGAGCCCTAACAGCTTCCACATTAAAGGATCGAAGGGCCTGGAATATGATATTCTGTAAGGCAAAAGAACTTGGGATGCAATCAAGAATAAACTACCCAGTGAAGCTGAGCATTTTCTTCCAGGGAACAAGATGAACATTCAATGAAACAGGTGAATTCTATTTATTCCTAATGAAAAAAACCAGAGCTAAACAAAAAACTTGGCCTCCAAATATAGGATTCAAGAGAATTATAAAAGATAAAAGAACTCTTCAGAACTATATTTCTATTACAGACACACATAAAGAATATGTGTATAATTTGATTTTACTGTTATAATATTTAAAAAAAGGGAAGTAGAAGTGGAAAAGGGATTGTATCAGAAAAAGGGGAGATAAAAAGAGGGAAATTACATCCCACAAAGAGGCAAAGGAAACCTATCATATCTGAGGGAATTAAGGGAGGGGGAGAAACATTGTGTGAATCTTACTCTCATCAGATTTGGCTCAAAGAGAAAATATTAGACATATTTGGTTTACAGAGAAACTTCTCTCACCTCATTAAAAAGTGGGAGAGGAAAAGGGAAAAGGAAAAAAGTAGGCTAAATAAAAGGGAATATAGAAAAATAAGGGAAAGTTATAAGAAAGGGGGAGGGACTTAAAGGGGGTGGGAGGGATTCTAAAGAGGGAAAGCTGTGTGAGGCAAGTAATGCCCATAAGTTTAATACTTGGGGAGGGGGGTAAAGGGGAAAAGGAAAAGAAAAGTATAATCTGGGGAAAATAAAATGGCAGAAAATACAGAATTAGTAATTTTAACCATAAATGTGAATGGGATGAACTCTTCCATAAAGCGGAGGCAGATAGCAGACTGGATCAAAAGCCAGAATCCTACAGTATGTTGTTTGGGGGAAACACATTTAAAGCAGGGCGATACATACAGAGTAAAGATTATGTTTCAGGTGAAGTTAAAAAAAAAGCAGGAGTCGCCATCCTTATCTCAGATCAAGCAAAAGCAAAAAATTGATCTAATTATAAGAGATAAGGAAGGAAACTATATCTTGCTAAAGGGTAGCATAGACAATGAAGCAATATCAATACTAAACATATATGCACCAAGTGGTATAGCATCTAAATTCCTAAAGAAGAAGTTAAGAGAGTTGCAAGAAGAAATAGACAGCAAGACTATAATAGGGGAAGATCTCAACCTTGCATTCTCAGAACTAGATAAATCAAACCACAAAACAAATAAGAAAGAAGTTAAAGAGGTAAATAGAATATTAAAAAAATTAGGTATGATAGATCTTTAGAGAAAACTGAATGGAGACAGAAAGGAGCATACTTTCTTCTCAGCAGTTCATGGAACCTCTACAAAAATTGACTATATATTAGGCCATAACGACCTCAAAATTAAATGCAGAAAGGCAGAAATAGTAAATGCATTTTTTTCAGATCATGACACAATAAAAATTACATTCAACAAAAAGCTAGGTGTAAATAGACCAAAAAGTAATTGGAAACTAAAGGTAATCTTTGGATAATCTGATTCTCATACTAAAGAATGAATGGGTGAAACAGAAAATCATTGACACAATAATTTCACCCAAGAGAATGACAACAATGAGAGAACATACCAAAATTTGTGGGATGCAGCCAAAGTGGTAATAAAGGGAAATTTTATATCACTAGAGGCTTACTTGAATAAAATAGAGAAAGAGAATATCAATGAATTGAGCTTGCAACTTAAAATGCTAGAGAAAAAAAAACAATTAAAAACTCCCAATCAAATACTAAACTTGAAATTCTAAAATTAAAAGGAGAAATTAGTAAAATTGAAAGTAAAAAAAACCTATTGAGTTACTAAATAAAACTAACAGTTGGTTTTATGAAAAAAGCAATAAATAGATAAATCTTTGATAAATTTGATTAGAAAAAGGAAAAAGGAAAATCAAATTGTTAGTCTTAAAAATGGAAAGGGAGAACTTTCTACCAATGAAGAGGAAATTAGATCAATCAATCATTAGGAGTTACTTTGCCCAACTTTATGCCAATAAATTTGAGAACCTAAGTGAAATGGATGACTACCTTCAAAAATATAGGTTGTCCAGATTAACAGAGGAGGAAGTAAATTGCTTAAATAGTCCCATTTCAGAAAAAGAAATAAAACAAGCTATTAATCAACTCCCTAAGAAAAAATCCCTAGGACCAGATGGATTTACATGTGAATTCTACCAAACATTTAAAGAACAATTAACTCCAATGTTATATAAACTATTTGAAAAAATAGGGAATAAAGGAGTGCTACCAAATTCCTTTTATGATACAGACATGGTACTGATACCTAAACCAGATAGGTTGAAAACAGAGAAAGAAAATTATAGACCAATCTGCCTAATGAATATTGATGCAAAAATTTTAAATAAAATATTAGCAAAAAAAACTACAGAAAATCATCCCCAGGATAATACACCAAAACCAAGTAGGATTTATACTAGGAATGCAGGGCTGGTTAAATATTAGGAAAACTATTAGCATAATTGACTATATCAATAACCAAATTAACAAAAACCATATGATCATTTCAATAGATGCAGAAAAAGCATTTGATAAATCCAACATCCATTCCTATTAAAAACCACTTGAGAGTATAGGATAAATGGGTTTTTCCTTAAAATAGTAGCATCTATTTAAAACCATCAGTAAGGATCATTTGTAATAGAGATATACTGGAACCATTCCCACTAAGATCAGGAGTGAAACAAGGTTGACCACTATGGTGATAGTGGGCAACCTTGTTTCACTCCTGATTGTATTGTATTGTATTAGAAATGCTAGCTTTGGCAATAAGAGTTGGGAAAAAATGAAAAGAATTAGAATAGGTAATGAAAAAAACAAATTATCACTCTTTGATGATGATATGATGGTATACTTAGAGAAGCCCAGAGATTCTACTAAAAAACTATTAGATTAATAATTCACCCTTTAGCAAAGTTGCAGGATACAAAATAAACCTACATAAATCATCAGCATTCTATATATCACTAACAAAATCCAATAGTTAGAGATACAAAGAGAAATTCCATTTAAAGTAACTGCCAGTAGTATAAAATATTTAGGAATCAATCTGCCAAGGGAAAGTCAGAAAATATATGAGCAAAATTACAAAGCACTTTCCATAAAAATAAAGTCAGATCTAACCAATTGGAAAAATATTAAGTGCTCTTGAATAGGTAGACCAAATATAATAAAGATTACAATACTACCTAAACTAATCTATTTATTTAGTGTTATACACATCAGACTCCCAAAAAACTATTTTAATGACCTAGAAAAAATAACAACTAAATTCATCTGGAAGAACAAAAGATCAAGACTTACAAGGGAACTAATAAAAAAAATCAAATGAAGGTGGCCTAACTGTACCAGATCTAAAACTATATTATAAAGCATTGGGTATTGGCTAAGAAATAGACTGGTTGATCAGTGGAATAGGTTAGGTTCACAGGAAAAAATAATCAATAACTTTAATAATCTGTGTTTGACAAACCAAATACCCCAGCTTTTGGCATAAGAATTCACTGTTTGACAAAAATTGCTGGGAAAATTGGAAACTAGTATGGCAAAAAATAGGCATTGATCCACACTTAACACCATACATCAAAATAAGGTGAAAATGGGTTCATGACCTAGGCATAAAGAATAAGATTATAAGTAAATTAGAAGAACATAGGATAGTTTACCACTTAGACCTATGGAGGAGGAAGGAATTTGTGACCAAAGAAGAATTAGAGATCATTATTGATCACAAAATAGAAAATTTTGATTATATCAAACTAAAAAGCTTTTGTACAAACAAAACTAATGTAAACAAGATTAGAAGGGAAGGAGTAAGCTGGGAAAATATTTTTACAGTCAAAGGTTCTGATAAAGGCATCATTTCCAAAATATGTAGAGAATTGATTCTAATTTATAAGAAATCAAGCCATTCTCCAATTGATAAAGGGTCAAAGGATATGAACAGATGATTTTCAGATGAAGAAATGGAAAGTATTTCTAGCCATATAAAAAGATGCTCCAAATCATTATTAATCAGAGAAATTCAAATTAAAACAACTCTGAGATACCACTACACATCTGTCAGATTGGCTAGGATGACAGGAAAAGATGCTGAATGTTGGAGAGGATGTGGGAAAACTGGAATACTGATACATTGTTGGTGAAATTGTGAACAAATCCAACCATTCTGGAGAACATTTTGTAACTATGCTCAAAAAGTTATCAAATTGTACATAATCTTTGATCCAGATGTGTTACTACTGGGCTTATATCCCAAAGAAATCTTAAAGAAGGGAAAGGGACCTATATATGCAAAAATATTTGTGGCAGCCCTTTTTGTAGTGGCTAGAAACTGGAAATTGAATGGATGCCCATCAATTGGAGAATGGCTGAATAAGTTGTGGTATATGAATGTTATGGAATATTATTGTTCTGTAAGAAATGACCAGCAAGATGATATCAGAAAGGCCTGGAGAGACTTATATGAACTGATGCTGAGTGAAATGAGCAGAACCAGAAGATCATTATATATTTCAACAACAATACTATATGATGATCAATTCTCATGGACACGGCTCTCTTCAACAATGAGATGAATCAAATCAGTTCCATTTGTTCTATAATGAAGAGAACCAGCTACATCCAGCAAAAGAACTATGGGAAAGAGTGTGAACCACAATATAGCATTTCCATTCCCTCTATTTTTGTCCACTTGAATTTTTGATTTCCTTCTCAGGTTATTTTTACCTTATGTCTAAGTCCAACTTTTCTTGTGCAGAAAAATAACTATATGGATATGGATACATATATTGTATTTAACATATACTTTAACATATTTAACATGTATGGATCTGCCTACCATCTAGGGGAGGAGGTGAGGGGAAGGAGGGAAAAAGTTGAAAAAGAGGGTTTTGCAAGGGTCAATGCCGAAAAAATTACCCATATCTTGTAAATAAAAAAATATAATAAAAAAATTTAAAAAAAGAAAGTGTACTTTGGATGTTTGTTTCTGAAATCAGCCTAAACTTCTTCTTTGCAATTTCTATACATCATTCCTGATTCCCCTTTTGGCGAATTTCTTCTGATGTAAGAAATAATTTCTTAATAGCTGGAACTATCAAAAAATGGCATGGAATGATTTGAAAATGTAGTGAGCTCTCCATGGTTAGAGTTCTTCAAGCTAAGGTTGAACAATAAACTATCTAGATAATGCAGGACAGATTTGCTCCTCAACCATAGGTTGGAGCAGATAATCTTTGAGTTCCCTTCTAATTCTGAGGCTCTATCACTTTCTTTTTCTTTTTTTAAGCATAATATAATTTTTTAAGCATAATATAATTTTATGTAGCACTTTGAGTTTTATTTATTTTTTATTAAAGCTTTTTATTTTCAAAACATATGCATGGATAATTTTTCAAAACTGACCCTTGTATAGCCTTGTGTTCCAAGTTTTCTCCTCCTTCTCGCCATCCTCTCCCCTAGATGGCAAGCAATCCAATATACGTTATACATGTTAAAAATATATGTTAAATCCAACATGTGAAAACATATTAATACAATTATCTTGCCACACAAGAAAAGTACTGAACACACATTACTTGTTCTCTTTCAGGCCTACATGAGATTTTTAATATACATTTACATGAAAGTAAGAGGTTATTAACTGAATCTTTGCAATAGCAAAGTCACAGAAAAGAAAAGAGGGGGGAAAGTGAGTTCTTTTCCATTCCTTGAAAGACTAGGAAATATGAAGTAGAAACCCTAGCTCATAAGGCTGGGAAACAACTCTTTGGGTTTGTACTGGATCCTTTTTGAAGGTTTTGGCCTATGAAATCCTATAGTTCTGAGCATTGCATTGTCTCCATTTTAATCAACATATTTGCTCTTACTGCAACATTGAGCTTTCTCTACGAGGAGAAAGAAGTAAAAAGCCATTCTTAACGAACTGAACATTACTGTTAATTGCATTTTTATTTGCCAGTGTTAAAAATAGGCAGTGATATGAATTTTAAATGGCTAAAATGACAAAACAAGAGATATTCATTGGTACGTCCTATGAATAAAGCCTCATATCGGGTACTAAAAGGATACAGAAGAGAAAAAAAGGCATTCCATATCTTCCAGGAACACATAGGTCTGCTCAAGAGTAGTTCTGCATAGAACATGGTCATTATACTCAGGAAAAGCAGTTTGTTTCATGCAAAGTTAAGGTAATTTTTTCTTATAAAATTGTTTCTAGGTCACATTTATCTGAATTTAGGAAAAACTATCACAGAAGAATTTGATTATCTTCTTTTATTTCTGGAAAGCATATACCATGTTTATTATATTTTATAATTATTTTTTAAACTATCCAAAATTTAAATCTACATTCATCTGATAAGTATGTTATATAATTGAAAATTATCTATGCTTATTATACATGAAAAAAGAAAATGTTTCTATAACTGATTAGACTTCAAGTAATTTTCTGTAGCCTTTCTATCTTGTTCTGTCATTAAAGAGAGATTCCTACCATTTTTTACAACCAAAAATTCTTCCCAAATCAAACCAGTATGTGATGCTCTGTGGAGGTCTGGTAAAGCTATTTAATTAAGTGACATCCCAATAATGATGAAAATTGGAGTGAATTGTAATCTGGGAAGTGGGAGAGCATTTTTTTACCAGAAATGATGCTATAAAGACAAAAGGCATCCTTTTTTCATAGAGGAAGAGGAAAATAATTGAATAAGCATTTATACAGCATTTTGCTAAGTGCTTTTTACAAATATTATCTCACTTGATCCTCACAACAACTCTGTGAGATAGGTAGGGTCTCCATTTTACAGAAAAGGAAACTGAGGCAATCAGAGATTAAATAACTTGCCTAGGATCACATAGCAATCCAGATATGAACTCTTCTTAAACTTCAATATTATTTTATTATAATTTTTGGGTGAGAGAATCTGCTTTTTCTTTTGCTAAATATTTTAATGGTTTCATTTTGTCTCTCCTTCTCTTCTATATGCAAACACACACAAACAGAAAGAAAGAGAGAGGGAAAAGGAGAGAGACAGAGAGAGAAAGAGAGAGGAAACTCTTTAACCTTTTTTAATCTAGCCATTTTTAGTAAATCACTTAGATTATATTGAGTTAAGAACAACAACAATTTACTTCAAAGATTATAACAACAAGGGAGTATTTTATGGAAGCAAACAGATTTATCTTCTCACAATTCCACCCATCCCACCCCTGGGCACATAAGTCTTGACTCCACAGTCAAACTGGGATGACAGAAATGTTGGGAAATAACTTGCCCATCTCCCCCATAGGAATATAGTCCCATGGTGATGGAGATTACATTTTCACAGGTTTTTGTTTCTGAACTTATTTTCTGAGTGAATGCATTGTGTTCATACTGTGAACTACCATATTTCTTATAGATGTGTGAAGTCTTAGACATTTCTGATTCTGATTAGTACTCTCATATTTATCATCATCTAGAACTGGAGCTGACCTTACCAACTGACTCCAATTTTTTTTGTAGGAACAAGATGTTCTGCAGTGCTCTCAACTTGGAAGTATGGGGAAACAAGATGTATGGCCTGAGCTACTTTTTCATCTCATTCTAATATTCTACATTCCTCCCCCATTCTGTCAACTCTATCACTTCCTGTATTGAGTATACTCCAATTGTGTTAGTTTCCCCAGGTACTACATTTCCAAGGAAAGTAGAACAAAACTATAGAGGCAATTAGGTGACAAAATGGATAGTGATGCACTTTGAAATCAGGAAGACCTGAGTTCAGATTTGGTCTCCCACACTGATTACTTATATAACACTAGGGAAATCACTTAAACCCTGTCTATTTCTGTTTCTTCACTTGTAAAATGATGGTAATAATAACATCTCCTCCCAATTTTTTTGTAAGGATCAAATGAGATGATTGTAAAGCAACAGAAAACTTATACTACTATTTAAATGGCAGGTCTTGTTATTATTATTATTATCATAGTATTGAAAAAAGTACAGGGGTATCCATAATAGGTAGACTATTTGGGGGACTTCATAAGTCAGCCCTGCTCAAATTCTAAAAGCTTAAAGGAAGAGAGACTGGGACTGGACTTATGGGTTTTTATTGGCATAGAGAAAGCATAGGTAAGGAAATATCCTCTCATAATGAAGGTTGGCATCTTCTTTCCAATTTAAAGTCATTTAAAATAACCAAGAGCACTAGGAAATTAAGTAATGCATCCATGATGACACAGCCATCATGATGAGTCTTCCTGATTTTAACAATAGTTGTCTTTCCTCCACGCCACTCTAAAATACCAGAAAACTAGACTCTAGTTGGTCTAAAAATGCTAATAGCTGAAATTTATAGAATGCTTTAAGGTTTAGATGTCTTGCTCTCATAGTCTCATTCAATTGTCACAATAACAATAACAAACCTGTGAAAAGTGATACTAATTTCCATCAAGAGGAACTCAGAATGTTGGCTGCAAAAAGAGAGAAACAAGAAAGTACTTATGGGAAGAGAAAGGTCCTAAATAAGGTCTGGGTAGAGTATCAAGTAGACAAGATGTTGATCAGATCAGAAAGTTATCCATTTCTGGATTGATTCCTCTGTCCCATAAGTTATGACCTAGTAAGAGCAAGAAGTTTTTGGAGATCCCTGTCAGATCCAAGATAATAGAAACCTGAAAAAGAATTTGACTTCAAAAGTTCCCTTTCAAAACAGAAATCAGGTTTCATATTCTGCAATATGAGAGGCTTTTAGTCTTCATTTAAAGACTAGCCTTTCTGGAAGTGCAACTAAAACATCAGGTAAGAGCTATTGTCTGTGCTTCATTGCCTACATACAGGAGGAGTGACTGTGAGAAAGTAGATTCAATTCAAAATGGATCTCTCCTAGAACAGCTGGGCTCCAAATGGCTTATATAACATCTGGAGCCTGTAAGATTTTCAAAAGTATTACACATATTGCCATTCAATCCATGTTTTATTGTAATGCCTTACTTTTTAATGATTTTATACTAAGGAAATTCTTTAAGTAGTTAAACATGTCTTGAGCATTTATGTGGGGAGCTGGCTCCATTATGCAAAAATCTTGTGGGTAGAATATAAAAAAATTAGTATGTCAGGGGGAAAAGTAGGATTTTCCAGGAGTGGGGACTAAGAATTTTATTGAGTGAGTAAAGCTCCCAATGGTCCTCACTAGAAAGTAAGACAGTGTTGCCTTCAGAGAGAGGATGATAGTGAAACATTTATTCTCTGAAAACAATCCTGTCATCCAGCAGAGTGAATATACTTATCTGCCAAGGTGAGGATGGAAAAGAACATGAGGTAAGACCCTTCTTGTTGATGAGGCTCAGGATAATAACTAACAATCTACCTGAAGACTGAAAAAGTAGTAAAGAAATAATTCTCCCCATCCTCATTTTATTGCTAAGGAAATTGAGACTCAGGGAGGTTAAATTACTTGGCCATGGTTACAAAGCTAATAAGCATCAAAGAAAGGATTTTTATTCCAAGTCCAATATTCATCCTACAACACTATATAAGCTTTTCAATGAATGTTCATTATCAAAATAATTCTGGTCTGCCTTGCCTGGGCCCTTCCATTAAGCTACAGACAGATGTCTCCTATAGCCATCTACAATTCCACAATTCTACAATTCCTTAACTTTCACTCTTTTCTTAACTCTTCACAGTACAACTTCTGACTTGATCATTTTGTGGAGCCTACTCTCTCTCAGGCATTTTTTCAGTCCTATACTTTTTGATCTCCCTGCAGCCTGACACTGTGGATCATCCTCTTCTCCTCAATAAACCATTCTCTCTTGGTTTCAGTGATGCATGTCTAACCATTCCTGCTTTGGTTCTTTCTTGGGTCTTCATTGTCTTCATACTTACTAACAGTAGGGACTTCACAGGACTCTGTCTTCTGCTTTTTTCTCTTCTTCTTCTATAATATTTCACTTAGTGGTATCATGAGCTTCTATAGTTTAAATTACTATCTCTGTGGAGATGACTCTCTATTTATCCAGCCTTAGCCTCTTTCCCAACTTTCACACTCATATCTCCAATGACCTTTTAGACTTGTTGAATTGGATTTTTCACAAATGTCATAAATTTAATATATCCAAAACTAAACTCATTGGCTCAATGGATTAAGACAATTTTGAGCTCAAATCCTGCCTTAGAAACTTATTTGATCTCTATCTCTCTTAGTTTCCCCATATATAAAATGGGAATAATAATGGCTCCTAACTCTCAACATTGCAAGGATCAAATGAGATAATATTTTGTTCAGTATTTTATAAACTTAAAGCATTATATAAATGCTAACTGTTATTACTACTATTGTTGTTATCACATTATTATCTCTCCAAATCCTATTTCTAACCTTTTTTTAAAAAACTATGGAGAATACCATCATTCTTCCAATCACCCATGTCTACAATCAAGGCATCAAATTAGACTCTTTGTTTTCATCATTTCTACCTTAGTAGCATCTCTCTTTTAGACCTCCATTCCTCTTCTGATACTGTTACTATTTTGGTACAGGCTTTCAACACCTTCAACACTGGGACTAATGCAATATCCTGATCCTTGATCTTCCTGCCTCAAGTGTATCCCCATTCCAATCCATCCAGATTGATCTCCCTAAAATGCAGATCTAATCACATCACACTCCTAATCAGTAAACTCCAGTAGCTCCTTGTCGCCTTCAAAATCAAATATAAAATCCTCTGTTTGATTTACAAAAGCCTTTCTTTTTCCCATCTTTAAAACATCCTGTGTTCCCTGGCTTCCTTTAAATCCCCACTAAAATTCCATCTTCTGCAAAAAGCCTTTCCCAAACACTCAATCCTAGTACCTTCTTTCTATTAATTATTTCCTAATTACCCTATCTATAATATCTTTGTATATATTTATTTGCATGTTATCTCCCTCATTATATTATAAGCTCCTTGGGGACAAAGGCTACCTTTTGCTTTTTTGTGTTTGTTTGCTTCCCCTATGTTTTGGCAAAATGCCTGGTACAAGTAGATGCTTAAGAAATGTTTATTGATTGATTTTGTAGATTGCAGAATAGAAATTAGAACATAGGTGTTCAGCTTTCATTTACATATAGCCCCAACTTCCCTGTGACAATGTATTTGAGAGCTAGTGTGGCAAAGTAGATAGAGAGATTGCTTTGGGGTCAGGAAGCAAGGGTTCAAGGCCTGCCTCTGACTCACTTTGACAGGATGACATGGGTGAGTCACTTAATCATCAGAAAATACTTTAAGATTGTAAATTGTAGTGACTAGCTGTTCTACATTGATGAAGAGAGTTTCTGCTCTGGGGTTTCCCACATAGGTAAAATTACAGATTGGATAAAAGCCTACATTCATGAGTATATTTTATGAAGTTTACTCTATCTGGTTAAAAGGATTTGTTTTTAGGAGCAGATTTTAACCTCAGTAAACATCCTCAATTTAAAGGAAGCTGTATCAATTGCAAATATTGAATGAGCACTTATTGAATGTACTAAGTACTAAGCAACCTAAGGAATATATCAAATAAATATGACCATGCTCCTCTTCCTCCACAAGTTTACAACCTAAATTATAAGACCAGATTCACTGTTACTATAGATACTTCCTTTTGTTATTTTATTTACCTACAAAGTAGGCAGAGTGCTTTGGGGTCTATCAATAAAGCCTTAGAAAGTAGGAGAGATTTTTATTCAAACAAAAAAGTTTAAAAGATTATTAAGAGTCAAGAAGTGGAAACATCCTGAAAATACAAGATTTGTGTGGTCCCAAACATATGTAGATACATACATATATAACTATATATGTGTGTGAATGTGAGTCTATATTTATATTCCAAATTTTCACTCTATTATAGTCTTCCAATTTTCTTCAAAGGGCTTCTGAAATTTTCTTAAGATCATAATTGTGGACATTCATATATCCTCTACCCATCATGAACCAATTCTATGTTCAATGTCATTAGAACCAAGAGGAAATTATATAAATTGTCCCTGTGTGTACTTAAAATAATTAAATCTGTGGATACTTAAAGGTAAGAATACTAAAAGGAAACACTCTCTAATTACAGAACAATCTCACCTAGACAGTAGATTTTTTTGTATTATACAATAAAGGATTTCTTAATGACTACTGTGTATATTAAGGTGTTTTACATAATTATTTTAATAATTTCAAATATTAATTATAATAAATATGATTTGGTTAAAAGCTCTAAAATTGATCCTGTCTTTGTCCCTGGAATTCTCTCTTACAAAGTATTGACATATTTAAACCATAGTATTAATGGGATCACATTAGAAGGTAGCAGCATTTAGTGCCACTTGCTATTATAGCAGCATTAAGATTCCAAGCATCTTCCATTAAAGCTGTCAGACTGGACTTCCACTTGAAAGCCAAGGCCTATTGATCCTGTCAGAGAAATCAGTCATGTCCTGTTAATGACTTGTAAGCATCTTTCGAGAGAGTCTGGCTAAGGGTTAGTACACTAAAACTCAAAACATAAACAATCCCAAGATTAATTTTGGACAGCTTGGTGGGTGGGGAGTAGAAGTGGGAGAGGAATAGAAGAGGGAAGAAGAAAAGAATAGTGGAGGAAAAGAGATACACAGAGACAGTGACAAAAAGAGAAAGCCACAGAGAAAATAAAAGATTCACCACTAATACTGGTAAAAATTATGGAGGACAGCTTTCTATTACCCATGCTTTTGTAAGCCATTGAAAATTCTGTGCTAATAAGTTGTCTTTCTGCCTGAGCAGAGGAGTCATCGACCAACATATTCCTTCTGCATACCTAAATCAAGAATGTGGAACAATGTGCATGTGTTTTTCTAGAAAAAAGCACTGACTAATAACACCCAATACCAGTCACATCGATACACAGAGAGCTCTTAAAGAAATTAAACTGGGAAAGAAATGGTGTTAAAATAGATCTCATATGCAAAACAAAAAAATCCCACAAAGAAAGACGCCTAGAGCTACAGGAGCCTGCTTTATTTCTACAGATCTCTCTTTTTGTATCCATTTACTAAAATAAACCTTTTTATAGTTTTATCATATTTGGCTTTCTGCCTTTTTTTCACTTTTTAACACTTCAAGAATATAAACACACTTAAAGTCTGCCCAGTCTCTTATTCTAAGAAAGAGACACTGAGAGAAACTTTATAAGAGACAGTTAGCTATAAACCTCAAATCATCCTAGTTTTCCATAATGACCTATTATGGATCTATCACCTATAAATTCATCTAAATTTTTTTCACAGCTACATAATTTCAGCCAATATCATTTTTGTTAAAGACTATATAAAATGAAACTTCACAGAACATAAACTGGGAAAAAAACAATGACAGAATATACATCCGGGGGAAGCTAGGTGGCTCAGTGAATAGAGCACCAGCCCTGAAGTCAAGATGACCTGAGTTCAAATCTGGTCTCAGACACTTAACACTCTCTAGCTGTGTGACCCTGGGCAAATCACTTAACCCCAATTGCCTCACGGGGATAAAAAGAATATACATCCAAAGATAACTCTATAGGATAGATTAGGATATCCTATTCTATAAAATAGAATAGAAGAAAATTAAATTTAATATAAAAAAGTGTGAATTCTCATCCTAGAATTCAAAAAATCCTTTGTCCAAATAAAGAATAGGGTACATGATATAGTGGTGAAAAAGCCCCCCAGATATTTTAGTGGCCTTCAGTCTTCAGAAGGATTTCAGCCTCTTCTAAGACTTCAATTATCACCAGATGATTCCCAAATAGCACAGTACAGTGAAAAAAGTTATAGATTTAAAGTCATTTTTTTTGTCATTTTTGTCACTTTTTATATCTGTCCTTAGACAAGACACTTAAATTCTTTGGCCTTTTTTCTCATCTGTGAAATAAAGCAGTTGTAGTAGATGGCATCCAAGATCTTCTCTAGGTTTAAGTCTATGATCTCATGATCTGAATCTTATATTCTCCTGAATTCCAGGACTGAATAGAAATCCCCAACTCTATATCTTAGCAAAATTCAAACTTATCATGTCCAATCCAAGTAATTACCTCCTGCTAATGCTAAATCTAATTCCATTTTTAGCACTGATGGAGTGAATGTATTCCAGCAAAAGACCATGTTCCTGGAAGCAACCCAGAGTCTGAATGGGTCCTAGTGAGTTATTTTGTACAGATAGAACTATCTTGTATTCATGCCCACAGTTACTATATACAAGCTGGAGGTTAAGCTATACAGAGGCTATTTAATATAAACGAGATGACCATGACCATTGATTGATTTCCTGATGTACACAGTTAGCATAGTTAGCACCTCCTTGTTCTGAGTCCTTTCCCATAAAAGGTTCTTCCTCTTCCCTTGTAAACTGGGAATTCTGTTAAGGAAGTTAAGCCACCTTATGGCATCATAATAGTTTCACAAACCCTCAACTTGAAAATTCTTTCTGGATGACTCCCTATCTTCCCAACAATAGCATCATCCTTTAATTCACCCAGGTTCAGCTTATCTATCACTTTGATTCTTCTTTTCCCCTCATTCTTCATATCTAATAAGTTACTATTAAGTCCTATCACTTCTACTGCTTTATCTCTCACATCTGTTCATTTCTACTCACTCACACCATTGTTGTCAAACTCAAATAGAAGGGTCACTAAACCATGTAAGATTCCTGCAAGCTACATGTTGACGTTAAAAACTCATATTAACACTGACTCTATTCCATTGTATTTTTGTTTATTTTGTTAAATATTTCTTAGCTACATTTTAATCTAGTTGAGACAATACTCTTGAGTCTTGCAGGTCAGGTATTTAACATCTTTGCTCTTGTCAGTCACCTGGATAACCACCTCATAACTGGTCTTACTGTTTCTCTTCCCACAAATCCCTGTATCTGATCTGTCCTTCACAGAGCTACCAACATCCCTATGGCACAGAGCTAGGTATTCCATTACTATCCTCTAAATCTCTGAGTGCCTCCCCATTGCTCCCAGGATAAAATATAAAATACTAACTGGCCTTATTTCATATGACTCTTGTTCACATACTTTTTAGCTAAATTGGTTCACTAGCTATTCTCTAAATTCCATATGTCATCTTCTATCTCTATGAATTCACACAAGCTGTCTCTTGTTGCCTGGAATGCACTCTCTCCTTATCTCTTCCTTTCAAAAATACTCTTCCTTTAAACTTCAACTCAACTACCTCCTCCCCTATATATCTTCTCTTGTTCTCCTATTCCCCAGCACAAATAGTAATCTGCCTTTAGATATTTCTAAAGGATTTTATTTGAGTCTCTTTATTATCCTCAAAACTCCTCATCCTGTAAAAATACTTATCTTGGACTACCTTATATCAACCTCAATTGCATGCAAAGCTCTCAGAAAGTAAAATCTAATTAATTTTTATTTCTGTATCTCTAGGCATGGGTGGCTTACAATCTGTTATACACGAGAACATCCATATCAATGAGATCCAGATTCATTGGAATATTTGAAGCATATCTCCAATGCTTAGAACGCTGTCTTTCGCAAAGTACTTGCTTAACAAATGTTTGTTAAATTGAATGGTGATACATGGCTGCCAAAAATGTTAATGGTATCTCAGGATATAATAAAAAAAGGTGTCCAAAATAAGAAAACTTACAGTCTTTTTTTAATTCACCATGTTTATTAATTACACTGTCTACAGAGTATGCTGATAGACTCTATTAGATTAAAAATTTAAATAAAATTTCATTAGCACTCTTGTGAGGTCAGAGGGGGAGTAAGATACATATAGAATACAAGATTGAATGATAAATACATTAGAGTTCTTTCTCTCAATAATAACTCACAAGATTAACAAGGTAACTTTCTTAAAACATCCTGTTAGTGGGGGGGGGGGGAAGGAGCATTATTAGTTCTAATTTACAGATGTGGAAAGTGAAAGAGGGATTTTCCCATGAACAGGTGCTGCTAGAAAATATAAGAGTTAGGATTTGAATATAGTTTTCAACTCATAGAACAGTGTTGTTTTTCTTTTTTTTTTATTCATTTTTAAGAAATCCTCATTCAATCCTGCACATACCCATGCAATTCTCAGACTTGGCTTAATTTGGAAAACTTACAGTCTTCTTCTACTCTTCTCTAATCCAATCACATGTGAATTATTTTTCTTCTCTGTTTTCATTTCCAAACACAATGTTTTATGAAGGGCATTAACAAAATGGAGACTATGAAAAGACACATGATGATAGGATTATCTAAATTTTGAACGAAAAGGGATCTTTAGTATCATATGCTCCAACTTTTATTATACAGATTAGAAAACTGAGAGCCAAAAAAGGTGATTATTTAAAATAATAACTTCCCACAGTTACACAACCAATAAAAAAGTTGGAATTCTAATGTCACCAAATTAATTAGTATACTGCATCACACTTCCTACTATAATAAAGTCTAAATATAAAGCTATACAAACTGAAACTGGCTACCTCAGGAGGTAGTGAGTTCCCCACAAAAGAGGCTGGATGAACACTTGTCAGGTAAGTTGAAAAAGAAATTTTTGCTCAAGTACAAGTTATGCTAGTTGCCTATGACATCTCTGATGACTTCCAAGATTCTGTGATTTTGATGCTCTAATTAATTTTCCCTTTGTATAACTTACTTAATACATTGAACATTGAAATCAAAGTTCAATGATTTCCTCTGAATCACAAATATTACTTTTATAAGCTGACTCAGTCACAGAACCTCAGAAAGTATGGTATGACAGAGGAAGTTGATAAAGCTTTTTATTCTCAGCAGTATTTTATTTTTTCCAAATACATGTAAAGAGAATTTCTAACATTTCTTTTTGTAAAATTTTGTGTTCCAATTTTTCACCCTCTCTTCCTTATCTTCCCCCTCCCCAAGAAGCATGCAATCCAATATAAGTTAAATATGTGCTATTTTTTTATAAGTTTTTATATTTGTCATGCTGTACAAGAAAAATCAGACCAAAAAGGGGAAAAAAAAACACAAGAAACAAACAAAAAGGTGAAAATACTATGCTTTGATCCATAATCAGTCTCCATGGTTCTCCCTCTGAATGTGATTAGCATTTTCTATCCCAAGTGTACTAGAACTGCCTTGAATCATAGCATTGTTGAGAAGAGCCAAGTCCAATACATATGATCATCACATAATCTTGTTGAAATTCTTGTTGCACACAGACACACACACACACACACACACAGCTCTCATTGCCCAAACCAAATCTGAAACCCTTGTGGGAGAGTTGAAATTGTCCTGCAAAAAGTATGAAGAACATTGATCTTTTGTGACCAGTCCTTCTCTTTCATAATCTAGAAAGGAAGGCCTATTTTTCTATACCAGAAGAGTGGATTTCTGGAGTAGGAGAATTGAGCTGATATTTAGTTTTGTTGGATTTTTTGGTTTTATTTGGTGAATTTTAATCAAACTGGAGAGATGACAAAAAAAAAAAAAAAAACAACAACAAAGAAGAGGAAATAGTAGGCTCAGAGGGAGAATTGAAGGTAAGTTTTTAATCAAAAAAGGACTATGATTAGGCAGCTGGAAAGAAAGAAGTTGTAAACATGAAAAGGGCTAAAAAATAGTTATTTCTCTTCTAAATAAAGGCCTCAGGAAACCCTTTTACACATATTTGTTTGATATCTAAAATGAATTATCCAGAAAAACCAATATGCACATAGTAAAATATTGATGAATTTAAATACTTAAGAAAGTTGGAAAGATTCTAGTAATCTTGAATTTCCTTTTAACTAAAGATTAGCTCTAACATTTGTTTCAATTTTACTGTTGAAAAGGTTTCTAAACTGGACTAGTTCACTTTGCTATTAAATAGTATCCTAAAAATAACTGACATTTTCAATGTAATTAAAGATCTTGACCTGGAATTCAGGACCATTATAATAAATCTTAATTTATAAAGTGTGATATAATATATATGGAAATGTATAAGATTGTTCTGAATATATTTCACCTCTGGACAGTTGCCAAAAGCTGTTTAGTAAATGTGACTAAATCCCTATTATCAATTAACTTTTCTGGTGATAGACCTTTAGCTCTTCAGAAATGAAGAGTTAATCCCAGTTCTGTTTTATGCTAAGAGGTAAGATTCCATATTACATTTTGAATAACATCTTATTGTATTTAAAAATATATTTTAAAAAAATCATTAGTTCACCAACTGTACAGAAATAGGTGACAAGATTTGGCCCTCAGACTATAGTTTACCTGCTCCTGCTCTACATCATATCCTGAAGTAGCCACTCAATTGAAATACTAACATAAATAGTTAGATGTATCAAACAGAATAACATGTCTTGTCCCCTCTTCCTGGAGGATTAATATAATACTGCTTCCCCCCAGTTTGGAGATTAGTACAACTTAAATGTCCCCTTCTGTGTGGAGCTCAGATAATACACTGTGGCATCATTCTTTGCCATTTTCAAGGAAAATACACATAATGCAGATACAAAGTATACATTCAGTAAATATTTGTTGAATTTAATTGAATCATACATCAACTTGCTATTCCATTCTGAAAATAACACCCAGTGGGGTAAGGAGCCCCAAGTCTTTATTCTATTCAGACTTGAGTTGTGAAGACCAAGCAATATAATTGAGTTTGAACAAAAATACTCTGAATTTTACATCCAATTGATCCCTTCAGAATAGTTGCTTTCAGATACCATGACCTTATTCCAATAATGTCACTACTGTCCAATAGATTTTCCTTTGAAATTGCGATGGGAGCCTATAGTACATTCTGATGAAATAATGTGATTTGTTATAAGTATTCATCTTTGAGACATGAGATTGATTTTTAATGGCAAAAAAGATGATAATTTTGTCTTAAAACCAGAAAACATAATAAGTGAACAAACTGGGTAGATGGCAAATAGGGTGTTAGATTTGGGGTCAGAAAAACTTGGGTCCAAATTTTATCTCTGATAATTATTAATTGTATGGCCCTGAGAAAGTCACAACTTCCCTTACCCTCAGTTTCCTGAAACACTATATATAGTGGATTCAAGTGGAGAAAAGATAATGGTTTTGAAATTTTAAAGTACTAGCTGTTGTTGTTCTTGTTCAGTCATTTCAATTATGTCTAACTCTTTGTGACCCCATTTGGAGCTTGCTGGCAAAGATTTGCCATTTCCTTCTCCAGTTCATTTTACAAGTAAACTAAAGCAAATAGAATTCAGTGACTAACCCAGGGTCATACAGCTACTAAGTATCTGAGGCAGAATATGAACTCAAATCTTCCTGATTCCAGGGTCAGGGTTCTATTGCCTCAAGCATCACTTATTATTATTTAGGTGATTTTTATTATACAAACTACAACAACAAATTCTATTTTTCTATAAAAAATAAGTGAACATAAAGCAATGTAAAATAAATTTTCTTGGAAGAAGCATAGATTAGTTCTGATAGCAGTCCCATAAAGATTAGAAATAATGATGCCTCATCATTAAATAAGTATATATCTTCCCAAAATGACCATTTGGAAACAAATAATTTATTTCAATATATAAGTTCTGATATGAAGAAAAATTATTTTCCCTACATCAAAGCAGATGAAATAAAGTATAGAAAGCTCTTTGAGACCACAAAGTACCATAATGATGTCACCTATTGTTATTATTATAATAAAACCTAATTACACTAAAATCTTATCCTTTAGTTGTTTCCATAGATCTGCCTTAACAACAGTACTCACCAAGAACTACCATTTCTTCCAGTAAAAACAATTTCTGGTCACTACATTACAATCAATGTTTCAAATTTTAGGTCCTGAAAGTTTTTTTTTTTTAATTTAGCATATGCTGCTTACTCCTTTGCACAATCATTTTTGGGTCTTTTTCAAGACATCTCAGTTTAGATTGGTTTATTATTAATTCAATTTCCCTTGTCCTTCATATATAATGTAACATTTTGGTTTTTTTTTTTAGTTCATCCCCTAAAACCAAAATTTTAATTTAAGCATACATCAACATTTTAGATAACATGGCTAAAAATGCTAATGAACAAGACCATAAAGTACCTCAGGCCTATTATTCATTAAAAATAAAAGACCCTTTAGTATAAAGTCACAAAGATTGATCATGAATGATGTTGTTCCCTTAAGGCAAAGCAATGACCTAAGTTTAATTGGTTCATAGTAAAAGAGAACTGGAATCTTATTAGACAAATCTGACTGAAACCTTTGACTGATTGTCACCCTATCATTATACTGTCTCCATTTACATCATAAACATACACTAAAACAGGATAGCACACAGCTAAATGCATATGAAGCAGTCAGTAAATGTCTGTTGATGATCACACAGGCCAAAAAATCTCATTAATTCAATTCAAATTGTCAGAGTGTTTCCAAACTTGTAACTAATAAGCAATAATCAACATACTAACAATTATGAGTTGTTATGCAAATTTCATTTTGTTGAATGTTTAAAGGAAGATAAGCAAAATCAAATACTGATGATGTGGGAAGAATATAATACCATGGCTTCCTTTTAATAAATAGCTATTTAGGAATAAGAACTCCTCAGCTGGAAAAAGAAAATGAATAAAAATTATTAAAACTACTATTAATTTCACTATTATTGTTGCTATAGTTCAGTTATGTCCAAATCTTCATGATCCTACTTGGGGTTTTCTTAGCAAAAATACTGGAGTAGTTCATTTCCTTCTCCAGCAACTTTTACCAATGAGGAAACTGAGACAACCAGAATTAAGTGACTTGCCTAGAGCCACACAGCTAGTAAATGGTTGAATTTGAACCCATATCTTCCTGTCTACAGGTTCATCATTCTATCCAGTGGGCAACCTAGCAAGTTATTGCACTTTTAGATGAATACATTGCTAACAGAAAGGCAGAGTGGAATGAGAATTTGACTTGGAGTCAGAGAATCTAGCTCAAATCTCACCTTTGCCACTTACTCTATGTGTGTGTGTGATCTTGTTCATGTCACTTATCCAATCTGAACCTCACTCTCTTCATTTATAAAATAAAGATTTGAACTAAATGACTTCTAAAGTTCCTGTCAGCTTTAAATCTATAATTCTATCTTCTCATGAACTGAATTAATACAAATGGAAGACAAAATCATAAAACCACAAAATGATGAAAAATAGAAATTATTCTGATCAAGAAAGGTAGAGATGTCTAAAGAAAACACTATGAATGAACAAACAGTTCATCAGCCAACTAATATTTTTTAAAGTCATATAAAATACTGTGGAAACAAGAGTACTAATAAAGGAGGAATATTAAAAGATGAAGAGTCCTGCAAGAATTTAGGAATGTCAAAGCTCAAAATGAATAGAGATCAGTGAGGCATGCTAATGAAGAGAGGGAAAGAGAGAGAGAGAGAGAGAGAAAGAGAGAGAGAGAGAGAGAGAGAGACGGAAGGAGAGAGGGAAGGAGAGACAGAAAGACACAGAGACAGAGACAGACAGAGAGGGGAGGGAGGGAGGGAGAGAAGAAGGAAGGGAGAGGAAAGGAACAAAGAAGGAGAGAGAAAGAGAGACAGAGACAAAGGGAGAGAGAGAGAGAAAGACAGCAGAGGGACAGAAAGAGACAAAGGCAGAGACAAGAAACCGAGACAGAGGGAGACAGAGAAAGAGACAGAAGGAAAGAGGGGGAAAAAAGGAGGAAGGAAGAGATGGAGAGACAAAGAATCAGATAAAAGTAGCTATATCTGGAACAAAAGGAAATTAAAAGAATCTCATTAATTTGATTCAACGAAGAGATATTACCAATACTTAGGATAGCTGGGATACAGATAGTAGCTAACAGAAAAAAGGCAAATCTATACAAATTCAAAAACCATGATTTTGAGATTGAGAAAAAAAATTGGCTAACAGCCACTTGAAAACAAAAATAAGTGAGGAAATGCTTAGAAAGTATCTATATATCCTAATGAGATTGTTATTAAACCTGAACTATATACTAAGATAATAAAAGAATTGTGATATTTAAAATGCCAAGTCATTATGATTAATATTTGAAAGAATAAAGAAAATTAGAAAAGTCACAGCATGGCAAAGGGATAATTATCACAACATCACAATTTTCAAAATAAAGGTGATGATGGAGTTCATAAAGCAAATTCCAGAAAACTTGGTTTCAATTATTTACAACATTCTAGAATAGAATATTCTTCTATTCTATGTTATTAATTAGAATACATTTAGGAAATAATTTGATCTAGTTTATCTTTTCTTCATTATAAACTGTTCATACCAGACTAAGTTCATAAGAAAGGTTACTATATTAGTAAAAGGACAGCTAGGGTGAAGTAATGGATAGAGTGCCAGACCTGGATTGAGAAAGACCTATTTCTGTGAATTCAAATCTGACTTCAGACACTTACTAGTTATGTGACTTTGAGCAACTCATTTAACTATGTTTGCCTCAGTTTCTTTATCTGTAAAAACAAGCTGGAAAAAGAAATGGCAAACTATCCATGCATCTTTGCCAATAAAACCCCAAATGAGGTCACAAAGAATCAGATAAAACTGAAAATGATTGTACAACAATATTGATAGATTGGGAGAATGTTATTGCTGCAGCATATGAAGACTTTAGCAATGCCATTGACAAAGACTTTTGTGCTCTCCTTGTGAACAATGAAGAGAAGAAACAGGAGCAAAGGAAAACTAAGTCAAACCCTCTGGTGTCTTTCAATAATATCTGATAGAGTATTTTATAACAGATGGATCCTGAATTATTCCAATCAATGGAGTTTTCCCCATCCTTATGCAATAGTTAATCCAATTCCCCCCAAATACTTTCAGGATAACCAAAGAAGTCTTTGAAGAAAAGGGCAAAACTGAAGTCAATTAACTATTTTAACCTTTTTCTTTATCATCTTTTAAATCATTTATCACAAATACTTGGAGTCTGCATTCCACCCAATCTATTAGTTACAGAAGTGGAGAAGAAATCTGTTCTGATATGGG
The DNA here is from genome assembly GCF_902635505.1 of Sarcophilus harrisii. Classification (NCBI taxonomy): domain Eukaryota; kingdom Metazoa; phylum Chordata; class Mammalia; order Dasyuromorphia; family Dasyuridae; genus Sarcophilus; species Sarcophilus harrisii. Next base: position 423,660,087 of record NC_045428.1, read on the forward strand.
AATCCAGACTAACTAGTATTCTGACTCTAGGGGAGAGCTAGGAACAACGAGGCTACCAGACCCAGTGCCTGACCAAATCAAACACTTTGGGATAGACAGAAGATTGAAATAGATCTCCTAGGTTATATTTGAATCAATTTGGCTAAAATTATCTCTTCTACATCACAGGGGTTAGAGGCACAGAGTTTCCACAATCTGGAAAAACATAAATTTATAATAGCAAAAAAGTCTACTTTTTTTTCTTTTTCTTTTATTGAAGTTTTTAGTATCTTATTGTAAAGTTTGGGTTAAGTATGTGGTTATAGATCTCTTTGTCATCTGCTGGTCTTCACATGTTGCCTGCAGCTTCCACGAAACTCCCAAAAAATTTCCATTTAATTTCTTTTGCTAAAAGAGGAAGAACCAAGATGGAAGAAGAGTAAAGGCAGGGACTTACTGCGCTTTCCCCCAAATTGCTCTAAATTCTTTTAAATAATAACTAAACAAATTTAAGAGAGTCAGGACATATCAAAAAATGGAATGGAATATTTTCCAGTCAAACACAACTTAAAAGTTCAACAGGAAAGTTCTGTGGCACCAGAATGAGAGTACAGAGCACAATTCCAGGGCAGATTTGCAAGCACAGCCCACCCTCAGCCTCTAGGGCACCAGCAAAGGAGGGAAGGGCCTTGGGGCTTCGAGTTAGCCACAGTATTGGTGGTTTCTAAACCTCTCAGGCCAGAATCACCCAAGATAATTTGGAAGGCCAGCAGAAATTGTTTGTTAGTAGGATGGGAAGGCTTTGGGAAACCAGCAAACAGGAATACATGTGGGCAATTGCAGCTGTGGCAGCTTCTGGAGATCTCTTTACTAGAATTGAGGAAGGATTCTCTTCCTCCTCCTCATATTTTCAAGGCAGAAAAGACTGCTTGTGGTCAGGTCCTGGGAAGAATCTCCAAAAATGACTGCACAAAACCCGGGAAGCTTAGGACAATGAGCCCCCCATTCTGAAAATAGAATGCTACTTTGACAAAAAATTAAAAGCAGAATAATAGGCTGGGGAAATGAGCAGATAGCAGAAAAAGATTTTGATCATAGAAATTTACTATGGTGACAAGGAATATCAAAACACACTCTCAAAAGCTAATAAAATCAAAGCTCTTACATCCAAAGCCTTCAAAAAAAATAAGAATTGGTCTCAGATCATAGAAGAGTTCAAAAGGGATTTTGAAAATCAAGTAAGATAGATAGAGGAACAACTGGGAAGAGAATTGAAAGTGATGCAAAAGGAAATGCAAAGAACTAATAAGAAGAATGCCTTAAAAAGTAAAATTAGCCAAATGGGGAAGGAAGTAGAAAAATTTGCAGAAGAAAATAATTCCTTAAAAATTAAAATTGAGTAAATGGAAGCTAATAACTTTGCGAGAAATCAAGAAATGATAAAATCAAAAGAATTAAAAATTAGAAAACAATGTGAAATATCTCATTGGAAAAACAATTGATCTTGAAAATAAATCCAGAAAAAATCATTTTTAAATAATTGGTCTGAATTCAGGAGTACCCGAGTTCAAATCTGGTCTCAGACACCTAATACATCCTAGCTGTGTGACCCTGGGCAAGTCACTTAACCCCAATTGCCTCAGCAAAAAAAATAAAAATAAAAAATAATTGGTCTTCCTGGAAATCATCATCAAAAAAGAGCATTTTTTAAAGAAATTATCAAGGAACACTATCTTGATATTCTAGAATCAGAGGTTAAAATAGGAATTGAAAAAATCCAGCAATCACCTCCTGAAAGTGATCCCAAGATGAAAACTCCCAGGAACATTATAGCCAAATTCCAGAACATCCAGGTCAAGGAGAAAATATTGCAAGCATCCAGAATGAAACAATTCAACTATAGTGAAAACACAGTCAGGATAACACAGGACTTAGAAGCTTCTACATTAAAAGATCAGAAGTCTGGGAATATAATATTCCAGAGAGCAATGAAGCTTGGATTACCAGGAGAATGGGAAAGGGAGAGGTGGTATGGTGTAAATTATCTGTCATTAAAGAGGCAAGAAATAGCTTTTAGTTTTCCCTCTCGGAAGGGGGAAAGGGTGAGAAAGTGAGTGAACTTTCCTCAGAATTGGCTCAAAGAGGAAATAATATACAGCCTCAATATGAATATAGAAATCTTACTCTGCAAAAAAGTAGAAGTTGAAGGGGATATGGGAAGAGGGGAGGGTGATAGAAGAGAGGGCATATTTAAATAGGAGTAATCAGTAGCAAAACACTTTCAAAGAGAATCAGGGAGAAAGGAGCGAGAAAATAGGATAAATAAATAGAGGGGAAATACAGTTAGCAGCAGTAATTGGAAAAAATCGCAAAGTAAATTTCTCTAATGAGAAATTAAAATGTATTTTAAAATACATTTTTAAAATGTATAGAGAACTGAGTCAAATTTATTTTTTAACGTTATTCATTCTGCAATTGATAAATGATCAAAGGATATGAACTATGCCCAAAAGGCTATAAAAATTATGTATATTCTTTAACCTAACAGTACCACTACAAGGCATGTATCCCAAAAGAGATTTTTTTTAAGGAAAAGGAAAAGGACCTAAATATACAAAACCATTTATAGCAACTCTCTTCTCTCAAGTTAAAGAATTGAAAATTGAGGAGATGCCCATCAATTGGGGAGAGACTGAATAAACTGTGATATGGGATTATGATGGAATATTATTTGTTCTATGGAAAATGATGCCCTCAGAAAGACCTGCAAAGTCCTCCATGAATCTAAGCAAAATGAAATGTGCTGTGTATAAAGTAATAGCAACATTGTGGGACAATCAGCTATAAATGACTGCTATTCTCAACACAATGTACGACTACTCTGAAGGACTTATGATAAAACAAAAATTGCTATTCATACCCAGAAAAAGAACTGTCTAAATACAGATTAAACCTTACTCTTTTTAAAAATATATATTTTTTCCTGAAGATTTTTTTTTTGGGGGGGGGGGAAGATCCATGTTTTCTTTCACAACATTACTTTTTAGAAATGTTTTGCATAACTTCATATATACCTCCTTAATGGGGAGTGAAAGTGGGGAGGAAGAAAGAGAATCTGAAACTCATTTTTCCCTGAGGCAATTGGGGTTAAGTGACTTGCCCAGGGTCACACAGCTAGGAAGTATTAAATGTCTGAGGCCAGATTTAAATTCAAGTCCTCCTGACTTCAGGGCTAGTACTTTGTCCACTGTACCACCTACCTGTTCCTGGCTCAAATTTAAAAAAAAAAACAAATATAAAAAATTGTTTTACATGTAACTGAGGAAAATAAAAATATAAAATAAAATTCTCATGCCAAAACTACAATATATTGAAACTGTAATGGGGAGAGTTGTGATACAGAAGGGATAAGTATAGAATGTCTGAGGGAGATTAGTATGAAATAAAGCTAGAAAGGTAAATGGCAGTCAGACAGTAGATAATCTTCAATGTTACATTAAACAGTTTGAATTTTATTTTTAATGTAACATGTGACCCTTGAAGATTTTTGATTAAGAAATTAACAATATTGAACTAAAAAAATAAGATTAATCTTCAAATGATATGTAGAATGCAAGGGAGAAGGCCAAGTAATAAATATAAGGGGAAAATTAAATACACATTAACAAAACAAGTATTGTCACAAAACACAATATTAAGTGCCAAATGGTATTATAAATAATAGGAGATTTATGTTTAATCAGTCAGTCAAATAGCATTTATTAAATGCTACTGTATACCAGGTATTGCGCTAAAATCTAGAAAAACAAAGAAAAGCCAAAAAAAAATTAGTTTTTGATCTTAAGGAACTTATGTGGAATGAGGGAGGCAAACTCTACAAGCAAATATATATATGCAAGTCTGTATCTGGAGATAATAGATTAAACAGCACAAATATAAAGGAGGATAAAGAAAGGCTTCTTGTAGGAGGTGGACATCAACTAAAACTTGAAAGAAATAAAGGAAGCTAGGAGGTAGGTTTGAAGAGGAAGAGAATATCAGGGATAGATGACAAATGGAAATATCTGGAATCAAGAGATGGGCATATTGAGTGGGAATAATAGGATAGGCCAGTGTCCCTGGATCACAGAGTATATGGTTGGTAAAGGCTATAAGGTGCAAGAAAACTAGAAAGGTAAAGAAAAGCTAAATTATGGATGACTTTAAAAGCCAAATAGAGGATTTTAGATTTGATCCTGGGGGCAATAGGAAGCCTTTGGAGTTTATTGACTAAAGGGATCATTAATCTGGTCAGACATCATTAAGGAAGATTGATTTGGCAACTGACTAAAAGGATGGATTAAAGTGGGAAAAGGTTTGAGACAAGAAGACTAACCAGTAGTCTTTTCTTAAACTCAATATGTAAAAAATAAACTCATTATCTTTTCTCCTCCACTGTTACCTTTCTTAACCTCCCTATTATTGTCAAGGGTACCATCATTCTCCAAATCACTTGGGTTTGCAACCTATTTTTTACCCCTGAGTCTTCCCTCTTTTTCCATGCCTTCATATTCAATTTCCAACTTCTCTCAGTTCTACTTGTGTGACATTTCTATAAAAGCCTCCTTCTTTCCTCTGACACTGCCACCTTGTTGCAGATCCTCATCATGTTTGGAAAACTGAAAAGATTCTTTTTTCATCAGTGATACTGTCATACTGAAAACTCAATGAACACTTCTCCATATTCATCATCTGAAAATACTAAAAGTAATAAGGAATATACAGAACTGGTCTTAAGAAGAAACATTTGTCTGAATGGTCACTGAGATTCAGCCCTACTACCTATTATTCTATCATGATAGTTTAATTATTTGGGATTCTTAGAATTACAGAAATTCAATTCAAGAGAGTTGAGGAGAATCACCTAGTCCAGAAGAGTCAAATAGTGATGTGAAACAAATTAAAAAGTAACTGGAAAATATTTAACAAAATCAATAAAAATGCAATAGAGCATATATAATGTTGATATGTGATTTTCTAAGTCATTGTTATGTCCTTGGGCATCTTTATTGCAGGTTAGTGACTCCTGTTTCTAGTGCAATGAACCACTGCTTTAGTCCAACTTCTTCATTTTACCAAAAAGGGAATTAAGGATTAGAAAAATGGGGTTATTTGCCCAAGGTCACATGTCAATGGCAAAGATGAAACTTAAAAAAAAAAAGCTAGGATTTCTGGTGAAATCTAAATGATATTAAAAGATATTTAATGCAGAGTAGTAGATGGCCACTGGTGAACAAGACTTGGAAGGGAAGAAAAACATAAGAAATATGTGGAGAGTGGGTTGAGGATGGAATTAAGATCCAGAGAAGAAGAAAGATAGAAAAAAACATTAGAAGTAGAGAAAGGCACAGGCAAAGCATAAAGGAAGATAATAAAGTTATTTTATCCACTTCATAAATTTTGTATAAAGCTTACTTTAGCATCATCTCTCCATCTCAGGAATACCACTAATAACTTCCATAGCACTTTAAGTGCCTTGCTCACAATAGTGCTGAGGTAGCACTGAGAAAAGCCAAGGCTAAAAGTTAAATAATATGTTCAAAGTTACATGCCCAAGATTCAAACCTAAGTCTTTTGACCATAAATATTCTTCTCTCTACCATGCTGTCTCTCAAGAAGATATGTGGATCAAATGATAAATAAGAACTGTGAGGATAAGTACATCTCATGTTAAACATTATATAACTAAGCATAAGTGTTATTATTGCAACCAAGGATAGCCAGAAGGAGGAGAAAGTGCAGCACTCTTCTTTGCAAAGAGAAAAAGTTCAGAGAAGGAATCATTGTGTGTACTTTCAAAATTGATTGGCACTATCCTCAGCAACAAGATCAACCAAATCATTTCTAATGGAGCAGTAATGAACTGAACCAGCTATACCCAGAAAAAGAACTCTGGAAGATGACTAAAAACCATTACATTGAATTCCCAATCCCTATATTTATGCACACCTGCATTTTTGATTTCCTTCACAAGCTAATTGTACAAAATTTCAGAGTCTGATTCTTTTTGTACAACAAAATAATGTTTTGGTCATGTATACTTATTGTGTATCTAAGTTATATTTTAATATATTTAACATCTACTGGTCATCCTGCCATTTAGGGGAGGGGGTGGAGGGGTAAGAGGTGAAAAATTGGAACAAGAGGTTTGGCAATTGTTAATGCTGTAAAGTTACCCATGTATATATCCTGTAAATAAAAGGCTATTAAATTTAAAAAAAAAAAATAATGGGCCAACGATGCAGCTTTGTCAAACTGTTTAGCATTTAATTCTGTTACTACTTGTTACTGGAGTTCTTTTTTTAAAAAAATATACTGTTAAGGAAATCACAGTGAATTGTAACTGAGTCCAGAAACATTTTTCAGTGAAAAAGAAATTTAAAAAAAAAATTGATTGGCACTAGGTTATTATAAATATATATTAAAAAAAAAGATAGCTCCTATCTTTAGGAAGATTACATTTCTAATAAGGGAAGTTACATATGTGGGGGAGTAAAGTCCAGAGAGGGATATTTTGGTTAGTAAAGTCATAGAAATAATGAATAGAATCACAGGACAATTGATTTGCTTGTCCTCTCTAATAATCGTAGTGTTCACTTGATTACTGTTCCTAAGGCCAGAGTTGGAATTTGAGGGGTAGAAATCCAGGATGGAGAAGAGAGTATCCAAAAAGTAGTATGGTAGAAAAATATCCAAGAAGCAAAGTAATGGATCTGGATGAGTTGTTATGGTGAACATATCAGAAGTCTTGCCTTTAGGAGTCCTCAAACTACGGCCCGTGGGCCAGATGCAGCAGCTGAGGATGTTTATCCCCCTTACCCAGGGCTATGAAGTTTCTTTATTTAAAAGCCCACAAAACAAAGTTTTTGTTTTTACTATAGTCTGGCCCTCCAGCAGTCTGAGGGGCAGTGAACTGGCCCCCTATTTAAAAAGTTTGAGGAGCCCTGGGTTAGAAGTAGATTTTTTTAAATTTCCTTTTTATTCTTTGATACAAGGGATGCAACTCTAGGAAGGGAAAAGGAAGGGATATAGTCAGAAAAGATGATAACATAATGTGTATACATGCATAGACACACATACACACACACACACACACACACATATATATATAATTTGGTGACAAAAATTCATTTTTCAGTCATATCCAACTCTTTGTGACTCCTTTTGGGGTTTTCTTGGCAAGCATACTAGGAGTAGTTTTGCATTTTTTTCCTTCTGCTCATTTTACAGATAAGAAACTGAGGCAAACAGGATTAAAGGATTTGCCTAGGGTCATGTGACAAAAATAGCTAACTACAAAATATAAGTTAGAAGAAATGCTAGAGGTTATATAGTGCAACTTCTTGTTCCCTGCAATAATTCTTTTTTAATAATTTAGCTAATTATTAAATATTATCTGTGACAGGACCCTCATGACTTTCAGTACTTCCCAATCCATTTTTGCATAGTTTTAAATACATGATAGTTATATTGAGTCACAATCTGCCTTCATGAACTTTTCACCCTAGCTTCTAGTTCTGCCTTTTGGACCTAAAAAGATTAAGCCTACTATCACTTGAACATGACTGCTCTTAAAATATTTAAAGACAGCTGTCATGTCCACCTTAAGTCACAAGATAATAGAATCTCAGAACTGAAAAGAGCCTCAGAGGTCATTTTGCCCTATTTGTATCTGAGCAAGAAACCTTTCATTTACATCCCAATAGGTCACTATCAGAATTCCACTGGAAGGCTTCCAACAACAACAAAAAACTTACTACACTTTGCAATAGCTTTGTAGTAACATTTAGAAGTTTTGGAGGTTTTTTTCCTGCATGTGAAATTGAAATCTACTTCTCTGCAATTGCTCCAACTTCTGTTCTTTTGGGTCAAGTAATATAAATGCTACTTACCCATGATAACCCTTCAAATATTTGAAGAGTTATCATATCTTTACTAAATCTTGCCAAATTTTGGCAATTTATCATTATGATGGTGGTGATGGTGATGGTGGTGGTGGTGGTGGAGATAGATATTTATCCAGCATTTAAAGATTAGCAAAATGCTTTCCATACATTATATCATTTGATTGTATGATATAGTTTCTGCTTTCCTCACTACCTGATATCCCTCTCCTGGACATGCCCTAGCCATCACTGTCCTTCCTAAAATGAAGTGTCCAAATTGCAAGACAGTACTCCAGTTTTATTTCTCCTTTCTATTTCAAGGAGATGATATGTTGTTATCAAATCAGCATCGGATCAAAAATCAGGAAACCTGACTTCTATTTCCAACTCATCTATCAATTAGTTATATAAATCTGGGCAAGACATTTAATATAGCTGGACCTCAGTTTCCTCATCCATAAAACTGAAGCAGAAATAAACTGCATAATCTCTAAGTCCCTTCCAGCTCTATTTTTGCTACATTTCGTTTTTGCTCTAAACACTAGTATGTTTGCAGATGAATGCTGAATCATATATTCAACTATTTATATTTTCTAAGCATAGTGATGTGCAGAGCAGTAGGAGGAGGTACAACCAATTAGGATGAAGAAGACCCTGATAAGTGTAGGCTGACTAGGCCTACATTTTTAAAATATTTTTGCAGCTCTAAATAATGCAAAATGAACAGGTCAGATTAAATCATCTCAAAAAAAAATCAAAGGATGCTTGAAGCATAGTGAATCTCTGTGTCCTTTACAAAAGGATGGGGCAGGAATAATGCCATATTTAAGCTGTATTTCTCCCCTCTTACCTAGTATAGTGTTCTGCTTATGTTAGGAACCTAATAAATTATTGAATGAATGAATGAAGAATCTATTAAGCACTTTCTACATGCAAACCAATGCTTAGCTTAGCTCTGTGGAGAAAATCAGAAAAGCAAGTCCTTGCTCTCAAAGAGTTCACCTTCTAATGGGGAAAATAGCTTCTGTGGAAGGTGTCTGAGGCAATTCAGATGGAAAGGTCTTGTATTCTTAGGGCACAGCAACAAAGCAGATGGTGATGCTTTTCTTTAATGTGATTTTCGTTGATATAATCATATCAGTTACTGATGTTGAATACTTTGACAATGCCAAGGACTGGTATCAAGTACATTTTTTCTAGGTCTGCTACAGCTGTGGCACTTCCAATAGCAGCTGCCAAGCTTTGTCTCCATAAAGGATTGCTTCTCAAGCAATGGGAAGGGCACTGAGATAGAGATAAAATTATTCTTCAGTCTCTTGGATTCTGGATTTTCTCCAACAAGAACTGAAAGGAGATAGTGGTCAAGGTAGTAGTAGTCTGATTTGCATGTCACATGCTGCCTCCTGTCTTTCTCTTAGGATACGAAGTAGAATGGCTTACCTTCCTACATGCAGAATTCTATCATCCTTTGTATCCCCTTGCACCATCCCCCTCTCCCTCTCTTTGGTGTTTGGGGGCATGAATTTTCCATTTAAGGAGGGAGTTCACCTCAGAACATTTCATCTTTTCTCACCTGGCTGCACTACTTCTCGAATTCTCTAGTTCTCCACCATGCTTCCACATCAGGTATCTTTTCCAAACTACCCTTACTCACAGTTTTTCAACTTCCTTTTAGCAATTATTTTCCTTCACTAAATTTTAAGTTCTTCGAGGGCAAAAGTTGTCTTTATTTATTTATTTATTCTGTATTTGCATTCCCAGGATTTAGCACAGTATCTGGCATATACTAAGTGCTTAATAAATGTTTATTGACTATTGATTATTTACTGTATTGCAATTAGTGGGCTAGTTCATTCTCTAAAATAGTTGTTTCCCTGGATTATAGCTGAGAGGACCAGGATGGAAGAAGAACTGCTGCTCTTAGAGGGGCACAGCCCTTCTTAGAGCTCATTGATCTGTTTACTGGTGGCAGTTTGTCATCAGATGAGAAGAAAAGTGGGTCCCTGCTCCACAATGATTTCTCCCTTCAATGATGGCTGTGGAAGTTGAGTTGAAAAAAGGTTTAGTGGTTTGGAAGACAATGCTCCAAACAAGCTAATTCCATTTTATATTGAATAAGAAAAAGCATAGTGTTCAAAAGGAGAATCACACTAGTCTTGCTGGTCTCTATCGTAGTCAGATTGTATCTGGAGTATTATGTTCAGTACTGAAAAACACATTTTAGCAAGGACATTAACATATTAGAGAGTGAGCAGCATAATAGGAGTACTCAAAGTTATACCACATAATGATCAACTGAAAAAACTTAGGAAATCAAGAACCTCTGCCTAAGTGTTGGAGAATTACTTGATACTCAACATCATCACAACAACCACCAGTATTAAATTTAACTGCACTTTCTAAATTTATGGAAAACACCAAAATTATTTGGTATTGGCTAAGGAATAGATTAGTTGATCAGTGGAATAGGTTAGGTTCAAAGAACAAAACTGTCAATAACTATAGCAACCTAGTGTTTGACAAACCCAAAGACCCCAGATTTTGGGATAAGAACTTACTGTTTGACAAAAATTGCTGGGAAAATTGGAAACTAGTATGGCAGAAACTAGGCATCAATCCATATTTAACACCGTATACCAAGATAAGGTCAAAATGGGTTCATGACCTAGGCATAAAGAATGAGATTATAAATAAACTAGAGGAACACAGGATAGTTTACCTCTCAGACCTGTGGAAGAGGAAGGAATTTATGACCAAAGAAGAACTAGAGATCATTACTGATCACAAAATAGAAAATTTTGATTATACCAAACTGAAAAGTTTTTGTACAAACAAAACTAATGCAGTCAAGATTAGAAGGGAAGCAATAAACTGGGAAAATATTTTTACAGTCAAAGGTTCTGATAAAGGACTCATTTCCAAAATATATAGAGAATTGACTCTATAAGAAATCAAGCCATTCTCCAATTGATAAATGGTCAAAGGATATGAACAGACAATTCTCAGACGAAGAAACTGAAACTATTTCTACTCATATGAAAAGGTGTTTCAAATCACTATTAATCAGAGAAATGCAAATTAAGACAACTCTGAGATACCACTATACACATGTCAGATTGGCATGTTGGAGGGGATGTGGGAAAACTGGGACACTGATGCATTGTTGGTGGAGTTGTGAATGAATCCAACCATTCTGGAGAGTAATCTGGAATTATGCCCTCAAAGTGTTTAAACTGTGCATACCCTTTGATCTAGCAGTGTTCCTACTGGGCTTATATCCCAAAGAGATTATAAAGAAGGGAAAGGGACCTGTATGTGCACGAATGTTTGTGGCAGCCCTTTTTGTAGTGGCTAAAACTGGAAACTGAATGGATGTCCATCAGTTGGAGAATGGCTGAATAAATTGTGGTATATGAATATTATGGAATATTACTGTTCTGTAAGAAATGACCAACAGGATGATTTCAGAAAGGCCTGGAGAGACTTACACGAACTGATGCTGAGTGAAATGAGCAGGACCAGGAGATCATTATATACTTCAACAACAATACTATATGATGACCAGTTCTGATGGACCAGGCCATCCTCAGCAACGAGATCAACCAAATCATTTCTAATGGAGCAGTAATGAACTGAACTAGCTATGCCCAGAAAAAGAACTCTGGGAGATGACTAAAAACCATTACATTGAATTCCCACTCCCTATATTTATGCCCACCTGCATTTTTGATTTCCTTCACAAGCTAATTGTACAATATTTCAGAGTCTGATTCTTTTTGTACAGCAAAATAACGGTTTGGTCATGTATACTTATTGTGTATCTAAGTTATATTTTAATATATTTAACATCTACTGGTCATCCTGCCATCTGGGGGAGGTAGTGGAGGGAAGGAGGGGAAAAATTGGAACAAGAGGTTTGGCAATTGTCAATACTGTAAAGTTACCCATACATATAACCTGTAAATAAAAGGCTATTAAAAAAAAAAAAGGGAAAGGGATCTGTATGTGAACGAATGTTTGTGGTAGCCCCTCTTTGTAGTGGCCAGAAACTGGAAACTGAGTGGATGCCCATCAACTCGAGAATGGCTGAATAAATTGTGGTATATGACTATTATGGAATATTATTGTTCGGTACGAAATGACCAACAGGATGATTTCAGAAAGGCCTGGAGAGACTTACACAAACTGATGCTGAGTGAAATGAGCAAGACCAGGAGATCACTATATACTTCAACAACAATACTATATGATGACGAATTCTGATGGACCTGGCCATCTTCAGCAATGAGATGAACCAAATCAGTTCCAATGGAGCAGTAATGAACTGAACCAGCTACACCCAGAGAAAGAACTCTGGGAGATGACTAAGAACCATTACATTGAATTCCCAATCCCTATATTTATGCCTACCTGCATTTTTTATTTCCTTCACAGGCTAATTGTACAATATTTCAGAGTCTGATTCTTTTTGTACAGCAAAATAACGGTTTGGTCATGTATACTTATTGTGTATCTAATTTATATTTTAATATATTTAACATCTACTGGTCATCCTGCCATCTGGGGGAGGTAGTGGAGGGAAGGAGGGGAAAAATTGGAACAAGAGGTTTGGCAATTGTCAATACTGTAAAGTTACCCATACATATAACCTGTAAATAAAAGGCTATTAAAATAAAAAAAAAAATTATGGAAACCAATTCAATTAATTTCCTGACGCTAAAAGAACCATAAAAAAATCATCCTGGAAAGTGCCTTATCCTCCAGTTCAGAAGCTTAAGGGAGACCCTCAGATGTAATCACCAAATCCAAATTTCCCTAAATTTACTATTCATGACTCAATTGTCAGGTCTTAGACATACATCCTCCAATTCTCAAGAAACTATTAAATTACTATAAATCTAGAGTCAGCCTATTCTTTTATCCTTTAGGAACTAGATTTTAGCTGCCTCCCCTGATGCTAAAAGTCTGATCTGATGTCCTTTCATGTCCCAAAATTCAATATTATATATGTTTTATGATATATGATATATGATTTAAGCCAGAGAAACCACAAAAAATTACAAAGCCAAAAGGAATCTGCCCCCTCTCTAAGCATAAATAGGAAGTACCCTGAGAGAAAAGACTATGAGTCCTTAAGACCTCATAAACAGTGGGAAGAAATACAACTTATTAGGAAAAAGAAGATCTTGATAAAAGTGTGGGCTGTTCATTTAAAAAATCTTTTTGTAGATTTGAATCATTTAAAATTAAAGGGTCAAATCAGGTCGAATTGTAGTGGGCCTCTGTGTGCTTTATGGGGAGAGGAGGCCAGGAATAATGTCATATTTAAACTGCATTTGTTCCCTGGCACCTAGTATAGTATTCTGCTTATGGTAGGAACTTAATAAATTATTCAATGAATGAAGCATTTATTAAGCACTTACTATCTGCAAATTACTGAGCATATCTCTGAAGAAAAAAATCAGAAAAGTAAGACAGTCTCTGTTCTCAAGGACTTCACATCCTAATGGGGAAAATTATTCCTATGTAAGGTGTCAGCCGCAAGTCAGATGGAAAGGTCCTGTGATTGTTAGGGCACAGCAGCAAACCAGATGGTAATTCCTTTTCTTTAATATGATTTCCACTGATATAATCATATCAGATTCTGATGATGAACCCTTTGACAATGCCAAGGTCTCTGGTAGTAAATACTTTCTTTTCTAGGTCAGCTATAGCTGTGGTTGTAGCACTTCCAATAGCAGTTGTCAAGCTTTATCTCCACAGGGATTGCTTCCCAGGACAGTGGGGAAGGACACTGGACTAGAACTATTACTATTCCCAAGGCTCTAGGGTTCAAGATCCAACAGGGTCTGAGGGAAGTTGGTAAGCAGGCTTAGCTATGTTCAATCTTTTATTCCTTCCTGGACTCTTTTACGATTATCTGGACTTTTTCTCTTCAGTGCTCTCTTTTCACCTGTATCCCACTTCTTAACTTAACTTCATTTGTTTTCTTTCCCTATTAGAACATAAACTCCTTAAATAAAGATTTTATCTTTTGCTTGTATTGTATTCCCATCACTTAGCACAGTACTTGGCACACTGCAAGAGTTTAAGAAATGCTTGTTGACTTGATCACTTAGAAGTACTTCTAGAACTCTTGAGGAAAGGAATATAACTAATAGTGTTCTCAGAACCCAAATCATGAGTCAGAGTGGGATTTGGGATGGAGACACCCTTTCCCCCAAAAACTATAGTATCTTTCTCTCTAAACTCTAAGGGATTCATACTGTACATTAGTGGGGCCAGTTTCCTTTCTTGAAAGATGTAAAGATCCAGTTCACTCATTCTACTTAAATCACTAGGAACCACTAATGAATCTTTGATACTAATCCCAGTAGGACAGGGATTTTACTGGTACAGGGAACTCCCAACTGAAGAAACTCCACTTCTTATGCAGATCAGCCTTTCTGTAACATAAGCATTGAGAGGTAAAAATGACTTGCATGGGATCATGCAATCAAGTACATTACTTGATGTACAAGTAATCATTGTCCATGAATCAAATCACCAGAAGATGTACTTACTATGAACAGAAAGGGACCCACTCTAGATACAGGTTTAACTTCATTATCATCTGCCACTATTACTGAGACAAACTTTTTAAAAATTGTCTTGAATTACTGTATTGCTGAGAATAGTTGTAATTCACAGTTGATAAACATACAATGTTGCTCTTATTGTATAGAGTTATCCTGATTCTAATCATTTCACTTTGCAACAATTCACATAAGTCCAGGTCTTTCTGAAATTATCTTTCTCATCACTTCATATATCACAATAGTATTCCATCACAATTATATATCACAACTTGTTTAGTCAGTTCTCAATTGATGGGCATCCTCTTAATTTCCTTATTTGCCACAACCGCTATTATAAATATTTTTGTACATAAAGATCTTTTTCCATCATTGAAAATAGACCTAGTAGTGGTGTTACTCGGTCAAAAAGTAGCAATTTGAGCATAATTCCAGATTGCTCTCCAAAATGATTAGATCAATTCCCAACTTCACCAACAGTACAATAGTGTCCCATTTTTTTCACATCCTTATCGACATTTGTAATTTTCCTTTCTATCATATTAGCCTTACTGAATCCTTTATGAATTTTTTTCTGTTTATCTTTTTATGCTTCTCTTGAGTCTTGGATTTGACAGGCAAATTTTCTATTTAGCTCAGGTCTTTTCATCAAGAATGCTTGAAAATCCTCTATTTTGTTAAATATCCTTTTTTTTCTCCTGAAGGACTATACTGTTTTACAAAGTGGCTCTTGGTCAAAATTCTAGCTTCTTTGCCTTCAGAATAACATATTCTAAACCCTCCAGTCATTTAATGTAGAAGCTACTAAATCTTGCGTTATTCTAACTGTGGTTCCATGATATTTGAGCTGTTTCTTTCTGACTAACTGTAATATTTTATCCTTGACCTGGCAACTCTGGAATTTGGATATAATATTTTAGGGCTCTCAGAAGGTGATTTCTAGATTCTTTCAATTTCTATTTTACTTTCTGGTACTAAGATATATAGGCAGTTTTCCTGGATAATTTCTTGAATTATTATGTGTAGACTATTTTTTTAATCATTGCTTTTGGGCTGCACAATAATTCTCACATAATTTTTCCTTGAACTATTTTCCAGATCAATTGTTTTTTCAGTGAGATGTTTCACATTTTCTTCTATTATTTTGATTTTGCTTCATCGTTTCTTGATGTCTCATAAAGGAACTAGTTTTTACTTGCCCAATGTTGGAATCTTTACAAAGTGTTAAGACATTGGAGTTGATAGAGACAATAGTTATCTGGTTTGGCATGATTCATGATCTTAGAAAGAGATATTTTGGGCCAGAACTTGAAACAAGGTACTAAGTGGAACTGATAGAACAATGCTTGTGTTCACACCTTTAGTGAGCTCATAAGTATCTAAGTACTCAATGGAGTTCACAAGTTTGGGAGGATGTAGGGCTTAATAGGGCTTAGTCCGAATTCACACCTCCCTTAGGGCCAGAGAGCACTCTGGGAGATAACCCAGAATCCCTCTCCCTCCAGAAGGCGGAGTTAACCTATATATGTGATCATATATAGGGAGCTTTTGAAGCTTGAGCTTAGTTCTTCTTGTGGGACTGACTTGAGTTAGTTACTTGAGGAGTTACTAGAAACTCTGGGAGCTTGAGAGAGTTTTACTTGGAGTCGGAGAGAGCACTCTGGAAGAAAGCCTACAAACCCTATCTTCGAGGCAAGAGAGATTCATCATATCTTCTACTTTGGTACTGGCTGGAGGCTGAAGAAAGCAGAGGCAGAAGCCAAGGACAAAGCTGCAAGAGCTCAAGCAGAGAGTTAGGCCTCAACTAACCTGGCTATTTTGGAAGGAGAAATAAACGTTTGCATTTTTACCAGCTGACTGCGATTTTGAAGTAATTATTTATTTTAACTGAAACTAAGGCTGCCTCTAGAAAACCTTCACAGCCCAATTCTAATTTTTAAGAAATTTTCTTCAATTAGATTTTGTAACTCCTTTCTGTTTGGTCAAATCTGCTTCTCGATGAGTTCTCTTCAGTGGATTTCTGTAAATCTTTCACTATTTAGCCTATTCTAGTTTCTTAAGGTTATTTTTTTCTTTAGTTGTGTGTGTGTGTGTGTGTGTGTGTGTGTGTGTGTGTGCGCGCGCGCGCGAGTGCCTCCTTTTCCAAGCTATTGAATGTGAATTGGCCTTAGGTCCTGAAAGAATTCTTGGAAATATTCAGAAAGGATTTTAAAAATCAAATAAAAAGGTCAATTAGGTGGTGCAGTGGATAGAGTACCAGCCCTGAAGTCAGTAGGACCTGAGTTCAAATCTGGGCTCAGACACTTAGCATTTCTAGCTGGGTGACCCTGGGCAAGTGGCTTAACTCCAATTGCTTCAGCAAAAACAAACAAACAAAAACAAATAAAGAAAATTGGGAAAAGAAATGACCTATTAAAAAAATCATGAAAAAATTCAAGTTTGTGTTTTGATTTTCCTTGTCACCATAGCAATTTTCTATGATCAGGGTCTTCTTGTTGGTTTTTTTGCTCATTTTTTTTCAGACTTTTTCTTGACTTTAACTTTATGTTAAAGTTTACTTCTGCTCTTACGGTACAGAGGCACTGTCTCAAGTTTTAGGTTTTTCATAGCTAGTTCTGGAGATCTGTTGGTTTTCAGATCTCCCAAGGTGATGTGATCTAAGGAGACGTAGGGTCACTGTTCTTCTGGTCTGTGCTCTGGTCTGTAAGTGACCACAAAGTAGGGTGTACAACCCTCCTGTGGCTCCTTCTTGCTGAGACTGAAACTGCTATCTTAGTAATAAAACTTGTCTGGAAGCTCAGTGTCTTTCTGTAAAATAAAAGGTTCACATTCTATTTCTAAAATTCTTGACAATTCTGAAATCTGTGATCTTTTGAATGATTTTGGTTGTAATGAAATTACCTATCAGGACTGATCAGGCCAATTAGCAGTGAGATTAGTCTATGAGTACCCTGTACATTGTTTCCAGCTTGAACAAGACAGGGAGAACCAGTCTTAATTGTTTTTTAAGATAGACTTAAAATTGATGTGGGAGAAATATCTCCTTTTTTATTTCATGTGGTAATGCCATAAAATATGTCTACCACAATACAGAAATTATAAAGGCAAAGCCTAGGTTTTATTATGGTTAAGTATAAATTCAAATCTTAGGCTAAAAACAAATCCAAATGAAAATTAAAATTCTAACAAGACCTCTTATAGACAAAATTATATCAGTATGACATATAAGTATTTTTCTTTACTTATTTCAATCTTGTTCATTTCTTAGGTCAATAAAGAAAGAAAAGACAGATTCATAAAAATTTAGCAAATTTAATTAAGCAAACAAATAATCTTATACATTGCCCTAAAGAAACCAATCTACTTAACCAGATTCTATACATAAACTAAGTCAAGTTACAGATTAAATTATCTTTAGAGGGTTCACAATAGGATAATTAAAAAGGAAAAAATTTACATGTTACTAAGAGAGCCAAGAAAAACTGTCATCAGGGAAATCCTTTCTTACAGTTAGCTAGGGGAACTAACACTTTCACTTTTATTGAATGAATGTCAGTCTTCCTTTGATGTTATTGTTCTATGAGTTAGATTTCTATCATATCAGGTTAATATTTAACAGAAGACAAGTTGTTAATACACCAAAAATTTCAGGAAGAATGGTCTTAAGCCTTAAATAAAAAAAAAAAAAGAAATTAAAAATTCCTATAACCATCCTTTATTTTCATCAAAAAAAAAAAATCTGTAATATCTTCTAACTTCTATAACACATTTTCACCTGGAGTTGTACAAACATTTATGCAAGTAGATATAAATATTGAAAAACATAAGATACAACAGACAATCAAAAATAATATTTAATAACACAAAGTACACTAGATTCAGCTTGTTCCTAGTACCCCACTCCAAATGTTCATTTAATCAACTTATTTTAATTATTAGTCATCGCAGGAGACTGTCTGATCTTTGGAAATATTTTCCGTTGTGAATTCTAGTATATGCCTCTTTTTTAGGAAAATTCTAAAGCGTTTTTCTCCCCTATCTGCTTTATTTACCTAGTTGCTTAGGTTAGAAAATTGAAACAGTGATCACAAATTCAGAATAGCAAAATTTAAAATATTAAGGTTTTTCATACTTGTGTCATAAAAATTCAGAAAAGTTTCAGTATTACAACAATAAGATTCATCATATAAAAAAATTACAGTTCATCTGCCCTAGTTATAGGAATTTTCTATGAAAGGAAGAAACAAGGAAGGACAAAGTCAATATCCAGATCCAAGGTACAGACTAACCTGACATAAGCATAAATATAAATAAGCTGTTATAAGTCATATTTAACTTTTTCTAACAGACAATCATTTAGCAAAGGTCTATATTGTATACAGGACTCAGAATTTACCACTCAGGAAAAATTCATAATCACAAAGTTATTAGCACAGTGAGGAATCTGAGGCAAGAGGACCCTGCCATCATATTTGACAAAGTCAATGTTCCCAAGCGTAGACATCCATGTGTAGCAGTTTCCAATCTCTTTTCCTTTGAGAAACTCAATCCCCTGAATGGTAGATTATTGACTCAATGATAATTTTGACAATATTATCTAAAATCAAAATTCAGAGGAATATCAAAATTCAATCCCAAGAGATTTAACTTCAAATGGCAAGTTTCACTAATCATAATTTAGTATTATGTTCAGTTATTCTTTTTCTATTATTGTTGTAGTAATGGTTATTGGGTACACAGAAGTTCTTATATTATTGATCCTTTCAATATAAATCCATACTGAAGTAGAAATCAATCACTAAAAATTAAGAAAAGAATCATAGTCTGTAATTACACACAAACTGAATACATGATAGTTTCACTAAAATTAAAAAACAAAACAAAACAAAACACTGGCCACTTTAAACTCATGCTAACAGATATAGAGTTAGATAGATATACAGATATATAGTGAATCTATTTATGTGATATATATATAATATAATATATATACATTATATATGTATGTGTGTGTGTGTGTATGTATTAATGCATTGCCTATTAACCCCTAAGAGAAAAAGTAAAATCTTTAAATCTGGGATATTAACTTAATGATTTAACTTCAATATATAGAATTACACATATAATTTTATCATTTTCATAAGTAATGATCAATCTGTTAGATAAAAATCTTTATATAAAACTTAGTTTATCATTAAAGCATTTCATTACTTTAGAATTTCACAACATACCATCAGCAAGTTGATGAGGTTTTATATACTTGCTGAATAGAAGGAGCCTGTCAATTCCCCAAAGAATTTCACAGAAAAAGAAAAAAATTTGTGGCATTTCCCCCAAACAATAAACTATTGTTATTTCCCATTTTGATGCAAAATATATACAATAAATATTTAACAGTTTTTAAACATTGTGACTAAATTCTCTGAAATCTCAATTGATAATCATACCACATACAAATTTTAAAAGAAGTTAATTTTCTAAAGCAACATTATCCTCAAGATATTATCTTGCAAATTCACAATGTTTTTACACATGATTTTTCAAAGTCACACTATAAAAATAAAGCCTAACAATAGCAAAAATATTATTATAAATTTTTTAAAACATAAAAAAACTTTTTTGCCAGCCAAATAACATTTATTCATTTGAATGGACTTCTGAAATATCTTACATATAAAATCACTCCTTTAAATTTGGCATTCTAAAGTATATTACTATATCTCTCCATTGTTTAAATGTTTTTAGTATGAAGTGTTTTATAATTGTGTTCATATAGTTCCTGTGTGTGTCTCCCAAGTATTTTGTATTGTCTGCAGTTATTTTAAATGGAATTTCTCTTTCTATATCCTCCTGTAGAGTTTTACTGCAATATGTAGAGATGCTGATGATTTGGTAGTTTTATTTGGTATGGTTCTATAAGGTACCACCTACATAGATTTTCTATGTTGTAGTACTACCTATTGTTTACACTTGTCCCTTCAATTTCTTTTCTTGTCATATTTCTCTAGGTAGCATCTCTAGTACAATATTGCAGAGTAACAGGTGATAATAGACATCTTTGCTTCAACCCTAATTTTATTAGAAATATTTTTAATTTATTCCCATTATAGATAATGCTTATTTTTGGTTTTAGATAAATACAATTTATCATTTTTTTTAAAAGCTCCATTGATTCCCACAATTTCTAATGTTTTTAATAGAAATTACTTGTATTTTTTCAAAAGTTGTCTGAATTTATTGATTTAACCATATAGTTTTATTTTTTGTTATTATTGATCAATTATGCTTAAAGTTTTCCTACTATTAACCAATCTTACATACCTAACATAACTTTAACTTGGTGAGAGTATATGATCTTTGTTATAAATTTGTCAAATCCTTTCTAATGTTTCATTTAAACTGTTTGCATCAATATTCATTTCAAAAACTGGTCGATAGTTTTCTTTTTCTATTTTTACTCTCTCCAGTTTAGGTATGAAAACTATATTTGTGTCATAGAAGTAATTTAGTGGATTTCCTTATCTTTTCTCCAAACAATTTGTAAAATATTAGAATTAATTGTTCTTTGAATGTTTGGTACAAACATTTGCTTGCAAATTCATCTGACTCTAAGATAGTTTTTTTAGGGAACTCATGTATGACTTGTTTAATTTGTTTTTCTAAGATAAGATTGTTTAAGTATTTTATCTCCTTTTCTGTTAATCTGGGGAAACTATATCTTTGCAAATATCCATTCATTTAATTTAGACTGTCATTTTAATTGGTATATAATTGGGCAAACCAGCTTCTAACAATTGCTTTAATTTCATCTATTATATTATATAGTATTATATTAAACTTTTTTATTCTTGACACTGTTGATTCGGTTTTCTTCTTTTTTAAAATTAAAATTAGCCAATGTTTTATCTACTTTGTTGACTTTTTCATAAGAACAGATTCTAGTTTTATTTCTTATTTCAATGGATTCTTTTTTCTTTTTTTTTTTTTTACTTTCAATTTTGTTCAACTCTCCTTTGATTTTCAAGATTTAGGTTTTGTTATTTGTGAATTTTTAATTTACTTTTTTCCCCTAGTTTTTGTTTTTAATTTATATACTCAATTTGTTGAGCTGCTCTTTCTCTTTTTTTGATGTAAGTTTTTTAGGGTATATATTTTCTCCCTAAATATTGCTTTGTCTTCATCTTTAAATATGTCATCTTATTATTATCATTATTTAAATATAATTATTGCTTGCTTCTGTGATTTATTTTTTGACTCATTCCTTATATAATTTCCAATTAATTTTTAATTTATGCTTCCAAGTCATTGCATTGAATATAATTTTATTTTATTTTGGTCAAAAAGGGGCGATGAGGGTTTTTAATGTCCCAATGCATAGTCAGTTTTTTGTGAAAGTGTCATGTAAAACTTATTTTTAAAAAGTAAATTCCTTGCTATTCCCATTTGATTTTATCCAGAAATCTAGGATATCTAACTTTTAAAAAAATATATTTTAAAATGTTTTTAATTTTAAAATTTTAACCCTATAACTTCTTTCTTCTCTAATATATAGTTAGATTTATCTGGATCTGAGAGAGACAAATTGATGTCCTCCATTAGTGGTTTTACTGTCTACTTCTTCCTATAATTGACTTAAATTTTTCTTCAAGAATTTGGATGCTATATCATTTTATACGTATGTGTTCATTATTAATACTATTTAATTGTCTAGGATACCTTTTAGCAAAATACAGTTTCTATGAAAACTATTTTAAGTAGTTCTATTGTTGCTTTTGCTTTCTTTGAGATAACGATCTCTACACCTGCCATGTTTACTGCAGCTGAAGCATAATGACTGCTCCAACTCCATATTTAACCTCACTTTTTCTTTCTGTTTCAAGTGTGTCTCTTAGAAAGAACATATTGTTGGATTTTGGTTTCTCATGCATTCTGCTATCCACTTCTATTTTATAGTTGAGTTTATCTCATGTATAATTATGATTGTTCTGTATATTTCCCTCCAACCCAATCTCTTCCATTTAATCTCTTTTTTGCTCCTTTTTCTGTAATGTTCTCTATTTCAGTTTTCCTGGAGGTCTCTGGGAGCAGCCTTCCTTTCAGTTCAGTAATCACCACAAGTGCAGCCAGGGATTAAAGTCCAAATCCTTTATTATCTCTTTCAAAGTCTTATCTCCCTTTCTGGAGCCTGGTTAACTTTCTTATAGTCCAAATCTTTTATTATCTCCTTCCTAGGGCTGGGCAGCTTTCTGGAGAGTGTTTCAGTCTGGCCTTGGTCTTAGTAGGGAAAGTGCAGGAGTCCAGGCCACCCATCAGGAAGATCAAAGATGGAATTGAATTTCTCCTCTTGGTTCTGAGAGCTTAAGCTCCTGCTGCCAGTCCTTTGCCTTCTCTCCTTCTGAATGCTTCATCCAAATCAACCTAGCTGAGGTTTCTAGCTTATATATTCTACCCTGAGTAAAAACCAATCATTATATCACTAGGAAACCATTATTTGTTGTAAGATTAAATCTATCATACTGAACCATACTAAACTAGATGATTACATTGTTTCCTCAATTCCACTGATTTAGCTCCTTGTTTCAAGTTCAGAGTTCTGGCCCATAACATTTCTCCCCCTCAAAGATCTATTTAGATTTTTATTATTATCTCTCTTAATCTACCTTTCCAGCTATTATCACCATTCCTATTTTTCTTTGTCTCTCTTTCTCTTAGCTCTATGTAGGGTAAGACAAATCTCTAAATCCAACTGTGTGTGTGTGTGTGTGTGTGTGTGTGTGTGTGTATGTAGAGTTTAGGTTACCTCTCTGGAGGGTTTCAGGATCAGCCAGAGTCAGGATAAATCAAAGTCCTTGGTCTTTAGGGGGAGAAGTGAAAGAAGCACTCAAGCAGAATCCTGGATTTGGGAGTCCAGAGTCAACAACTTCTCTCCTCCTTGTCCTGCCACCAAGTGACTTTGACCTCTGTCCCTCTGCCCTCCAATCTTTGCCTATGATTATCTTAATACCAAACTTTCAGCAAGCACCAACAGTGAGAAAAGTCATTTACCCAAATATGCTAATAGAGTCATTGTCTCACATCGAATAGGAAATTAGTCTTAAGTGCTTGGTTGTCTGATTCAAGCACACCTTTTTGGAGTTTCAGCCCTCTACATGTGTGTGTGTGTGTGTGTGTGTGTGTGTGTGTGTGTGTTTCCTTCTTTGAACCATTTCAGATGACAGTAAAGTTCAAGTATTATCTAGTACTCTCCTTTCATTCTCTCACTATTATAAAAACTCTTCTTTGTGTCCCTCTTTTATCTGAAGATTTTCCCCCTTTATTCCTCTCTTTTTTCCCTTCTTTCTCACTCTTCCACTCTTTTTTTTTTTTTTGAGATTACTATTCCCTCTGTCTATATAGATTGCTTCAAATTGCCCTAATAATAACAAAGTTTGTTAGGAGTTACAGGAATCATCTTTGCATATATAAATATAGTTAGGCTTTATTAAATCCATTATTATTTCTCTCTCATATTTACCTTTTTATGCTTCTTTTGAGTCTTGTTTGTGAATCCATGTTTTCTATTCAGCTCCAGTTTGTATTTTTTTTAAATCAGAAATGCTTGAAAGTCCCTTATTTCATTAAATTTTCATTTTTATACTATAAGATTTTACTCAGCTTTGCTGGGTAGATTATTTTTGGTCGTAATCCTGTCTCCTTCACTTTCTAAAACATTATATTCCAAGCTCTCCATTTCTTTATAGTAGTAAATGCTCAATCTTATGTGATCCTGTCTGTGGCTCTATAGTATTTGAATTATTTCTTTATAACTGCTTCAGTATTTTCTCTTTGACTGGGAGCTCTGGAATTTGGCTGTGATATTCCTAGGAGATTTCATTTTAGGATCTCTTTCAGGAGATTATTGGTGAATTCTTTTCATTTCTACTTTATCCATAGGATCTAAGGTATCAAAGCAGTTTTCCATTATGATTTCTTATTAGGTCTAGTCCGATAAATTATGTCTCCTCAATCAATTTTTTCAAATCAATGATTTTTCTAATGAGATATTTCATTTTTTTTCATTTTTTCAATTGTATTCTCCTTTAACTTTGTTTCTTGCTGTTTCAGAAAGTCATAAGCTTCTACTTGACCAATTCTAAATTTTAAGGAGTTATTTTCTTCAGTAAAATTTTATACCTCCTTTATCCAGCTATTAATTCTCTTTTTATAATTTTCTTACATTTCTCTCATTTCTTTTCTCAATTTTTCTTGGACTACTATGATTTTTTAATTTTTTTATATAGGAATTGCTGCTAGACCTATATTCAACATTTTTTTTTCTTTGAAGCTTTACTTACAGATATTTTCAAGTAATTGTCTTCTGAATTTGTGTTTTGAGCTTCCATGATTAGAGGTTTGTAAAAGTTGATGTTCTTTTGTTGTTGTTTGCTCATTTTTCAAGTTTATTTATTGACTTTGAACCTTATATTAGAAATGGATTTTATTCATCTCCATGAGCACAGGACAGGGAAAGTGACTATACTGAATTTCTATGGCTGGATCTGGGTATCTGTAAGTTTTTGGTGCTAATAAAGTAATGTCATCAGGAAAAATTCTGGGCTGTATTCTGCTCCTTAACCAGATAGGGCCTCTGCTCTTTCTCAATAGCAGAATGTAAAGGTTTCTTCCTGTTCTGTTACTATGATCCAGAGACAGGTAAGAGGTAAAGAATATACCAAACAGCACCTAGTTCAATGCCCAATGTTAACACAGTGGTCTTCTATAGTATTTTTCTGACCAAGTGTTTAGTTTTCTTGCCATTTTTGATGCCAGAACTTCTGTTGCCGCTAACATCTCAGATCTAATACCTATTTCTATTTCCTCCACCCCACTTCCAACTTGTCCCTTCCCACACACCCTACATTGTCCTCATGAATTGGTGCTCTTTGGTCCTCCTAAATTATCTTGGATCAGAAAAAAATAAGATTCTCTGACTTTTTCTTGTTACTATTCTACTCAGAGTTTGATTTTAGGTACTTTTAAAATTACATTTAGAAGATTGGGTTGGGAGAACTCAGTAGAAATATTGAATTCCCATTATCATCTTCCATGGTTTTGCCTTTTAATGCTAATATTTTCTTCGTGTATGACAGTGAGATATAGAATACAATTGTGTCTGAAGAATTAAGCACGATTATCACACAAAGGACATTGGAAAGATACATAATGAAGGTGAGCAAACCATAATATAAAAATGAGTGAGGAATTTCAGAGCAGAAGAGCAATAAAAGCTGTCACCAAGACATTTAATCAAGAAATTTATTGATTATAAGAGAAGATAAAAAAATCATGTGAAAAAACTACTATGGCAGGTGGCCAGCCAGGGTGCTTCACTGTAATCCCACAATGTCAGAAGAAAGCAAAGAAAGGATGTTGAATTGTGACAAACTTATGGGAGGACATGGACAAAGTCACATAGGATAGGTATGCATAGATAAATTCAGACCCACATTATTAAAGGAATCCCTAGATCAATAAGATCACAAATGTGTCTGATTATTTTTAACATTACTATTATTTTATATAGCTACTCTTCTGTGTGTGGTAACTAAAATCCAGTGACCAATTGATGTTCAAAAGTGAGTAACATTTTTATGGATGCAATCTGTAAAAGTCATTCTTTTCTCGTTTTATGGTTTATTTGTTTCTTTTATTCTGTAAATAAGGGAAAGGTTGTCAGTTACTTGTAAAAAATCTACCTTACTTTTATTAATATCTTTTGTTTTCCAAACATTCTTAACCACTATTTTTCATTCCTTGTAATAAAGTTTTGTTTTAAAGATTTTGAAAAATAAATCAATTACATCTACCAGTATATGCAATATTCTACACCCTTAGTCCCCTACTTCTTTACATTTATTTTTAAAATTTATTTATTTTTAATACACATTGCTTTAGGAATTATGTTGGGAGAGAAAAATTGAGGCAAAAGGGAAGAACCATGGGAGAGATTAAAAAAAAAAAAGAATAAAGAAGTGAATATAGCATGTTTGATTTACATTCAGTCTCCATAGTTCTTTTTTTGGATGTAGATGGCATTTTCTGTCCAAAGTTTTTTGGGATTGCTTTGGATGTCTGAGTCACTGAGAAGAATCAAGTCTTTCATTATTGATCATTGCACATTCTTGCTGTTATTTTGTATAATGTATTCTTGATTCTGCTTGTTTCACTTAGCATCCGTTCATGTAAATCTTTCCAGGCCTTTCTAAAATCAGCTTGTTCATCATTTTTTATAGAACAATAATATTCTATTACCTTCATATATCACAACTTGTTCAACCATTCCCCAATTGATGGGCATCTATTCATTTTCCAATTTTTTGCTACCACAAAAAGAGATGCTACAAACATTTTTACACATGTGGATTCTTTTCCCTTCTTTATGATTTCTTTGGGATACAGACAGAATAAAGGCATTGCTGGGCCAAAGGATATGCAGAGTTTTTTAGCCATTTGGGCATAGTTCCAGTTGCTCTCCAGAATGTTGGATCATTTCACATCTCCACCAACAATGCATTAGTGTCCCAGTTTTCCCATATCCCCTCCAACATTTATCTTTACTTTTTAAAAGAAAGTAAAGAGGTACATTTTCTCAACTTTCTCTAAGTCTATTTGGTTATTATAATTATAGATCATTCAGTTACATTTTTGTCCAAAATATATCTGGAATTTTGTCAAGGGGAAAGATTCTGATGTTAAAGTTATACAACTTGCATTTTCCTTGATATTCTATGCATTGTAAAAACATCTCCTAAGTCATTGCTAAATCAGTTTGTAAGTTATATTCATGATGCCATTTTGGGAAATCATCTATTTTTTTCAGTCAATATCTCTAAGTGATGGTTATGCTTACAGTTTTCCAAATCTTTAATGCTCCAAATTACCTACTACACTTGTTAAATATTCTTCTTTTGAAAAAGTCTAACTTTTTATTAGCCATAACATTGCTTTCTACAATACTTCTGATTTACTCCTACTTCTGACTCTACTGACAACAATAAAAAGGAAAAAAATGCTATATGATTTTATACAACCTAGTATCCTGTCTTCAGGGTCTTGCCCCCAGAAAATACTTTATATTCCAATCTGTTGCCCATATGATATTGCTGATGTAGTAGGCAGCATGGTGAGATAAGAGATAAAAGGCTGGATTTGGAAATAGATTAGTTAGAATCCAATTTCAGGCACTTACTATCTCTGGGATCTTAGGCAAGTCCTTTAATCTCTGTCAGACTCAGTTTCCTTATTTATAAGATGGAAATAATAATAGCACTTACTTCATGGGGTTGTTGTAGGTATTAAATAAGATAACATATGCAAATGTGATACAGATCTTAATGTAATATATACATACTTTGATAATGATGGTGATTTACCTGTCTGATTATATCATTCTGTAAAACCTTTAGTGGCTTCCCATTGCCTACTTAAAAAACATGCAAATCTTGATTTTTTAAAATTAAATCAAATTATCTTAATCCTCCCTTTCCTTAACTCTATGCTCCAACAACATTGAATTGTTTGTCATTCCAACATCTCAATGTTCTATCTATCAATTCTACATTTTCCCATGTACTATTCCCTTCATCTAAAATGTAAACTTTCACATATTGATTAATAATATCTTTTATTAAGTTCATGTATCTTCTGTTCCATGAAGTCTTCCCTGATCTCAGCTTGGCATAAATTCTTCTCTCTTGATTCTATCAAGTCACTCTGATCTTTCCTAAGTACTTAATCACATTCTAATTTATATTCCTGCATGCTATATTATATGCAAGTTTCATTTTCCCCTACTAGATTGTAATCTCCTTGAAGGAAAGAAATGTATTTTTTTCTTTCAAGTCTTTCTAGCACCTACTGTTACTTTGTAACACAAAAAATATAATAAATGGTTAATATTTGTTGAATTCTTGAATTTGATGGACCTGGATGAGTTACCAATAGGATTCTGAAACTAGTGAAATTCACAGTATTGTGACAACTCTTTTTCAAAGACATTTTCACTATCATTTAAAACCAAAAGTAATTCAATAACTCTGGTCCTTTGATTCTAACAGAGGTTTAAGGAAATTGCAAAGACCAATGGCCCAGAATTTTAACACACCTTAGATAATTTCCTGTGAGATTTTAAAGGCTGATTGCTTAGAGAGTCATTTATCTGATCAACTTTGCAATATGCTTTTGAGTAGGTAATTCCCTTTATGTAAAGAATACAATCTCAAGTTATCTATTGATGAGAAGTAGATAAATCATTCATTGCAGACAAGTAGAAATGAAAATAAACCTGATGTTGGTTACTGGTTTTGTGACCTTGTACAAGTTATGTTGCAGTTTCCTCATTTGTGAAATAAAGAAATTGAACTAGTTGATTCAAGTCCATCTAGCTATAACTTCTATGACTTCATTTTAATGGTAGCCCTCCTTGAGGAGAGAGTAGGCTAGTAAAAGGTAAAAGTGTAGTTTGAAGTAGTTTACAAAGCTGTAGTGAATAATTTAGAATAATTCACTTAATATATTTTTCATCTATCCAACAAATAGCATTGACTTCTCCCTTCTCTAAAATCAGTTCAACACAGATGAAAGCAATTAGTTCAAAGGTAGCAGGATTCCTCTGTTGGAATCTATTCTTGCAGATTGTTAAGAATTGAAAGGAGTCCTAGAGATGACCTAGTACAACTGCTTTATATTAAAGATGAGAAAATTGAGATTTAAATGCAAATGATTTGCATAAAGTCACAGAGCTAAATAGTAGTAGATGGAATCAAATTCAAATCTTTTGACTCCTTGTCCAGGGTTCCTTCCATTATCTTGTTTTTAGTAAATATTTTATCCATCTACCATGTGAAAGACAACTGATCATCTTCACAAAATTCTATACTAAAGATCATGAAGTCGTATAATATTGAAAAACTTCCTAGATGAGTCTGTAATGATTCAAGAATTTAGCATATTTATCCATCAAAAATCAAATTAATGAAAAATAGGAAACTAAGAGATTTTATTACTCTTTTATTAGTTATTATTATCCAAAAAATAAAATGCTGCAGACAGTTTCCTTAACAGAGTTAAGGAAAAAAGAATTAATAGAATTGCTTTTAGGAAACTGTCCAGTGTTCTTAGTAACCCTAAGCATCTGCCTAATCAGTGGCATATATTTTTAACATTGGTATCCTTCCAGTTACATTGTCTAGTTACTCATAGTCACAGAATACTACAGTCTCCAAAGAAATGAAGTTATGGGTCAATCAAAAGGCAATTGAGGAGTATAAGCAGGCTTTAATACATTGCAATTGAGGGATTGTACAGTAAATGCAGAAAAAAAATTGTAGACCTCATCTAACAATAGCAAAAACAATTAATAGACTATGAACTCATGGTATATAAAAAGAATACAAGTTATGTTTCAAGTACATTGTCTGCCCCATCCCTATTCCATGATAAATTTGTGGGAAAATATGAATGAGGTTACATAAGATGGGCAGGTATACATGGGTTTTGATACTAATAAAAGACTCATATCAATAAGGACCCAGATGCACTGTAATATTGGAGGATTTCTAAGGCATTGCACTAAACTCTGCAGGATATATAAGATGTACAGAAATAGCTGCTACATACGGAAAGTCCAGAACAGAGGTACAATAAAGAACAAAGCCATTTCTCATTAAGGAGAGTGATAAATAATTGAAAGAGTGATAAACTTGGATTCAGGAAAAAGTATCTGATAATTACCAAGTATATGAAACCTAACCTCTCCAAATCTCACTTTCCTTTAGTATAATGTTGTATAGATGATACTTATAGTAACTAATTCACAGGCCTATTATAAGGATCAAATAAGAATATAAATAAAATACTTTGATAACCATAAGGAATCTCATGAATGTCAGATGTTATTGTGGTTATTAAGATATAGACAAAAAAAAGGAAAATTAAAAATTTAACCAAGTTTTTCCCCATAATAACTTCTTACCAAAAAAAGAATAAAAGAAAAATTTCTAAAAATAATCACTAGGACTGTGTCTGTTATATACCTGAATGTGTCAGTAGCATGATTTGATTTATCCAGCACTTGAGAAGACAAATTAACATTTAAATCTCTTGTGACAGAAATCTGTCTATGCTGCAGTCATCTTTTGGCAAAAGTGAGGATGAGACAAGGCTTAGACAAAGGAGAGAAGATATGGTTGGAGGATAAGAAAAGTGGGAGAGAAATGTACTGACTTCTGATTAGGCCTTATTTAATCTTTATTTTAGTTCATAAAATCACATACACCAATCTATTGAGGATACTTATGGGGAACACTTAATAAGATAGAAAAGTAGCATCTTCATTATGAATGTGTATTACTCCAAATAAGGTAGTTTTGCTTTCATTTACAACCATCTGTTGAAAGTGAATTTTTATGAGTTGCCTCTTGAATATAGAGAAAAAACAGATGTATACTTAGTCTCAAATCACAAAAGAGACCAAAATATACTTCTAAAACTTCATAAGGTATCTGGGAGTTCATATACAGACATTTAGAACAAATTTGTTTACTTTGTGCTTTTATAGTTTAATGTTTCATGTAGAACAAAAGTCTATAAATAAGGCTATTATTCTCTCCAATTTGATACAGTCCCAAGCTTCTGTTCTCTGTCTTCTGTCTCCCCTGTCTCTTTCTGTGTGTCTCTGTGTATCTCTCTCTCTCTCTCTCTCTCTCTCTCTCTCTCTCTCTCTCTCTCTCTCTTTCTCTTCCTCCCTCCCTCCCTCCCTCTCCTTCTTCTTCTCCTTCCTCTTCTTTTTCTTCTTCCTCTGTCTCTCTCTCTCTCTCTCTCTCTTTCTCTCTCTCTCTCTCTCTGTCTCTCTCTCTCTCTCACCTAAGTCCAAAACTCATAACTTTCACAGGAAACTGCAGTGATTAGTACCCATACAATCCATTATTTTTGTGATATCAGTAACTTATGGATTAACCTTCTTTGCAATTTATAATCTTTGAGAGTTTCCTAGGGTATTGAGAAGTTAAGTGACTTGTCCAGGAACATGTGTCAGAGGTGAGTTTTGAACCCAGGTCTTCTAGAATCCAAAACCAACTTGCTATTCACTAAGCCAAATAACTTCTCAGAGATAGGATACCAAGAAATATAGACAGAAAAAGATGAAGCAAAAAAGCAGGAAAAACAGAGTTTGTAAAAGTAAAAAGTAAAAACTTGTCATGTGACCAAAATCCTCTTTTATACTTTTTTTTTCTCTCTTAGAGTGGTAGTAGAGTGCATCCCTGAGAGGCACAACATAAGAAGCCCAAGTCTTGGCAAACATCCCCAGTCTGTAGGACACAGTGGTAAAAACAAACTCATACAGTCTCTCTGCTTTGAGTTATCAAGTGTCTTGAGTTTTCAGGAGAGAGAAATGTTACCATCTTTGTCATTTTCCCCCTCAGGTTTCAACATCTATGATGTATTGCTTTTATTTTAGGAAATAATTCTCTCAAAAAATAGCTTATATGATTGGAATATATGAAACAAGAAAAATAGAGGGGACTTAAGGTAATTACTATGATAAGAAATAGAAATTAACTACAATTCAATGTTTTCTCTCCCCAAACTTTAAAATCAAGGTGTTAAGGGACAGAAGAGGGGATTTTTTTTTAATTTCTCATTGAGTGCTATACAGACAAGCTTCAAAGCAAATACTTGTTTGTATATGTTAGACAGAATTCACTATAACTATGCCTTCCCCCAAAATACTGTAGGGACAAATTATCTGTATGATATAGAAATGATTGTAATATAACAAAACACTCTTAATAATAACTTGCAATGTAATAGGATTTTAGATAAATACAGTAATCTCATTATTTTCGTCATTTGGGTCGTCTGCTTTGAAGATTATCCAAAGCAAACTTAAGTTCTCCAGCCAGGTTCCATCTCATATATATTAGAGCCACCTCTTTCTATCTGCCTAGACTATATTGAGGGAATGATAACTAATTTAATGTTATCTTCAGAAAAAATTTAGTTATGAAAACAGATCTTCTATCCAAAAAAGTTATGATAATTTCTTAAACAAAATAAACAATTTAGCATCACTCTTTCTCTGGTATTATTCAGACATCTTCTCTCCTAGCACATAGCAACACATTATACTCTAAAGGTAAGATAGCTTAATTTGAAGACCTGGATACAAATATAAGCTTTACCACTTACTAACTATGTGGCCATAAGCAAATAACTTAATGTTTTAAAGTCTTACAAAATGGGAATAATAAGATCTGCAATGCCTACTTCACAAATATACTGTGAGGAAATCTTAGAGCACTGTACAAACATGGATTATTATTGTTACATTTTCTTTTTGCCATTTTTTAACTTTCTATTTAAATCTTCTTTTTTCAATATCCACTGCATTTCTCAATATTCCCCATTCCAGAGAGCAATCCTTTTTTAACAAAAATTTTAAAATTAACCAACTAAAAATCTTACAATACACACAGTATTCCATATCCATTCTTCTATCTCCTTGCCTGCCGCCCCCATTATCTTTACAAAGAAGAGAAAAAGGTAATTTCCCATGTCTTTTCTTCAGAACTAAGCATGATCATTAAGATTATGAATATTTAGTTCCAATTTTTTGTTACTATTTTTCCCTTTACATTATTGTAATCATTTCATATGGTTATCCTAGCACTCCTTACTGATCATTGTGTCTTCCCATTTAATTCTTCCCATATTTCTTTGTGTTCTTTGTACTTATAAGTTTTGTGGTTCAATAATATTCCATTATGTTTACAATTTATTTAGTCATTCTCCAATACATGGACATCTACCTTTCCCAGTGTCGTTGTTGTTGCTGTTTTTGCTGCTGCTGCTGCTGCTGCTGCTGCTGCTGCTGCTACTGCTGCTATTGCTTTTGCTACAACAAAAAGTGCTACTAAAAATATATTGGTGCTTGAAGAAACTATCTTTGAACTCCTTGGGGTATATACTTAGCAGTGAGATCTTGAGTCAAAAACTATAGACACCTTCTTAGGATAGTTCAAAATTCATAGCATTGTCTTTATTTGAGTAATTGAAAGGTTTCTGCTTACATCTCTACTGCACATGTTCTCTGAAGTTCATAATCAATCTTTCCAGTAATGACTAGTCTACTTCTAGATAAAAGCACATTTAGTTTGCCACCACTAATGAGTTTTTCTGGTATCTCTTTAGCCTTCTAAGCTTTACTCTATGTCTTCCTACAGTCATTAATATCTTGATCTTGACCTAAAGAACCTTCCATTTCATTGCTCCTTAAAGCAGAACTTTATTGCATTTTGTTTCAACCTCACTTTAGCATTGGATAAAAATTTACAAAGAAGGCAAGTGCTAAAATTAAACTGAGCAGAGATTTTTAAAAGTGTGCTTCAGAAAAGTATTCCACTTAATATTTTTACTTCAATTTTGCTTACTAAAAAACAATTTACCAACTCCTGTTTCCCTATTTTAAAAGAAATGAGTTGCTTGAAAAGCACAGCTGGGCCAATTTATTCCACAATGTTCAATCCAAATTTCATACCAATTAGGTTAATTTCCAGCACACTTTGAACAGATTCCTTAATTGTAGCCACACATATCTTATTCAAAAAACACAAATCCCTAAGCTTTTAACAGACATGCTGTAATCAAAACAGTAGGTAAATAGCTCTTTCACTTCAGTGGGGGAAAAAAAAAAACAAACCTATTTCTTCAAAGATTCATTTGCAGGTCACAAGCAATGCTTTTCATCCCTGGGTCCAAAACTATAGGTGTGAACTTATATTTTTGGTGTTAGATAATGGAACAAACACCACTTCATACAGATGTTAACTAAATTGGAATATCCTTTCATTGTCTCTTTAATTAGAGTTAATTAGAAATCAAACATAATTTTTCAGGCTCAGTCTTTGGTTCCCCCTATTGTTGGTAAATGCTGTTTTAAAAAATGAGCAGGAATTACCCTGTCATTTTTTTTTAATTTAGTTGCTCTTTCTGCTTTTATATGGTATAGCAAGTATACCAAACTCTATTATTCACTTACTCACATCTGATATAGACTCACATGAGTCAAATGGAGTTCTTTGAATGCCTCAAAGAAGAATTCAAAAACTCTGAGTTCAGCTAATAGTCAGAAGCCTCCTGGGCACAAGCTGATGATACCATACTACAAGGAGGCAATAGATAATTCATCTCTATCATTTCTCAAAAGCCAAAATACTTTTCCTATGAACTTTTCTCCTTTAGTTGAAAATCTGTCCAACTTAACTAAGCCACCTGCAATGAAATACTCAAGGGGGGTTTTGAAGAATGCTATTCCATTCATACACTCCCAGATTTCTTTCAAACTTTTTCTTTTGTTATTTCTATGTCAAAATAGTATTCCATTATATTCATATAATTTGTTCAACCATTCCCTTAATTTAAGACCATTCTCTTAACTTTTTAGTTCTTTGCCACTATAAAAAGAATTACCAAAAATATTTTTGTATATGGAATCTTTTCACTCTTTTTTGATTTCTTTGAAGGATAGGTCTAGTTAGCCTGTTTGAATGATGGAAGTGTGCTTACATAACCAATAGAAAACCCTGTCTTGAGTATTCAACAAACATCATTTTAATTAAGTATATCTTATGGGCAAAGCACTGTTCAAGGTATTAGAGATAAAAAGATAAAAAGAAAAACTCCTTATCCTTAAGGAGCTTAAAGACCACTATACAATATTTACATAAATTTCGGAAAAAAGAAAATTGAAGATGAAATTATGAAATGACTGGTAGTCTAATTTGGATATAACATAAACTTTTTGAAGAGAAGTTTTGTGAAATAAGACTGAAAAGACACGTTAGCTAGCTGGTGGAGGACTTTATATGGCAGGATGGAGAGTTTGTATTTTATTCTATAGGCAATAAGGAGCTACTAAATACTTTTTTATCAATGGAGTAACATGCTGTAGAAAATGACTTTGGCCAATGTATGAAGATGGATCAGAGAAAAAAGATAGCAATTAGAAAGCTATTACAGTAGTCTAGGAGAAAAGCAAGAAGTACCTGAACTAGAGTGATGACTGAGCAAAGAGACAGGGAAAGATATAAGAAATGTTATGACATATATAAGAAATATAAGACTGATACAGGGAGTGAGAGAGGGGAAATAATGAAGAATAATTCAGGCTACAAAGATGACTGGGATAATCCTGGTGCCATGATCAGAAACAAGAAAGTTTATAGGAAGGATGGGTTTAGCAGGAAGATAATGAGTTCTTTTAGTAAGTTGAGCTTGATATGGTTAAGAGAAAGACAGAGGAAAATATCAGGAAGTTCATGTTATATGTCTGAAGTTCAAGAGAGATATATAGATTTGGGAGTCATTTGCACAAAGATGATAATTGAATAATGGGAATTGATGAACTTAACATGGAAGAGAGTATGGAAAGAGAAGACAAGAATACCCAGGCTAAACCTGGGAGTTACCAATTTTTAAAGAGCAATAGATGGATAATGATGCAGATAATTGAGAATAATCTCAGGGCTTTGTAGCATACCCTAAAAATGTTTGTTTCTGTCACCAGGTTGGTAGAATGACAACTGAATCAGGCCTTTCTTCAGATTTCAAGCCATCACTAGTTTTCCTTATCTATTAGAATTCCCAAACCTAGTTTCCCAAAATAAAAAAGTCCAGACACTCTCTTTCTCTGCTCCCTCATAACAAATCAACCTCTTAGATTTTCAGAGAATTCTCTTAAAAGTACTGTGGAAAAATATTTGAATTTCTAACATGATAAACATTGATAGATATAACCCATATACACAAAAGTGCTTTGGATTCCTTAATGATTTTAAATATTGTAAATAGTTCCTAAGACCAAAAAGTTTGAGAACTTCATTTCAACTACCCTGAGGCTAAATACTCCCCACTAGCAAGGATCTTGGCCACATTGTACCCAAAGACAGATTTAATAAAAAGAAAAAGAAACCAACAAAGCTTAAATACAAGACAAATTAGAGGAGACTGGAAAATGAAATTCAGCCACAAAATTTACTCTCCCAAACCCAGGTCAGAATCACTTCTATTTTTTTCTACTTTATGTTCACTAGAATAATGATGAAACAAATTCACCATAGTTCAAATCATGTTTCACCCTAGTCTGTAGCAGCACTGAGCATTTTTTCTTTAGTTAATGGCAAAAATATTTGAAGTGCTTTTGATGCCAATGCTTAATAATAGTAAATTTTTCACACTATCTTTCATTCTTAAATCCTAGAAAGGAATGAAGATAATGATAAATAATAGTTAAATAAAAGAAAATAATTTAATTTAGAATGTAAATATATAGATTAATTTTGAGAAACATTTAATAATGTGACCATTCCATGATTATTTGATATCTATATTTACATTTATATGTACAGACTCATATTTGAGTGATATATATATAAAACTTATTTCACTTAGAACATCAAAACATTTCTATATCATAACTGTAACATCAGATACACATATATAGCATATATCAAAAAGAATAAATAATGTGGACATGATTGATAATGTTAGCCATACTACACATAACATATTTATGTCATTTATTAGACATGGATAATATACTATATGTAACAAACACATGGGTAATATATGTAATACATGCATAAGTAGATATATAGATAGACTAGCCTGATAAGATTCTAAAAACTTCAGAATTCTTTATTACTTGCTCTAGCACTCCAATTAAAGGTATAGACAGAACTAAGGATATTGATGAGATGTGAGTATCTACATTGGTATAAGTATATGTTGTTGTAATTTCAAAAGATGGAGCTGTGTAAAAAAAGAAGTGAATATGGTGGGAACTGGAGAAATAGCTGTCCTCAGAATACTTTTTTGAAAGGAGGATTTGAAAATATTTTATTCCACCTTCCAGTTATATAACTATTGTCCCCTATCATATATTTGTTAATCCCCCTGAGAGGTATAGTTAGTTTGTGAGATGATAACAAATCCAGTTACAATCATTTGAGTTTGGGGTTGTATGGGGCTAGAATGCCTACCCTCCCCCAAAATTTCACATTCACACAGGCACCTTTCAGAATCCTTCTCTTCTCTCAAAGAATAGTTTGAGTATCAACCTCCTCTGTAAAGCTTTTCCTCATTCCGTCAGCTAGAAGTCTTGTCCTTTCTTCGATTTTCTAAACAAGTCATTTGTCTAGTTCACTTCCTTCCCTCCCTACCAAACCCTATATTGAATTATACCTCTTATTATTCAATATTACCTTCACATCACACCACTATTCTTAAGTGTAAAATATTAATTTTTTGAAGTCATGGTTTATGTTGGAATCCTTACAAAGTGTTAAGTCATTAGAGTTGATAGAGACAATGATTATCTAATTTAGCATAGTTCAGTATGATTGATCTGATCCTCAGAGGAGATGTTACGGGCCAGAACCTGAAACAAGATACTAAGTAGAAACAATAGAAACAATGCTTGTGTTCACACCTTTAGAGAGCTCATATAAGCAAGAAGCTTTTAGGGCCAGAGAGTACTCTGGAAGGAAATCCATAATCCCACTCTCAGATCCCACAATCTCACTCTTGGAGAAGGAGCATAAATAGAGCTTCAGTGAACGAGTCAAGTAAGTTCCGAGAGAAGCCCTCTCTCAGAGGCGCAGCCAGATTCATTCACTTCACCGTGGTGGCTGGGCTCCTGCACTTCCCCCACTGAAACTAAGGCTGGTCTGAAAGGCTCTCCAAAAAGCTGCCCAGCCCCAGGCAAGGAGACAAGAGATTCATTCCATTTTCCACCTTTGTGCTGGCTGAAGGCTGAAGGGAGCAGAGGCAAAGGACTAGTCGCAAGAGCTCTTGGAGCCAAGGAGAGAGAAGGCCTCCAGAAAACTAGCTGAGCCCCAAGTGAAGGAGATAAGATTTTGGAAGAGACAATAAAAGACTGTACTTTAATCCCTGGCTGCATTTGGGGTGATTATTGATCTGAACTGATACTAGGGCTACCTCCCCAAGAAACCTGCTCCCAGAGAGAACGATTATATTATTAGAAAAGAAGAAAAACACCACAGGTTGTCTTTTAAAATATTTCTTTACCGAACTAACACACTATCTTACATGTTGTGAAGTTAATACTTATTTTTTTTAAACTAGACTAGACTGAATTGGATTTGACCAGACTGAATAGATAGCACTGAACCAGGTTGGACTAGATTTAGTCACACTGGAAAAGGCCATACTAGATAAAGTGAACTAGATTTTTTTAAAATGGAACAGGATTAGACTGGATTGAACTGATAGGACCAGATTGTATTGAATCGGGTGGGACTAGATTTGAATTGTTGAACAGAACTGAACAAAATCGAACTGAATTGTATCAGATTAAATCATATTGGTTTAATAATTGGTTTAATATCAATAGGATATATTGAACCAGATTAGACTGGACTGGATTAGACTGGATGTTGAACTGGATTAAATTAGAGTGGACTGAATGGACTAAACTTGGCTATATTTGGATACTTTGAACCAAATTAGACCAAATTGAACACAATCAAACTAGACTAGATGAAATTGAATCAGATTAAATAATATTGGACCAAAAAGACTGGATTTATCCAGATTGTAGTGCATTGAACTAGATTGGACTGGATTAAACCATATTGAACCAGTCTGAACTAACTTGTAGATGATGAAAACATGGTAAATAAAGCTCTAGGTGAATTACAAGTCTTCAAATTAAATAAAAAATAAGTAGAGTTTTACTTAAGAGGTTCAGAACTAAGGGAAATAAACAAATTAAGAATCTTAATTCTCCTCATTTTTTGTGAATGTTTTATTTTGTTGTTGTTGATATTGCATCCCCCTTCCCAGACCTATGGATTTCATTAATGCAGAGAATAATAACTCTCTAAAAATAAACAATTGTGTCATTTATTGTTTTGGGAAAATATCTGGGCCACTTATTAGGAGGCTAAGGGACATACATACCATCAGGTGAGCAAGTATGTGTACTATACAGAGCTAATATGTATCAGAGG
Source organism: Sarcophilus harrisii (assembly GCF_902635505.1). Lineage (NCBI taxonomy): Eukaryota > Metazoa > Chordata > Mammalia > Dasyuromorphia > Dasyuridae > Sarcophilus > Sarcophilus harrisii. The sequence goes on from NC_045428.1 coordinate 423,699,636, forward strand.
GAAAAGTCAAATTCTCCTTCATCAAATGCCTCCTGCACACTTTTATCAAAGATATATGATTTCCTCACAAATGTAAAAAAATATCACAGATGTTAATTTTATGTTAGTAGATGTGTTGGAGATGCCCGAGACAGGGAAAAAATTTGCCCCTGCTTGTAGAACTATAATTAAGTCTCAAAAGACAGATTTAAACAGAGGGCTTCAAAATTCTTTGTATGTCATGGTGCCTCTTTTCTGATTACTATGTTTTTTCCTAAAATGTTTTTTTTAACAAGTGCAAAATTGTCATTATTTCCCTGTTGCCTTAGACTAGGGCCCAAACCCCTAAGCATGACATTCAAGGTCCTCCATCTAGAGTCATATATGCATTTTCCTTCTTCTATAAAGCACATTATATGTACTCTTCCCTCTGTACTTTAGCCTATTCTCCTATCCTAGAATTTCTCCTTTCCCCTTTTCTTTCCACAATCTTCAAAAAGTCTCCAGATTTATAGAGCAGGCATACTTCTGTAGGCCATAGGCAGCAGTTCCACTCCTCAGGCTACTGAAAGAATGCCCATGACCCATCTGCTAGAGTCATTGGTACTGTGTGTCAGACTCCCACAGAAATGAAGGATGAGATATTTTTCTTAGCTTCCATTCTCTTCTGGCAACGTTGACCAAAGCTATTCCTGTACAAGCTGTGTGCTTAGTGACTTGAAAGCTCCCATGCTAAGCTCTTTCATCTTTTGGAATGATTGTAGTTTAGCTCATGGCTGAGTCTTGGCTAATTGTCTCAACCCTTTTTTTTTTTAATTCTTCATGCAGTGTTGGCTGGAGAACATTGCTACATGTCTTAGATGAAAGCTTGAGAAAATACCTTGGCCCTTGAGACAAACTTATTTAATTATTCTTTGAGTTTTATTTATTTTTTAAAAACTAATATCCATCTAAAATGAGGGTCTAAGTAAGTAATCTAATGAAAATTTCTGGATTTTATTCTACCTTTAATTCAGATAAGAATTGTTGTTCAGTCAAATGACTCTTCATGAACCCATTTGGGGTTTTCTTGACAAAAATATTAGAGTGATTTTCCATTTCCTTCTCCAGTTCAGTTTACAGATGAGAAAATTAAAATAAATAGGGTTAAATGACTTGCTTAAGGTCACACAGCTTGTAAAATATATGAGGTCAGACATGAATGCAGGAAGATGAATTATCCTTATTTCAGGCCCAGTACTCTATCCACTAAACCACTTAGTTCCTCTCTCACATGAGGATATTCATTACTATTTTAAAATCATTCTATGGACATGGACAGATGGTAGAGAGATAGAGAGATTATGTTCTCCTTCCCTGTGTTCCATTATCTGGCATAGAGTTGTTACAGTGGTTGAGGCATTTCACTTGCACCCTACTCTTCATGACTCCATTTGCGATTTTAGGTATTTAATAAATATTTGTCCTCTTCCCATATGAATAATTTTTGGGAAAAAAAATTTATCTTCCCTCCCAATTGTCAAGGCTGAGAATAGTAGCTGGGAGAAACTAAAGAATGCAGGCAAAGGAAAGGCCTGTGGAAAGAAAACAGGACAATAAAAGAATAACACTGGATGGGAAGAATTCTTCATTTTTCAAAGGGGAAATGACATTGAAAGATGAAAATATTAGAGTCTAGAGGAATACTGTTTTGGGAATGACTTTGAATAAATGAGTTATTTTGAATATTATAAATACCCAACTAACTATAAAGAAAATATGAAGAAAGATGTTATCTATATCTAGAGAAAGAAATAATAACTAGAATTAAGTATAGAATAATTTTACATATATAATAGCATATATATACATATATGTACACACATATATACATAAATATACACATATGTACACCTATTTGGGTCTTCTAGTAGCCATCTCTAAGGCAAAGGAGGAAAAAAATAAATTTACATGATAATTTTTCTGTATATTTGAAAGGAATAGCAAGTTGTATGTAGTAGATATTCAGTTTCATGTGCAATCATCTTTTTTAATTGTACCATTTTATAGAAAGGCTTGTTTTATTCCATAAATTAAAAGTCTTGGCTGATTTTTTCCAAAAAAAATTATGGTGAGACTAGCTGATTTCTAAGATTCCATCTAGATCTAAAATTCCGATTCTATAAGCTGATATTTCTCATTGCTGCCATCACCACTGTCCTTCCCCCAAGTTTGAAGCAGATAAATCAGGTTCCAAATCTGTTATTTCTGAATTTCTGTGTTTGGTGAAATCAAATAATTAAAAATGTCAGAATTCTATCAAAGATAAGAGCAAAGAGCTCTGACTGAAGGTTGAAGAGTTCTCATGAATGAAGCACATAAGCAATAAACTACATAGACTTGGAGAGTCATTTGACTAAGAAGTCTTTCTTATTTATGAGGTCTTGATTCAATTCAACAATCATTTACTAAATTCCTGTTTTATACAAGATGCTGTGCCAGATCCTAGGGATATAAACACACATAGAAGGAGGGAAATGAGCTAATGGCCATTTCTGTGCTCAATGATACATCAGAGTAGTTGTTGCTTTGGAAATTTATTGTTAAAAAGACCCAAATCATCCATATTCTCTCTCTCTCTCTCTTTCTTTCTCTCTCTTTCTCTCTTTCTCAAACACACACATACACACACACACACACACATCCTTAAGTTTTTCATTTTGTAGGGTTTGATTCATTTATCACACTTACTATATAGATAAAACAGTTTCATATTCTAGGCAAAGATATGTAATATATATGTATTTTGTAGCATAGTAAAAATGCATGTAATGTATAATAATTTATAACTTATGAAGGACTGTGATTTGAAATTCTAAAATAAATTAAAATGTTTATTCTAATAGAGCCAGAGGGAAATGTAAAGCCAATCTAATCCAGCCATCTTGATGCAGGCTCAAAAACTGGTTGATTTTTTTTTTTTTTGGGGGGGGGGCGGCAATTGAGAATTTAATTGCCTTTGGTCATCAAGCAAGTTAATAGCAGAGTGAGGGCTAGAACCCAAATCTCCTGACCCTTAGCCCATTGCTCTCCCCACTATCCTACCCCAAGAGATACTTTTCCAGATCTATTATAATTCATCTACACGTGTTCCCTCCATCCCAATCCAAAAGGACACTGAGGTTCAGTGAAAATTCACTGGATTTGGAATCTGAATGCCTAGGTTCAAAATCCTAGTTCTTCCACTTTCTGCCTACTTACTACTTACTAGAAAAGTCACTAGACCTCCGTTTCCTTATCTGAAAAATTAGGCATTGCCCTTGATGGTCTCTAAAATATCTGGAAGAGTACAACTTTAAAACTACAATCCTATGAAAATCCCTAATGTGACTTTTGATCAGCTCTGTATTCACAAGGATACTTCATGTTTTGCAGAAACAGTGAGAATTCTGGGTTTCAATGGGTCACTGTCAATTGGACAATTGCTGCAATGAAATAATAGTTGTTAGTATTGTCCCTGATGAGCAACAGGTATTTTAAGAACTAAGGTCCATATCAGGGGTAGTAAAATAAGCAGTTACCAAAGATATAAAATTATCTTTTTCTGGAAAGGCCAGTAGCCATGTGGAGTTTCTATCACACCATTCTGTTATGGAGAAATTGTAATCCATGTGCTCCACTCAAAGAAATATAAAATGACATCTTTTTGCTCTTCCAAATATAGTTTACACTATGTCTGAACTAGATATTAGTCTACAAGGGCTTTGCTGACTTTAGGTAATAGCACAAGAAATCATTTTTCCCTTTCTTATCATAATTATAATTACTGAAACCCAATAATAACCACATTTTCATCAATTATTCTGCAAAATTGTCGTCAGTCCTAATCATTCCCTTTTCTTTTCTTCATAGAAAATGGCAGAGTAATAGAATACAGGGGAAAATCAAATTGTCTATTGGCACTCTGAATACAAGGCTTATATCCACCAAATTGACATATTTCTAGAAAAATTGAGCTATATTTATGCTGATATTTTTACTATAAAGTAACCGGCTTATATTGTTCTCCAGAGCTGTACAATAGCATTTTTTGGTTAGTCTAGTTTTCATTGAGGTAGACTTCAGGGACCACTCATTTTGGAGACTGAAGTAACTGCTGTTCATTAAATCCCTTACATACAGTGCAAATCTGAGTTTGGAAAACATCTTAAAATTTTACAAGCAATTGAACTTAAAAGAACTATTCCTTTATCATCAAAATGTTTGATTTTTGCCTTAAGAAGTAAATTTACTTCATGATGTGCTTTATAAATTTTTAAAATTCAATATTTGTTATTGGATCTGTGGAATTATGTCTTTGAATCTGTGATCTCATTAATGTGAGCATTCCCTCCTATGCTACAAATCTCAAACTATCCATATCTTCAGAACCAATGAAATTTTTTTCCATATTTTTCTATAAGTCTTGGAAAGAAGTTTCAAATTTATATAGTATTGGTTCAGCTTTGGACATGCTCTCAATATCTGACTAGCCAACTTCCTTTTCTGAACATAAATCTCTTAAATGCCATATTTTCCTATAATTTTTGTGCAATGCATTATTAGTAAAAACAGCTGTTGTACTAATAATACATTATTAGTTGTACTAAAGCCATTATGCTTCTTTTCATTGCTCTTTGATTTGTAATTTTAATTCTTCAGGGACTACAGTATTCTACAATGCAAAACTGCATAGCATTACCAGCAGAATACTGATGTTTTTAAAAGTGGATTTTTGTTTCAGAAAGAAGTTTGGAGTCACAGAAAGCATGGGAATAAGAAATGGACCAATTATTTCATTTATTTAGGGAAATTCCTAGTGAGATACCTCCCTTTGCCAATGCAAATTGGGCACCTTGTCTGAAGTTTGTATTAATTGTCTAAAACACTGCAAGTTTAAATGAGTTGCCCAGGATCACTCAGGCGCTATGTCAGCAGAAGAATCTGGGCCTTCCTGGATCTAAATAATTCTCTCTATCCATACATTTTGCCATCTCACATGCTCATTGTGATCGCTGTAAAATATTCCAAAACCATAATCTATTTTTTATTTCTTATTCAGTTCTACGCCCAATTAAGTGATCATACCATTAACCAAACACTCCCAAAAAATGTGAGGGGGAAAAAAGTATTAGGGTTTTATAAATGTAAATATCTCTTAAAGACTTAATTAAGATGAACTCAATTTAGCAAATAGATTAGCACAGTATTTTAGACACAGTAAGTGATTAATAAATGTTTGCTAAACATTTAGCAAACATTTATTAATCACTTACTGTGCCTAAGTACTGTGCACTGCAGAAGATGTAAGGTTTAAGTAAAGCACAGTTCTATGTGGAACTTAAACACTATTAATTGGGTGGTCAACTAATAGAGAGGAAAGGATCAGTTTTATAAGGTTTTAATTATAGAAGCAACTGAGCTTTCATTACACACACACACACACACACACACACACACACACACACAAGGAGAATAATGGGCAGGCATAGATGAGTTTCAACCTGCATCATTAGAGGGAACATCTAAATTGATATGATTATATATCTACTTGAGTATTTAAGAGCTACCCTCTAGCATATTTATATTTTCAAGAATTTTCCATTACTTATTACATAGGCTTTGTAAGTTTACTGCTTTATATTTTGAACCTCTCATGTTCTGTTGGGCAGATGGCAATGTGGTTTTTTTTTTTTCTATTTTGTATTTAACTTTAAAGTAAATAAATAAAAAGGAAAAAATTTATGATAAGGATTTTTTTTAATTATCCACTAAATGTCCTTCCTTCTCTACTGAAGTCTCTCTCTGTCAGTGGAGAAAAATCTTCAAGGTTTCAATTATGGGCAATGAACTATATACAGATTATACCAAGACCAACCTAAATAAATTTAGAGAAATAAAAAGCAACAGCAAAAAAAGATGCTGAGATAAATTATTTTCACAACAATATGTAGTACAGATTGGAACAGGAAAGCTAGAGATAGATAGGCACAGTAGACTGATAAAGTAATCTAAGTCTGAAATGATAACATCTTGGATAAGATACTAATTTCTAAATTGTAAATCCCTACCCAAAAGACTCGAGATATGATCTGTGAAAGCCATTCCATGGTCTTTGCTTAGTATGCAGAGAAGCAAAACAGGCAAGAGAAGCAAGTAAGATTCCTGTGCAGAAAGTATAACTTAAGTGGTTATTGATCAGCATAACTCTCAATTTTAAGAAAGCTTCAGGCTTGCAATTGAGGGAAGTGACCCTTGCTATGATAACTTCACCTTCTATATTTCTGACATGTTTGCTGATTGCCAGCTTCAAGGTGGGCTACTCAATCTTGTAATGAGCATATTTGGGAATTCTTTTTCAAGAGGCTAATAGAAGCACTGTACATGGGTGGCACTTATTTCTACCTGCCAATAATGTATCCAGAAAGAATGTCTCAAAACCTAATCAAAAATGTAAGAGATTGCTGCTGCTTTATTTTTAATCAATCAAATTTGGCCATTCTTCTATACAGTAAGAGAATTGCTACACAATACAAGGAAGCACAGTAGACTTTTGTACCAGGTGCACAGAATTATGTATTTTCTTCTTCTTGATCTCACTTGGAGAGAAAATACCCTTCTTAAGGACTTTGTCATGAAAAACTGGATGTGTGCATAAAGACATTTATGTTGCCTTGGTGCTAAAATATCTACTGATAAAAGTAAAGAGAAAAGAATTCGCAGGTGTTTCCCCCCCATTCACTCTCATATTTGGAAATATTGAATTTCATATTTCCTTTAAAATTCACTCGAACTGGCAGAGACCAAGATTAGAAATGTTCAGGTGGGAAAGTAACTCATGAAAAGACTGTGAAGGCTAAGCTGGCAACAATATCTGGGTTGCATTTCTAGTTCCAAGATCACCAGGGCTGGGAATTGGGGTCTAGGACTTCACTCTGTACTTTAAACTGAAGTTATGCTTCCATCAAGTAAATTTAAAGATGGCCGCCAATTCCTGCTACACAGCTAATTGAAGAGTCTGTTATCACTCATGATAGAAGAACAGAGAATGTTTTACCCCAGAAGTAGGTGCCTGGTATCTCTCACATGGGTGCCTACATCTTAGTTGATCTAAGCATTCATGAAAATCCTCAAATAAATAAAATCTGAACTCTGAGGACACCTTGAGTTTATTCACCTAAGAAAAATTCTGTTGCCAGAGTTGTTTTTTCTAAGTTATTAGTGAAGGCACCGGAGAGAGTTCCTGGAGCTCCTTGCAGCTATCTTATATTGAAGCAATAAAAAAGTAACATCAATAGTCTGAGCCTTTAGTCTCCTGAACCAATCAAATCTCAAAACTAGTATCATTTTCTTTTAAGGAAAAACTAAATTAATTTGCATTAGGGCAAAGATTAAGATACTTCTTCTGTCATATTCTGTCCTTTGGTGATAAGGTCTCTAAGGTCTTGTAAAAGACCATACACCCCTAAGATGACTTTTGAGTTATTACTTAACCCTGATGCCTGATATTGCAGAAATCTAATATAAGCAACACTAAAAGAAGAAAAACCAGAACAGAAATATGACAAAAACAAAATGATGAAATAGCTCCCTGAAGGAATGACTAAATCTGGGACAGTCCCAAGCAGGATCAAGTCTTAAGTGTAAATGAGCAGATTCATGTTGTGTGTGATACTAAAATTTTTACATTGTGCTCTCGATTTAAAAAGGCAATCATAAGCCTCAGAAACATTAGGACTAGCAGAAGTAATGACACTTCTTACATGGTTACCATCCTCATCACAGTTCAGGGCACTAATTTACTTAGTGTCTTTCTCTTTGCTAGGAGCCCCATGGAAGAGTGGGGAATTCAAAATCTTTACTTCATGAGAGACCTAAATGAGACTATTTCCCTACTTTTGGGGAGGGAGTAAGTTATACTTCCATCATCCCTTTGATGCCTTAAAACACACTCCCTTCCAACAATGCTATCTCTTAAAAATCCAAAGTCTTTCCTGGAAGGATTTATACAATGATCACTAGATAGAATTGGAAGGGTCAATCTATTTTGCCTTACAAAAATAATGGGTTGCATTAGGATGTTTTTTGTCACGGCTGTCCACTGCTAGTAGTGCCTATCTTTCTGTCTTCTGTCCATTGCTGTGGGGGCCCACATCTCTGTTTGTTGTCCTATTATCCAGGGTCTGGAACTCTTCATATCCATTTTGTACTCAGGTGATCAAGAAATGATGTCACTAATCTGAGTCTTTAGTCTAAACCCACCAAAGATGGTCTCTGTACATTTAAGGAAAAATGTGCACCTATCGCAAATGATAATAACTGACATTTACATAGTCCTTTCAGGTCTGCAAAATCCTCTCAATATATTAAAAAGTTATAATTATCATTGGGTGTTTTGAGGGCTCAGCCATCTAGGAATTGTCTTCAAGGAAACTTTCCCTTCCCCTATCCTAGTTATTCCTGTAAATCTCAAGTCTCATCAGAACAGCCCATGGAGAATCCTTTATCTCCTTTCACCCAGACTCCATTGTTCTGGAACTGGATATCCAATTACAACTGGATCCTGACCAAACCCATCATTTCCATCATACCCTCAGGAGTAGTCCTACTCCACTCACTTACTTAAGACAACTGTACCACTATTCCCTTTCTGACAGTTATTTGTCAGAGATATGACTACTCAAACTGCTTAGATGAAGAGGGAATCACCATTTACAATCTTTCTGATAAAATAGATTACCAGGTGATACATTTGGTATGATATATGGTATGGTGAATATCCATTCATCATTTCCAACTGATTTGACATTGTACCCTAAGGACCATGGTTTCTTTCCATCTGTCCTACAACTGAACTCTCCTATTTGTGTTGTGTCTCCTAATTAGAGTATATTGGAATAGGGATGGCCTTGCTGTTCTGTTTCCCCAGAATTTAGCATAGTGCTTTGCATATAGCAAATGTTTTTTCTTAGTCCATCTCATTTGAACATTCCAACAATCATTTGGGTTATGTGCTTCTGGTATTATTATCCCCTTTTGCAAAAGATGAAACTGAGGAACAAAGAAGTTAAACAGCATGTCTAGGGTCATCCAACTAGTAAATATCATGGGTGAGAAATAAATCAGTTTTTCCTAACTCTAACTCTGTGCTGTATCCACTATAACATACATCCTATTAGACCAAAGTTTCTTCAACCCCATATGAGGTTCTGTAACTAAATACAGATGTCATGGAAATTTTGGAAACAGTAAAAAGTATGAAATATTCTACCAAGATTTAATAGTTTATGTAAAAATAAATAAGCACATCCATTCCATCTTAATATGCAAATTTGCTTTCATCTTCAATAAATAGTAAAATTATATCTATACCAAAGAATTGTTTTAAAATAAATTAATTTAGCATCAGAAAACGTTTGATTTGTTTATCTATCTATTTGTATATCTACCTATAGACCCAGGATCACATAAAAACTTATTGAGTGAAAAGTGGTCACAAGTGGGAAAAGTTTAAGAAAACTAGGATTAGACAACAATGATGTGATGTAACATATCATGGCCTTCATTTCAGCAGATTCCCATGATACTGACTGAAGTTTTCTTGATTTAAGCAACAGAGTTGCCCCCAAGAAGTCCCTACACATTAAAGTAATAGGATCACCATGAAAACAAAATTAGATCAATAACCAGAATTGCATGTCATGTAGCTAAAAGGGCAGAGAAAGGAGGCATGGAAGTAGAAAGAGTCTAAATAAGTAATCACAACAAAAAACAAGGGGACTAGACAGAAAGGCCAGCAAGTTGTGTTATGGTAGTTTATTATAAGTTAAACAGGAGGACAAGCTTGACAAAGAGCTCTCTTAATTTGTTACATTTAAATAGTCCATGGGAACATGCCTAACCATGTCTGACCTAGCCCCAGAACTCCCTCTGCCACTCCCTTTATTGATCTCCTGCCCCTGCCAGTAAATAGGGGAATTTAATACCCAGTGAATGAGAAAACAATCTTGGGAGGAAAGAACATAATCCAAGTTATAATCACTGCAGGTAACTCACAGCCAGAATGAATTATAGCCAACATTTAAGAAAGAAACAAATCCTTGAAGATTTGTTGAAAGGGAGTTGAAAGGGAGTTCATATCTACAGTGCAAGGTGGGGGTGGAAAGGGGGTTAAGGGAAGAAATAGGGAAATACTTTAAGCAAGAAATTATGAATGGCTTACCGGTAGTCTAATATCTTTGGGATCTGATCCATCATTTATGCCTAGAAGCCATCTGATCCATCATTTATGCCTAGAAGCCAATCCATTCCAAACTTACATAAGGTTTACTTCCCTTGGGGCATACTCAGTAGTCATTGCAATAATAGCAAAATGATATTTTGTCTCAGACAACTTCATTGTCCATAGGAGCTTACTTTTACCACAGTAGCATTTAGGGAACAAAGGAACTCTTCCTCCTCATTACAATGTATTGATTTGGATAAAAACCCAAATACATAGCAAGTCAGACCTAAGTAGCAGTAGATGGATGCAAATAACTATAAAGCTGATAGTGCTTTGATTTGCATCTTGCAAACTGCAAACTTTAAATCTGTAATTTGAAAAAAAAATCTGCAATTTGCAGAGACATGGCTGTTGGTAAATAGGTACCAAAGAATAGACAGAACATTTGAAGATGAATATTATAAATCTCCCTCTTCTATCTTAGACTTTAAATTGGGGTATGGATGGGCAGAAGGAAAAGGGAGGTGTGATGTATGGGAAAGAATGAGACAGTGTAGTTAGACTAACAATGGTTCTTCCTGGATCAGCTGGACCAGTTAGGGCCTTTTATGTGAAATGGGCAGAGTAGGAACTACATCAGGGGATGCAAGATAATAAATTTAACAAACTGACAGTAAAAGCTTCCTTCGGGGTGATCTATTAAATCATAAGCTTCTTGAAATCAGGATTTGGGTTGCAATAACAAAAATTAATTATTTGATAAATGAGTAAATGGCTAAGGCATAATAAGGAAGTACCTTAAAGAGAATTTCTACTCACATTGCAAACATTTTTAGGTTAGTTTTTCAAATATGAACCTAAACCCAGATAGAATATTTAGATTTTATGGAAGTTAAGAAAACAGGGAAGACTGTGGTAACTTTGGCTTTCCTAAAGAAAACTAGTCCTCCTCCAACTGAGATCCTTTAGTGTCTTTTAGGCTAAGGAGAAAGCCAATGTTTCTAGCCCGATTGTGATATTGTCTGGAGTATTCAGGGCTCTATCTAGGTGTGGAAGGGTCAGCTCCTTAGGTAGTATCAGAATATGGAGACTCTAGATCTCCATTTAGATACTGCAGAGGAAAGTAGTCACTTTTAATAAAATCATATAAACTACCTAATTATAGAAAACAACAATAAGAAGCTCCCTCTATGATTGGATTGATCTGTATGCACCTTTCACTTTCTCTGCCGAGTCCTGTCCCTATTGACAATAAATATTAACTTTAGACTTTGCCTTCTTCCTTACTACTTCATCCCTTCCAATAGTTTATGAGGCTTGGAAGATGTGGGCTCAAATGCATAATCATATCACGTTTCTGCTTCTCAGTTTCTTCATTTGTAAAATAAGCATTGTAATATCTATAATATTTATCTTACAGAGTTCTTGTCATTCTCAAGTTAGATAACATACATAAAAAGTATTTTGAATACTTTTAAGTACTACAAAAATGCAATTCATAAATATATTAAATATATACATATATAATGTGTATATAAATATTACATATGTTACATAATATATTTTATGATACTAATATATGTCAGAATCATCAGAATTGACAAAAATATTTGCAAACTTTGTTCTTTTTAATTCTATCTTAATATGATAGCAAAACTACTAAGAAAAATAGAATAGCCCTTGGAAGGATATCTTCTACCCAGTGGAAAATAGACATGTGGTATAATGAATAGAGTATTAGACTTGAAGATAAGAAAATATAGATCTTACAACTGCCATTTTCTTTCTTCACTTGACTTCAGGTTCTTTGTCAATACTAGCAACCACTTAACAAGCTTACTAATATATGAAGCACTGGGCCAAACACTGAGAATAGAAAGGCTATAACAGCCCCTCCCATCAAGGAGTTCATTTTCTAAGGAAGGAAACATATTGCTGCTGTTGTTATTGTTTGCCTTTTATTCTCCAAGAGGACCATAAAATTAGGGAGGTAATGCTATGGCATACAATGAATTGGCTTAAATGAGAAAGGACTATGCAAACCTTCACTCTCTCCTCCAGAACCATCTGGAAACAGTAACCAGATATAGATCAGGACAACTGGAGATGGTCTTGGATGCATTGGAAGACGGTCTTTTTAAGTTAAGGCCTTCAACAGGTCTCAGTTTGACTGAGGTTGCACCCATTCATTGATTAAAACCAGGTAGCAATTAAGGCAAAAAATATTTACTTTCACCTAGTCAAAAAAAAAAAATAAGTAAATAAATCTTGGAGGGGAAGACCCTCAAGATATCTGGTCAAAGCAGAAATAAATGTTATTTACATTTAAATTGAATCATCAAGATCTAAACAATGACCCAATGGGGCTTGAAGTAGGATCCAGTAAATAACTAGGTATATACAAGATATATACAGACTAGATGGAAAGTAAACTCAGAGGACAATGCCCTTGTGGCTAAGTAGACTTGGAAAGTTCTTCTGCAGAAGATATGATTTGAATAGAATCTTCTATAAAACAGATTTTTCAATGATATATTTGATATATTTTATTTTTACATCATCTAGATTTCCCTCAGTATCTGTCTTCCTTTTGCCTCCCAGTTAATTAAAAGACAGAGGGGATGAAAAGAAAGTAAGTTTAACAAAATCAATAGAACCAAAAGAATTTGTCATTGTATGTCATGTTCTATACCTATGGATCTCTTCCCAACCCTTTCCAACTATGTTTGATCTTTATTACTTCACAATATTCTGTTTCTATTGTTTTGTGGGTTTCCTTTCTATTATTGTACTCATTTTGCATATTATTTTCCCATATTTGCTTATTATGTTTTGTTCTTCATTAGTTTATGTAAATCCTTTAAGCTTTCCTCATATACTTTTCATATAGCACAGTAATATTCCATTGTATTCATATATCAAAATATGTTTAGTCATTTTCCCAAACAACAGGGATCTACTTCGTTTCCAATTCTTTGCTGTCACAAAAAAATTCTACTATATTTTGGTAGATATGGAGTTTCTTTTTACAAATGATCTCCTTGGAGAAAAAGACTAGCAATGGAATCTCTGAGTCAAAGGGTATTTTAGCCACTTTGGTTACATAAAGGAAAAAAGTGGGGCAGAGGTGAGGCTTAATAGTACCTATAGTATCTACTTCAAAGTTGCCATGAAGCATGTAAAATGTGTTACAAATGTTATTATCTACAAAATAGAGGAGGAGGGAATTGATAAATGTTTATCATCTATAAAATAGAGGAGGAGGGAATTGATAAGTGTTTATCAATATATTTATTATATTACCCTCAGAGGGATCATTACAAAAAATAAATAATATGATATAATAGTACCACTATCTCCCCGATCACCTTATCCAGCAAATATCAGTGTCATCTTTGACACTTCCTCTCTTTCACCCAATAATAAATCAATTGCCATACCTAGTCATTTCTGCTCATAATATTTTTCATGCCTTATTTCTTATTTCCGTTTTTACTGCAGTAACTGAAAGTTAGATCATCAATTTTCTTGTTTATTAAATTAACCTTCCAATTCATCTATCTTTCTCTAGTTCAGAGGTGTGTAAAGGTACCTGGCCTACCAACTAATTGTACAAAATCTGGGAGGAGGAACCAGATTAAAATATACCTGAGAAATATTTAACAAAATTAAAATACAATATTACATAGATAATGTTTAATACATTGTTTTCTAAGTCAATATGCAGCTCACAGGGTTTCTTATATACCACCCATTCCTAGTTTGAACCACTCTTCTGGTCTGTCTTCTTCCCAGTATATCACATACATCTACCCAAATAATCTTTCCAATCTACCACTATGATCATGTCATTCCTTCATTCAAAAATTCATTGTTTTCCACTGTCTACAAAATTATGTGGAAATTCCATGCACTAGTATTCAAAGTTATCCACAATCAGCTTGCAACCTGTCTGCCCATACTTCTCTCCTGCTGTTCATCTTTGTGTATTTTCATTAGTAAAACTATCTCTATTCTTCCCTTGTTCTCATCCTTCTTAATGATTTCATTTCCATGAGTTTGTTCATTCCATCTTCCATGCTAGAAATGAATTACCTCCACCTATCTTTTACATGATAATGCCTTTCCTGTTCTTTAGGGTCCATCTCATCTTCTTCGTCTTCCCTGAAGCTTCTTTTCATGCATTCATTGCCCTTTATTCCCAACTACCTCTCCCCTTCCAATACATACATATACCCTAAATTAAAGGAATCTTTCTCTTGCTTCAACTTGCTTACAATACTTTGAGGTGAAGGGCATCTCTCCTCTGCCCTTATCTCAATTTCTCTTATATTATATTTTTGTATATTGTTCTTCCCTGCCTTCTTGAAAGGACAGCCTGTATCACATTTGCCATGCTATCCTTAGTATCTATACATAAAATAGCACCCAATAAATAATTTTAAAATTCTACAATTGTAAAATATCACATGTATATCAGATGGTTTTCAACTATTATTTAAACCCTTCTTGCTTGGTTATTATTCCTTTCAGGTAGTTACTTAGTTTTTCCTTGAGATTGGATTTGGCAGCTAAGTGGCATAGGGCATAAAGTATTGTATTTGGAATAGAAAGCACCTGAGTTCAAATTCAGTCTCAGACACTTATTACATTTATGAACCTAGGTAAGTTAACCTCTCATCATTAGTTTTCTTATCTACAAACAGCAAAAAATAATAGCACTTCCCTCACAAATTTATTGTGAAGATCACATGAGAAAATATAGATAAAGTACTTTAGAAACCTTGAAGCATCATACAAGTGCTAAATATTATTATCAGTTATAATATGAAGGGAAGGGATGCTGAAAGAGAGGGAAATAACTCTTTGATCTATTTTTAAAAAAAAAAATCTATGTATCCCAACAGACTATCAAGTTAGAAAATGAGTACTCTAGCTAGGGCGAATAATTTGTAATTTAAGAACAAAACTGTTAAAGAGCTCTCTTGAAAGAAGACTAAGGATAGCAATCACAATGGAATGCAAGAGACAGGATAATTCAGTCTCTTTCACGTTAGCAATCCACTTTCAAAGCCATTTCCTTGTAACAAAAAGAAAAAAGTCACGTAAAAAATTAAATGTGTGACATGGGGCACTTTACCCATACCACAAATAAGAGCTCTAGAAACATTCTCATGCTTTGTACTCTGGCATGGTCATCCCTATTTTTCTCTCTCTCTCAGAATCCTCTGGTATCGCTGCCTCCTGGAGAGGGTCAAGGAGACAGATTTGTGACAGCATGAAGTCTTTCTAAGCTAAATTGACTCCAACAACCCAATGACCCTCCCTATTCAAACAAAATGCTATTTTCAATAAACTTGATTACTTTTAGGAAACTCTCAGACAGAAATCAAAGCAGCCACAAATCACACAGAACCTGAAAACATTATTGTTGCATATGAAAAAAATGTTCTATCTTTGATTTTTAGCCCTTTGTAATTAGGACTCAAGACTTATGATTGAACATGACTTTATCATTTAATCCTCAGCAATAAGCCAAGTGCTATGCTTTATAAAGAAATATAACTTTAAATGTTGAGAGGTATTAGGTTAATCTTCAGAAGATATGTCTTCTGATATTTAGGAATGGCCATATGATTCACAGCTACAGTAACACAAGAAAACTTGAACAACAGCCATGTAAAGAGAGGTAGTAGGGTATAATAATATTTGACATTATCAAAGAGCCTTTCCTCCTAAATATTTCCTTCTCTGGGTTTTCATGGCACTCCTCATTATTGGTTCTACTCCTTCCTATCTCCCACCTAGTACCTATGTGAGGCAGCTATCAATAGTGGACTGGGAATGGAGTTGAGAAGACCCGAGTTAAATCTGACTTCAGATACTTATTAGTTATATGACACTTAGCCTCTGCCTCAATTTTCTCAAGTGTAACAAAGATATAATAAGCATTTTATCTTGCAAGCTTGTTGTTAGGATCAAATGTTATATTTGTAAATTGTTTAGTATAGTGTCTGGCACATAGTAGCAATGGATAGACAGATATAAATATATACTTTTTATTTATACAGATATAGATATGCACATATAGGTAATATACATAATATATATATAAATTCTTATCCTCTTATGGTTATTATCACGACCACTTTTCCTCAGCCTTCTTTGAAAGATCATCATACATATCATATTCCATAAATATTATCATTTTTATTTCTACAATACTTCTCACATCTTATCCTTTCTCCTCACAGTTACCATTCTACTTTTAAGCTCTGATAACCTCTCATGTAGACTACTAAAATAGTCTCCCAATTATTCTATCTCAAGTCTTTCTGTTCTCCAAACTGTCTTATATACAAGTGCCAAAATAATTTTACCAAAGTGCAGGCTTGTCCATATTTCCCTTTTCATTGAACTCCAGTGGCTTCTACTGCCACTAGGCTAAATATTACTCTTATAATTGACATCTAAAAGTCTTTACAATGTGACCCTAACCTACCTTCCCTTCTTACCTCACTCTGAGGTCCTGGCAAATTGGCTTTCTCTCTTTTCCTCAGACACAATATTCTAGATCTCATCTCTGAGCCTTTGGAAGGCATCTATCATGTCGCTTGCTTTTTCCCTTTGTCTCTTGGGATCTCTTATTTCATTCAAGATTCTGATCAAATACCACCTTCTCCATCAAGCCTCTCCCGATGTACCTCATTCCTAGGCCCTCTCTCTCAAAATTGCTAAAAATTTATTTTGTATAAAGTCTATACATATTTATCTACACATGTCACCTTTCCTAATAAAATATGAATTCCTTGAGGATGAGGATTGTTTCATCTTTGTTTTACAGTCCCCTGTTTTTTTATATTATAGTATCTAATACATAATAAGAACTTAACAAATACTTGCTGATTAACTGAGTGCTAGACCAGAAAGAGGGAAAAAATGAGTACTACTAACATTCAGTAGGGGCAACTAGATGGCACAGTGGTAGAATGCTGGTCCTGGAGTCAGAAGGTCCTGAGTTAAAGTCCAGCTTCAGATACTTAACACTTCCTAGCTGTGTGACCCTGGGCAAGTCACTTAACCCCAATTTCCTTGCCAAAAAGAAATTTACTAGTTATATAACCATAGGAAAGTTATTTAATCTTTTAGAATTTCAAGTCACTTTCTAGAACTTCTCTACTAGGTTATAAATGGTTTGTAATCTATTTTGGTGAAAGAAATTCCTTGAGGAATCCATGTTATCACAATAAAACTTTTCAAACATAACATTTTTTTGAACTTGTCTTGGTAAATATTTGCCACTACTATCATGAACTTTCTCTCAAATAAGTGTCTTTCCAACACTTTAATCACCTAAAAATGTATCTATAAAATTTAGTCTCTAATCAATTTGATCTTCATGGATCCATCAAAAACTTAATTCTCAAATAATTGTAGCAACCCAAAAGTTAAAACCCTCTGCAATACAGCTCCTATTTATCTTTCTTGTTTTATGTCATATTACTCCCTTCATTCATTTTGGGTTCCAAGCAAACTGACCAGTTAGAATCTAACATTTCATCTCCTGATTCATTCCATGTGTACCTTTGTATAGGTGGCTTCCATACTTCCTTAACTTCTTCTAAAATTCCTAGTTTCTTTCAAAGCAATCTTCACCTCCTTCAACCATTCCTCAACTCCACATTAACCCTCTTTACTTTTTGAAATTGTAGTGTTTCCCAAAAAATGTATTTATCTTCATAGAATCTATATCTTCTTGCTCCTTGTGGGTGCAACAAGCTGCTTGAGGGCAGAGACCTTTTTGCATATAATAATAATTTAAGAAAAATTTACTGAGTTGAATAGAATTGAATCAGTATAATTATATTGCTGATATTTCTACTCAAGCCATCTATCCTAATTAATCCAGAGCTCTTTCCCTTCAGTGTTGTGCCACTGTGCTCCAAGAATGCATGGCTTAAAGGTAGTAACACTCAGTAGAACTTGGGTAAACCCATGTAAAATGGAGACCTTCCTGAATTAGTCTGTATAAAGAAGTTAAGATATGGGAGGAAAACTGGAAATTTTATCATATAGGTTTCCCACGTGATGCTCCCCTTCTTAAAATATCAGCTAATTATATTATTTAAGTCAAGCACATGGACATCCCTGTCATTTATTTAAAGAATAAGCAGATATCCTCTGACTGCTTTCTGTTAATCACTGTGATCCAAAAGTTCCTCCAACTCCTGACTAGAGTTACATATTGAAAGTAATTGAAAATTGCCCCTAAGAGACCTCCACTCAAAGTCACAGATGGTACCCCACTGTCATTAGATTTTATAGCTGAATAACCAATCAAAAAGTCATCTTCAGTACCGATCTCCTCAGCACCAAGTCATTTCTGACAGGAAGAAGTCCAATGATGTCTCTGCATGCTCTGATTAGAATGCAGACCGAACATGCAATAAGTTAGGGATCAGTAAGGGAAATAACACCCTTTTTACCTTTTTACCTGACTATGCTTTTCTCCCAGGCTATCATATTGGATAGGATGAAAAATTAGAAAAGGAGTCTTTTTGCCTACTTAGAATGCTAAGTCTACAAAGAAAAGAGCTTTCCTTTGTATATTTCTCCAATTTTTGCCCCTAATTATTTTGCAGGAGAATGTTGCCCAGGATATATTCCCGCAATACTTAATGAGAAAATGTTGCTAGTAAATAGAGAACTGAATTCATTTATATTTATACGCCCAGCTAATACAATGTATAGCTCATAAAAGACTTCTAAAATGTTTAATGGCTAATTGATACAGGAAAACTTGGGTTCAAATCTCCTAAACACTGACTGGCTCTGTTGTCTGGACAAATTGCTTAAACTCTCTGATCTTATTTCCTCATCTAAAAAATAAGAGAATTGGATTTTTTGACCCTTAAGTTTCCTTCCAGTTCTAACATCCAGATCTATGATTCAATATTCAAAGAAAGAAGAGAGGTATTTATTCACCACTGTGACATTGATACCTATAACGTTTTGCTTTAAAAAGTGAAAATGATTGAGAGGTGGAAAAGTAAGATCCTAAGAACTTTTTTCTCTTTTTCTTTGGTCTGGATGTCCCTTTATGTTTCAGATCTCACTTATTTCATTATCTTCTGTAATGGCCTCTTATTTATCTTTTTTTCACAACATATAATAGATATAACCAATTACTCAGAGAAGTGGACTAGGACAGCTATTCTTCACACAATGGAGATTAATTTTTAAGCACTTAGGATGAGAAAAATAATGCTACATTTCATTAACAAGACCTAAAACTGTCTGATTTCATTTCAAAGGCTAGAGTGCTTTAATGTCAACTTGGGAGCTGATGGATTAAGGACTATTGTCTTGTTACTTGCACAGTACTAATTCACTTTGAGTTGATGTTGAGACAGCTCAACTCTTGGCACCATGTGGTGAATGTCTCACAATTGCCAGCCAGAAGAATTAATCTAACAGTTCCTTAGTCAAAAAAAACTTTTTTTATTTCTTTTCCCTTAAAGGACCTCTATTTTGGTATGCCTACACCACAATCTGGAGTGATGTAAAGGTCAAAAGATAAAATAATATTCTTTTTTCAGCTGGTCATTTCTCTGATTGCCACAAATAATACAGTTATAGAGATATTAAAGACTTATTTAAAAAAGGGCAATTGAGAGTAGATTTGGGACTTCACAAATGATAAGTCAAGTATTTCCTTATTTCCTTTCAAGTATTTCCTTAAGAATAGCAGAAAGAATTCTGGATTTTGATTTTAAAGGGAATGGTTCAAATGTCATCTTATAATCCATCAGCTGCATGATTTTATGTGTGCATGGTGATGAAACCACTTCATTTGTAAAATGAGAGGGTTAGACTCAATGCCCAATATGGTACCTCATAACTCCAAAGTTATGATGCTATGAGTAGAATGAGCTTTAAGAACCATTGGCAACATGCTAAACAGTCTAGTAGCATTCAGATGGATGAACATGTATAACATAAACAAGTCACTTAATCCTGGGCCTGTTTTCCCATTTTCAAAACAAAGGATGTCAACTTTGAAAATAAATGATCAAAGAGTCACAGAGATGATGTAAGTGCTATTAAGTGAACAATACCAAAGAGCTCATAGAGGTAATATCCCAACTGTTAACTTTAAAAAACATAATAAAACAAAATCAAAGAGCTAACAGTAGTTGTAAGCAAAAAGCATTTATTATTCCTTTGGAGGAGAGAATGTAGACATAGTGTACTGGATTCTCCTTTAGGATATCCGCTGAAATGAGGTTGAGTCTTGATACATATAGTTGTGTCTGGTCAAAGAATCAACAGTGAGGTACAGCAACAGTGGTGAAGTGCAATACACAATGATGCTGCAAGGTTGCCTAATGACAAAAAAAAAAAAAGTCTTTTCCTAGCAGGACTTCATGCCTAGGCCTTGTGGGTGCTCACCCATGCTCTTGGACCATCAGTTTGTGACTTAGTTGCAGCAGAGTTAATCCAGAGAATGATTACAAAGGATTGTTGTTATATAACATTTTGCTGTTGGGTATAGTTTGTCTGTTGGGCCTTAGCTCTGGAAAGAGGGAAGAGAAAAGATGGGGAATTGTGCTAGATGGTCTCTGAAGGCTCTTCCAGTTCAAATCTATGTTGCTATGATCTAGTGGATGGAGAATTGTTGAGAGAAGCTAGAAAGAAGGATCAAGGTATTGAACTGAAATTCTGAAATTGGAAACTGAAGTTCCAAAAAAGGAAAATAATAATAAAGAAGTTTACACATTAAGTAATTCAGGAAAAAAAAATCAACTTGACTCAAATATCCAGGTTTTCTTTGGCAGAGTAGTGACTAAAGTTTGATTTCCTTAAATGACAGGATCCTCAACCAATGCAAGTAAGCACTAGCACGAACAGGTTGAGTGCTTTGCCCTGCACTGTTGTATGCAGATTTTTCTCAGTCCAAAGCCATTTTCTTTCAGTGAAACCATGCTGCCTCTCTTGCTTAAACAAAGAATTTCATCTTCATTTCACAAGGGGAATGAGTTTTATATTGATTATTGAGGAGAGGTAATGATTTCTAGTTCAAATGCCTTTGGTTCTCCTTTAGTTTGATTACATTTTTTGGCTACTTGTTGTATTAAGTCCCCATTTCCAAACCTACTGGTTTACAACTACGCAGTTTTCCATTATTCTTGGGTTATTCGTGTAGCAGTAGTTAAATTGGTGCATACACCACAGGGTGCTATACTGCTTCCCCTGGAAGTGGGGATGAGAGGGAGATGTACAAGATGTTATACCTCATATGATTCTTGCATTATAATACTGCAAAACAATTTCATGGTTCAACTATTTTGTTATTCAGTCATTTCAGTCATGTCAAACTCTTCATAACCCAATAGAGTTCTCAGCAAATTACTGAAGTGGTTAGCCATTTCCTTCTTCAGCTCATTTAACATATGAGGAAACTGAGGCAAACAGAGGTGCCCAGGGTCACTCCGTAAGTGTCTGAGACCAAATTTGAACTCAGAAAGCTGTCTTCCTGACTCCAATCCTAGCATTCTACCCACTACATCACAAATTGTCCCATCATACTATTTATAGGTTCTAATTTATGAGGGGGTTGGGGGAGGTCTACACTTTATCCTTGTTTTTCATTGGGTCAGAAGAAATAATACCATTATTTACAAATGGCATCAGCCTGGCATCCATTAGCCTGACTTCAGAGTGACCCATTCCATACAGAAGCACATCAGCATCATCAAGACAAGACATGCAAGCATAAACAGTTTTTGCCTGCTTTTTGACTTCATCTTTAAAACTTTTCTAGCATCTCAAACTATGTGACCTTAAAATGAGGTACATAAGAAATAAAAAAAAGTGTGTCTTCTCAAGGTTTCAAAGATTAGAGTTTTCTGTGCTCTGTCCCAGACATGAAAAACTCAGGTAACCTGAGGAATTTTATTTATGAGACCTCACATAAATTTCATTAGAATTTTCTGAATACCCCGTGGCAGTTTATAGCTAATATATTTTGTTTCATTTGCATTTACATAATGCAATTTGATAGTCTCATATTGCCTAATTTAATTCTTCTCAGTTCACTTTTCAAAGGAAAAGAATCATTCAGAGCTTCCTTTTTGTTTTTGTTTAACAAAATCTTCATGTGAACTATAAAAATTATTGTGCAAAAAGTTCGTTACCATGGTTGTTGGGATAAGGATGGGAGGAACCACAATTATTAAAGGCAATGGAAAAGACTGAACAATTGGTCTATTATTTGGACTTGAATCCTGATTTGGGGTGAATATAATATGGTAAAGCCATTTAATCATCAAACTTGAATCCAAGACAATGGAATTTTTTTTTGTTTTCTTATAAAAAACTGAGAACATTCACAAAATGGCATCCATATTGGATTTTTAATTCAGTTTCTCCATCAAAATGTTTTTCCTTTGTCATATGTAAGATTTTCACTGGTGTTTGCTTCTGACACCTGCAGAAATCACATTAACCTTTATCATCTTATGTTAAGGGACAGGTCAATTCTCCGAGAGGCTCCACAGCTGTGGATCATAACATCTGAAGGAGCTGCAGGATAGCCTTTGCTGACACAGATGTTGCGGGCTGGGAATGAGATAAATCGGAGGCAGAGGGAAGAGGAGAGATGTCAGAGAACAGCAACTGCCTCTCAGTCTCCTTGTATCATCCTCTCACAAGAGGAGACCAATTCGGGGTTGGATCTCCAGCAGCCACTGTCAGGTAGCTCCTATGTATTCCAACAGCTCTTCCATGAATTCCAACAATTTTAAGCAAAGTCACTCCTTCTGGGGACCAGTATTCTCTTCTATGAAATGAAAGCACTTTTTTCTTATCATACAAATCCTTGATTTTATCCTTTACTGTTATTCTTCTTCAAAGTTCCTTATTATTGATATTTTATAGCCTGCTCATATTCACTATACACTTCTGCATTGCCCTCTGTATGATACTCATCTTTAGTTCTTCAAAAGCAATGATGTTCTTCATCTTAATAACCATACATGTAGTAAAATGCTAGTGTGATAAAATGAGCTTTTACTTTCATGGGATGTTTGGAGCTAATAAAAGATTTGCAATTTCCTGAAATCAATCCTTTCCATTCTTCTTTTCCTTTTCAACCATGGGCCAGTTCATTCTCCAAATGTACTGTCTTTCTCAGATAAAGATACTACTGGACAGGCTCTATATGTCTATCCAAATGCACATTGAAATCTGAGTGGCAATCTTCATCATTTGTTTCTTCATAGATCGCATGAAAAGAAAAAAAGTCTGGTCATGTAGCAAGAGCAAAGAATGATGATATGCAGCCAGAATGCTCCCCTGGTATTCCAACAATACAGGAGAAAAAAGGAAGCCAACAAGAATGTTGGGTGGATGCCTTGGAGCAAAATTTCGGGAGATCATGGCCAAAAGTCACACAGGTGAGGTATCATTGCATCATGAATTGATGAGTTCATAAAAAGTATGTAACTGAGCCTCAGTTTCCTTTCTGCAAAATGGAACTTCTGGACTAAATAGACTTTAAAAACTCTTTTGTCTCCCAGATACATTATCCTTCCTTGGTAACCTTATTCAATGTACTCTATGTTCCAGCCCAAAAAGTTTATTCTATTACTACCAAATATTTATCCCCTACAAATTGTGATCAATGGACAGACAACCTCTTTTCAGTTTGTTGTTGTGCAGTTGCATCCATTCAACTCTTCATGACCAATTTGGAGTTTTCTTGGCAAAGATTCAAAAATGATTTGTCATTTCCTTCTCCAACTAATTTGTACAGAAGAGGAACTGAAGCAAACAGATTTAAGTAACTTGCCCGGTGTCACACAAGTAACATATCTGAGGCCAGATTTGAACTTACTTTTTCTGATTTAAGACCCAGCATTCTATCTGTCACCAAACTACATAACTTTTCAATTAAACCAATACTATCTAAAGCATCCACTATAATAGCAAGGGAGATGGCAAGGTCCAGATGCCTTGTTCCCCCAGTGGTGTAGTTTTAGCCCAAGCTGTTCTTCTGGCTATAGCAATCAAGCAGACAATCATCTTCTTTATATGAAAAGATGAGAGGAGAAGAAAAAGGAGGAGGAGGAGGAAGAGGAAGAGAAAAAGGAAGAGGAGGAGGAAGAGGATGAGAAGAAATAAAACACTATATACACATCAAAAAAAAAAAAAAACTCAGTTCTATTAAGACATCTTTATAAGAAAAGAGATCACTTTTCTCACAAGAATCTGTCTTTCATAGAGTCCTTGCAAATAATTGGAAGGATATCTCCAGGCCTTGATAAGGAGTCATCTCTCAATTCTTTCTGTTCATGGAAAGATGTCTATCAGATGCACCAAAAAAAGCATTATCATCCTATAAACTCATAGAACTGATTAGGCATATCCAGCAATCAATTTCCTTTACACTGTAACTACAAATAAGGAAGACTACTCTGGTAATAATATAAGGGATGTATTGGAGTAGAGCAAGAGTAGAATCAAGAAGATCCATTAGTAGGCTCTTATAATAATGTAGGCAGATGAGAATGAGAGGTCAAACTAGAGTGATGGCAATGGACAAAAGAAGGGGGATAGGATCTAAGAAATATTGGAAACATAGAATCAAAAGGATTTTGATCAGATATGAGAGATAAAAAAAGAGAAAAGAGTCAAATATAACATGAAATAGAACTGGAACTAGAATAGGGCAACCATACTGTTTCCTATGTACCTTAGTTTGGAGGTTGCCAAAAATTATAACACATTCATTCCTTCAGCAACATAGACGCTACTGTAATAACTAATCCCCCCTTCTGTGCAACTGAATTTGTCTTATTTATTTCTTAGATTACTTCCACATCTGGAATTATAAAGCTGATTTGAGTAAGTGTTTTATTTTGCTTGCCCTTTTATGTATGTTTTTGCCCAAGAATCAGAATGCTTATCTGTAGTTCTGATATCAAGTTTGCTAATATGAGAATCCTGGCGATGCCATTGGCAGAAATAGGGAAGTCAGAAAAAGTCATAGGTTTAAGAAGAAAGCTTTAAAATTTCAGGTTTGAGATATTAATGGACTATCCAGATAGAAATGTAAGTAATTCAAAATATGACTAGATCAAAATAGGTCAAAACTAGACATAGAGATAGAGATTTAAGTTATTCACATAGAAATAATACTTGAAACCACAGAAACTATTGAAATTGGAAAAGGGAGTGTGGTAGAAAGGAAAAAGAAGACCAGGAATTGTGGAATACCTACCTTAAGAAGTCAAGAAAGGGCAAGGATATAGAGGACACAAAGAAAGACTGATTAGAAGCATAGGAGGAAAATTGGCTCAGTGTTGTTATCTCTAAGCTGAGGCAGGAAAGAGTTTCCAGAAGAAAGGGTTGATCAATAATGCCAGAAACTATAGAAGAATGAGCATTTTAAGAAAAATCATTGGATTGGTCATTTAGGAGGTCACCAGTATTCCTTGAGACAGCAGGCTCAATACAGTGGACCATTGAAATCGAAGCCACAACAGCAAAGGGTAGATTTGTGAGGAAAAAGGTAAAGCTAAATTTAAACCTAACAGCTCAATGAAAAATAAAGTTAAATTATGCCTTAAGACAATTCTTGATGAATCTTGTCTCTGTAATAATGTGGATAAGCCACATTCCCTGCCTCTTGGCTAAAGGCAAGCCACTATCAAGATTACTGTCATTGTTTATTCTCAACTATAAAATTAGGGGACCATAGCTTCCAGGAATGCAGTGAGAATGCAAGCAAATTGGGAGGGGGGAAATTGTATTAAGGCTCTGCAGGCCTAATTTAATTATTCAATTTTTTACCCAGAGTTACTGTTGCTGCTGTGTGCCTAGTGTGACTTAGAAAGTTTGATGTATGCACAGTCCGTAGGCTAAGTCTGTGTTTTCTGGTGATTAGATGTGGCAGAACAAACACCCTTTGTTCTGGGTCTTGTGGGCTCTTTGAGGTTTTGACTCACACGGAGTCTTGTCATCTGTACTTTATTGTTACTTTCCAGCCATCAGCCACACTGCTTTGAATGGTACATTGGCTATCAAGGCATGTGAATATTCAATTTCTCTTGGCACTTTTCTTAAGACCCAAGACATTGCCTGAGTGCCCTAGGTCAATATTTCTGGGATACATTGAAAGCCTTAAGAATCTGGCTTCTGCACCTACATTGATTTTCTAAGTAGCAGGTCAACAATATGAGATGACTCAATGTTGATGGAATGCCAACATTCTGCTTTATGTTATACAGAACATAGATTTAGATCCTGTCTCTGTCGAGGGATTTTATACTCTGAGTGTGACAGACAATCAAAACCCAAGTACAAGGAAAGAATATGAATACACCCTGAGGAAAGAGGAGAATTACCAAGCACATAACACAAACATCTAGAGTAAAGCTGAATTCATGCAAAGCAGTAGCTAAATACAGGTAAAACAACTCTACAATCCTGTCCTACAACTCAAGCTCCATTCTCCTCTAATCAATAATTCAAAGACATACCCAATATTGCCAGGTATGAACATTGTTTCCATTACTTTTCATGACTTTAAGTTTGAAAGTTTTTGTCTGATTTCCATCCTCAGGTTTGCTCTCTCATTTATTTTCTAAACTGATTTCATAAATTCTACATTATCATCATCTGTTGATTGCACTATGGCATTGTAAGAAAAGGAAAATTGATCTCAAAAAGCTTCATTTTATTTTGTTGTAATAGATAATCAAGCACATTTTTCTATTTTTAGGAGAAAACATAAGAAAAGGTTGACTTAGAAGAGTAGCTCTGAAAGGACTAAGTTTATTTAGGGAATGCCAGATATAAATAAAGAAGTCAAAGAAACAATATGCTTCTTTATCAAATGCCTACCCTACAGAAAGCATTTATGGGAAATTCAAAGCTCTACAAAGGATTTACAATATAGGTTTTCCAATTTTGTTTTTGTTTTGTTTTGTTTTTTTAATTGAACTTATGGTTCTTAGGTATAATTCCCAGTGAGAGAAAATTCTCTCAATGCACATTACACATGCTCTAAAACTTAAAGTGTTAGATGTTTTCTTTGGGCACAGAGTTTATCTGACTTGTCCAGTTTCACATTTAGAACATATCAGAAACAAGAGTTTAATACAAGTCCTGACTCCAAAGCCAATCAACTATCCACACCAGACTAGCTGTCCACCCCACTTCCCCACTGGCTGTGGTATGACCACAAGAGGTATGTGAACAATAAGAGGGTACAAAGATAGGTTGAATCACATCCTCTTTTTAATAGATAATCTACCAACACAACCACATCTACCCTAATCCCCCAATACCTTCCCACTCCAATTTCTATCTTTGCTAGATACCATCCTTTCCCATTCTGAACTTGGTGTGGATTTCTCAGGACAGTTATAATGCATTTAGCTAGGCATCCAGAGCTGGATGTAACAAATAAGACCTAGGAGGAATAAGTGAGAAGTCAGTTATATGGTGAGTTAAAATCTGACCTTAGATATTTACTAACTGTGTGACCTGGGGAAGTTACATCACCCTATTTGTCTCAGTTTCCTCAGCTATAAAATGATCTGGAGAAAATGGCAAACTATTCCAGGATCTTTGTCAAGGAAACCCCAAATAGGATCACAAAGAGTTGGATATGACTGAAAACGACTGAACTACCACAAATAACAAGTCATAAAAGAGTAGAGCTAATGAGTTCTATAGAAACACAGAGAAGGGAGGGAGAGAGAAGTCACTGTGGGTTGGAGTAATTAAGGAAGGTTTTATAGGGAAGTGGAATACAAATTAGTCTTGGGACTCAGATAAGCAGAGCAGAAAGTAACACAGACGTTATTTATTATCTTAGTGTTACAAAGAAGGAAAGTGAGACCCACAGACAGTAAATGATGACAA
This sequence comes from Sarcophilus harrisii, assembly GCF_902635505.1. NCBI lineage: Eukaryota > Metazoa > Chordata > Mammalia > Dasyuromorphia > Dasyuridae > Sarcophilus > Sarcophilus harrisii. The sequence goes on from NC_045428.1 coordinate 423,727,792, forward strand.
GTAAGTGGCAAAGCTGGCTGAACTTAAGTCCAGATCTCCTGTCTCTCAGTTTAGTGGTCTTTCCTGGCTACAACAGAGGGCTCATGAATAGTAGAAGTGAGAAAGAGTGGGAAAAGATAGAGGAGGTCCAGAATGCCAAAAGCTTTGAATGTTAGACAAGTCAACATTTTTCAAACTGGGTTCTGCAGCCCTCTGAGCTTGCACAAAACAGCTCCCAGATTCCCAACATACCTGGCTACTCATTAGCTGATTACAGCAACATAAAAATTGTCCAAGGAACCAATGGTAGGTATTATTTCCAACCAAAAACTGTCAATATGCAGAGATACGGCACTTAGCACGGTGTCTGGCACATAATAAATGGGTTTTAGTAGTGATTTGGAATGAAAACTATTTTATCATATGCTCAAAGCAAAGACACATAGTATACAAAAATGAGTGGGCCTTAAGTTTCAGATTCAGCAATCTTACATGGGTCTTCATGTAAGGAAAAAGGAAACAGTAGAATTTTAAAAAGCACTAAAGGGTAAGGCAAAGGTTTACACATCAAAGAACAGATAGCAGAAGTGAAAGAGAGCAACAATTCTGGAAAGGAATTTGGAACTATGCCCAAAAAACTATAAAACTGTGCAAACCCTCTGATGTAGCATTGCCTCTACTAGGTCCACATCTCAAAGAAATCATAAAAAAGAACTGACATGTAAATTGTGTATACACACAAACACACACTCTCTCTCTTTCTCTCTCTCTCTCTCTCTCTCTCTCTCTCTCTCTCTCTCTGTGTGTGTGTGTGTGTGTGTGTGTGTGTCTCTCTGTGTGTCTTTGTCTCTCTCTGTCTTTGTCTCTGTCTGTCTGTCTGTCTGTCTATCTATCTGTGTGTGTGTGTGTGTCTCTCTCTCTCTGTCTCTCTCTGTGTGTCTCTCTGTGTCTCTGTCTCTCTCTGTCTCTCTTTCTCTCTCTCTCTCTCTCTCTCACACACACACACACACACACACACAGCCATTCTCTTTGTGGTGACAAAGAATTAGAAATTGAGAAAATGTCCTTCAATTGAGGAATGGCTGAGCAAATTGTGGTGTATGAATGTAACAGAATATTATTGTGTTATAAGAAATGATGAGCAAGAAGATTTCAGAAAAACCTGGAAAGACTTGTATGAACTGATGCTAAGTAAAGTGAGTAGAAGCAAGAGAACATTGTATGCAGTAAAAACATTGTGCAATGATCAACTTTGATACATTTAGTTCTTCTCAGCAATACAATGATCTACACAATTCCAAAAAACTCATGATGGAAAATGCTATCCATATCCAGAGAAAAAACTATGAAATCTGAATGCAGATTAAAGCATACTGATGAGATTAGATTCAGGGAACCAAAATGATGAGATCTAGATTTTGGGGTTCCCAGTCAGGGAATCAAATGATGAGATTAGAATTCCTGGTGGTCAGGGAGTTAAATGATGAGGTTAGTGGCAGGTTCAGGGTTCAGGGAATCAAAGGAAGAGGTCTGGCTCCCCTAAATCCCCCTTAGGATTCAGTGCAAGATAGGGAGTTGTGGCAGCACAGAGATCCTTTATAAAGGAATTTATGAACCCAAAAAGCTGGACTGGTAAAAAGAGGTTTATTATTGGCATTGGGAAGTCAGCCTTTGCTATGCATGAATAGAAAGGCTGAATTCCTTAGTGACAAGGAGTGACAGAGAAGTAAAGTTTCTAGTAGAGAAATCCTGATAGAGAGATATAAAGTCTTAGGTGAAAGGGTTAAAGAAGGGTAAGGCTGAAAAAGAGCATCATTTCAGCAGGCAGAGGGTTCCTTCGCATAGCATGGCATGGCATGTTAGGTCCTATGCAAGGACTGAGCCCCAAGTTGACTCATTTTATAAACCTTGGCCACAAGCTGGGGGTTGCTCTTGATGGGACTGGTCAGCGTGACTTGAGCTGGAATTGAATAGAATTGAATGAATCTCTTTAATTCAATAGGGTTGGAATTCTCCAGCTCCAGACTCAACTAGTCCCACCTAGATAATAGAATGAAGCTGTTTATCTTGTTTCCCTCAGGCAGGGTCTTTTACAGAGTCAGGATTCAAGGAGACTTTCTCCTTGAAGGAGTTTTAGAAAGTTTTGGGGTCCCCCTCATCAATACTATTTTCATTTTTTTATTGTTGTTTTGCTTCCTTGTGGTTTTTCCCTTTTGTTCTGATTCTTCTTTCACAACATAATTAATGTGGCAATATGTTTAATATGATTATACATGTATAATCTATATTGGATTGCTTGCCATCTTGGGGAGGTTGAAGGAGAAGGAGGGGGGAGAGAAAAATGGAAATAAAAACCTTATAAAATTAAGTGCTAAAAACTAAAAATAAATTAAGAAAAAAGAATGGAAAGTTCTGTACCTGATAAAATTATGAACTGATCAGTAAACACTGAAGACAAGGCTAAAACTTGCAGACTGATGATTAATATAGGAGCTATAGTTAGTTATTTAATCTGTTGAGTTTAAATAAATAGACATAATAAAGCTGACCCAGAAATTCTCTCATCTCTAACCAGCTAATCACTGAGCTAAAACTTTGAAGTTTTAGTGAAATTTATCTGTCTTTAGTTCATTATATGATCCATTGTCAAAAGGAAATAGTAGTTAACCTAAAAAAAAAAAAAAAAAAAAAAAAAAAAAAAAAAGCCAAGCCAGAAAAATTCTCTATGAAATCACTTTGGTTTTTGCTCAATAGAACATATGTATAATCTCTACCCTCCCCTAGGAGTCCTATGAAAGATTGACATATTTTTTTCCATGCTTAGTATGTGGCACCTTGTAGGAATCCAATAAATACTTGTTGATTGATTAACTCTTGTTGTGATAAGGTTGAAACTATGGCAGCCTGCCTTTCTTGTAGTTAGTATCTTTTCTGCCTTTTAGCATCCTAGGCTGTTCCTTTGACAATCAGTATTCAGATAATGTCTCTCCCATTGGTGTCCTGGGTCTACCCCCCTGTCCATAGACAACTTTCTCAAAACTATTTCCTTTATCAGTGACAATTTTCTACTATTCCTCTCCAGTGTAGATCTAGATTCTCCTGTAACAATGACCCCTCTTGAGCTCTCTACAGGCATCCATCAAGTACCATCTCCATTACAATACTAGTAGACCCCTTAAGGACCACTTGTACTGCTCTAGGACTGATTGCCTAGAGAAGCAAGTCTATGCTATATCCCCTGCATAGGGGGTGATATTCTAAGTGAGTGATATTCTAAGTCCTTCTCAGGTTTCCTCCTGTTATACAAAGCTGAAGTAATGATTGGCATTTAATGGGATTAGAATCCCAAAATAAAGCCAAGGAAATCAGACTGGCTTTTCTTAAGCTATACTTCTATGAACTGAAGTTTGGACAGATTGTTATCCTTGGAGTCAAATTTCACCTCAAGTACTAATTGTAAATCAGTCTCTAAATTTGTGCATCCCAAGGTTCTTTTGAGCTACTGAAGTTCATTGTTCATAGAGCACAGCATCTTCTTTGATAAGGGCATACCACATTGGGCAATACTGTGCCAGTGTCTTCAATATCTCACAATCAATACCAAAGTTATTCAGAGAGACCTTGAGAATGTCCTTGTGTGGCTTCTTCTAATCTGCAGGAGAGGGCTTGCCTTATTCTCAATAAAATGGTCTTTTAGGCAAACACCACCCACAATTATATAATTAAGGGAAGCAGTATTAAAACACAATTTAACCAATACTGCTTTTTGTATAAATATTTAACTCTCTTGTGGATATGAAAGTATTAATATTTAATACACTAATTACTGAGTCTGTGAGACTCTCACAATTTGCATAATGATTTTAAGTAAATTTACTGTTTAGGGCAAAAGTTAAAGAAAAATAGAACAAGGTACAAATCCCTGAGGCACAAGTTAAGTACCTTTACTTATTAAGCCCAACTCCTATTAAGCAATGTTCATTCTGACCCCAAATTGTAAAATAGATTACCGGTAACTCAGCACTTCAGTCCAAGTTCAAGTGTTATGTATTTACTGCATGAATCAAAAACAGCTCATAGGATTGGAGACATAAAACTAGAAGGGAAGAAGTGGGAACAAGTATTTGTTAAGCATTTATTGTGCAGGTAGGTGATGCAGTTGATAAAACATCAGGCCTGGAAATATGAGTTTAAATCCAACTTCAGACACTTACTAGCTGTGAGACCCTGGGCAAGACTTAACCCTGTTTGCCTCAGTTCCTCATCTGTAAAATGACCTGGAGAAAGAAATGGCAAATCATTCTAGTATTTTTGCCAAGAAAACCTCAAATGGGTTCATGAAGATTCAGACATGACTGAAATGATAAACAACAAACCTTAAGGAAGTGTGGCATAAGTAGCTGGATAAGCAGAAAAAGTCTGTTGTAGAAAGTAGCTCTTAAGCTGAGCAGTGAAGGAAAATTGGGATTTCAAGAAGTGGTTACTGGGCTGGTGAGTCAAAGACAATGTCATCTGGTGACCAGTTCAGAGACTGAATTCATTTGCTGGAAAATTAACATAGTGGCACATTGCTTTTCTATGGGTCTCAGGAAGGCAGCATGCAAGTCAACAACTGCTTATAAAGCATTGTTACTTTTGCAGCAACTCAAGTGTCAGCTCTAAACAAAGAATATTTTTAAATTACTGAATATTTTAAAACACTATTCAAGCAGTTCAGAAACAAAATGGAGAATGTTTTCTTTACAAGACCTTCTCTGAGAATCTGAATAATGTAGTGAAAAGAGCAATGGATTTGTTGTCAGGATGTAGATTCAAATTTAGACCATTAATTACTGCCTGTGTGGCTTTAAGCAAACCATTTAAACTTTCTGGGTCTTAGCTTCCTCATCTGTAAAATGAAAAAATTGGAATAAATTATCTTTATTGTCCCTTCCAGCTATAAATCCTATGGTTTTAATGTGTCAAACAATTTTTTTAAGCAGCATTATATTCAAAGCACTGTGCTACCTACATAGGATTTGAAGGAAAATACAAAGATAAACAGAATATAGTTCCTTCCTCTAAGAGTTTTCGGGATAGGAAAAAAATATGAGCACAATAAGTGTATAATAGAGATACAAACAAAATCATAATTGGTAGAAAAATTCATTTCTTACAGGAAAGGTTCAAATAAATGAGGTGACAAGTGAGCTGACTTTTGAAGAATGAGTAGGATTTCAATTTGGATAGAGATGGTAGGGGAAGGAGATGGGATAATCAAAAAAGCCTACTGTAGAAAGTAGCTCTTGAACTGAGCCTTAAAGCAAAATTGGCGATTTTAAGATGTAGTTACTGGGCTGGTGAGTTAAAGAGAATGTCACCTAATGACCAATTCACATTCCAAACATAAGAAAAAAAAATGCTTTGTATAAGCAAAAATAAATAAATAAATGAATAAATCGCAAGTGCAAGGCAATTGAGAATCTAGTTTAGCTGAAACAAAATATTTGAAAGGCAAAAGTAGGAAGTGAGGTTATAAAGGTAAATTGATGTTTGATTGTTGAATGCAAGACTAAGGAGAATGGATTACATGGTCCCTTAAGAGTTTTAAGTAGTTGGATATCACCATTAAATCTTTGAATGTGAAAGATTCATTTGGCAGGGAAGGATGATCTAGAACTGATAGCAACTAAAAGCAGGAAACTATTGCAGTAGTGAAAATAAGAGGTAATGAAATTGAAGTTGGTAACAGTGGAGGTAGAAAGGCCGGGATAGATATTGCAGTGGTAAAGTTGTTAAGCATTTCAACTAATTAGTTTTAAGAATTATGATAGAGTGTGAGAGAAAGATAAAATTGAGGTTTCTGTCATGGTAACTAGAGAAATGGTACCAAATCAGAAATCAAAATGAGGGACAGGTTTGGGCCAAAGACAAATTTGCTTTGAGACATACTGATTTTGAGGCAACAAACCATCTCTACTTGGCAGACAAGTGGAACTCAAAGGAGAAGGCAAAGCTTGAGATGGAAATATAGGACTTATCCACATGGAACTGAGGTCAAGAGATTGTTTAAGATCACTCAAGTTGAGGGTATGAAGGTAAAATAAAACTACTAATGTCAGAACCCTGAAGTCTGATTACAATAAGGAGGTGAAAAGAGAAGGAGAAACCAGCAGAGAAGATAAAAGGATAGATTTGAGAGGTCAGGGAAGAGAGGGCCCAAATATATATATCATGGATCTACAGAAAAATGCCCAAAAGAACAGGTTAGTACACAATGTCAAATAATTACCAAAAAAAATTAAAAATAAAGAGAATAGAGGTTGAGGCAAGTTCATGAAATTTAGTGACAAAAGTTGCATTTTGAGAGAGCAATTTCAATGGCAGTGTCAGAAAACAAAGCCAGATTGGAAAGAGGTATGGAATAAGTATAAATCAATGGAAGCAGGGAATGTAAATGGCATTGACTTAGAAAAGATGTGACAATGAAAGGTAGAGATAGAATGGCAACTGGAGGAGAGAGGGGTTTAAAAGGATAACCAGAAGGTATTTTTAATCTAGAGATTATTTTGACATGTATAAGAATTAAGAGGATAGAACTAGTAGAGAAAAAAACATTTTAAAGTGTATGTGGCAGATATATATAAGGATGTATATAGACAGTTAGGAGAAGCACTAGATTCTAGAATCAAATTCTAAGTTCAAACCTAGACTAAGAGACTCATTAGCTCTGTGAACCTCGACAAGTCAGTAAATCATTTTCTATCAGTTTCCTTATCTATAATATGAGAATAACAATAACCTACTTCTAAGAGTTGTCATGAGGATCAAGTGAGGTATTTGCAAATGCTTTGAAAACTTTAAAGAATTATATAAATATACAAGAAAGCAATTTCACAAAGGAAGTGGGATGAAATGGAGGCAAGGGCACAGAGATAAAGAGTAAAGAGATGGAAGAAAAGTAAAAAATGGTGATAAGTTTGAGGTCTGGACAAGGAGAGTTGAAGGAGCTCATGCTGAATGGCCTTTACCTTTCTAAGGAAGAATGAGTTGACATAATGCACTCAGAGTGTCTGGATAGGAGTAGAGTTGGAAGATTGAGGGAAAGGAGAAAATTTTAAACAATCATGCTATAAGGAATGTGTTAGAGAGAAAAACAACTAGTTGACATTTCCTGGATAGATGTTAAGAATTCTGCATTCACATTTTATTTTTAAGATTTCTAAAGGAAAGAAAAATGGATCTCCAAAGAAAGAAGGTATAAGTAGCCCAAGGGGTTTAAAAGTGGATAGGTAATTAATGAAAGTGTCTCTTCTTCAACATTGTTAGGTGAACATTCACAAAATGGTGAGGTTATTTTTATTTTATTTTTAAAGTTCCTTTGGGGGAAAGATCTAAATTTGCCAGAGAAGCAGGTTTATCTTTCACAAAGTAACTTGAACTACACTTTCAAAATTCTTCTAATGTGATAGTTTGCAAGAATCCAAAACTGAAGCCACAGAAAATCATATGGTCTATTGTCAGAAAAAAAGGGGGTCAAAAAATGAATTCTGGAAAATAAAATACCTTTTTCAGTACTTCAATATGATTCTTGCAAACATAACTGTAAATTCAAGAGGATTTTGAATATATCTTTTATAATCAATCATTTCTTCCACTCTGCAAATGAATAGGATTGGTTTTTTGTCATCTGTATAGAGATTTCTAACTTCACTTTAAAAAACATCAAATAAGTATCACCATGTATGAGCCACTTGCTGACCACTAAAGATACAAAGATACATATCCTGTCTTCAAGGAGCTAACAGTTTAACAGGCAAAAAGGTGTATACACAAATATATATGACATAAGACATAGGTATAAAGAAGAGGTGTAGGCAATATTATGACAGCTTTGAACAGGGAGATAATCACTTTTAATTAGAAGAATAAGTAGGGAATTTTGGGGTGAGAGGAATTACTTGAGTTAAGTCCCTAGATCAGGGATTCTTAACCTTTCTTTTGTGGTACTTTTAAATTTTGAGAGACATAATTCTAGGTGATTTGATCATTTTATTATTAAAGCTAGCATGTTTATTAATAAAAAGATGGTCATTTGATCATCTCTCTTAGATCAAATATCCCTCATGGCAGTGAGTCATAGTTTGTATATATTCCCTTGGAAAACTAGGTGTTCCTGAGGATGGCAATCAACTGATTGGTTAACAATTAATGAATGAGAGAATGATTATTACAATGTGAGGCTAGGCTATATATTCCAATGAGGGCCTTGGGTTTTGCTCACCCAAATCTTGATCAAAAAGACTTATTAATTTCCAAATCGCTTATCTGACATAAGGGAGAATCGACTTTTCCCAGACTATCTGAATAAAGATAATGGGCAGGAATTGTCCCACTAGCTCAAACTTAGAAGAACTTTTTATTGTCTGATTAGATATTGGCTTCAGTAAATCTTTTAGCAAGATTTCCCACACTGGTTGATTTTTGAATGAGGAAGTAGAAAAGAAAAAAAATCTTGGCTTCAATATGTTAATTAATTATTAATTCAAGAGAGAAACAATCATTTCTCTCATTTTGTGTCAGATATCCTTTTGGCAGTCTGATGATCCTATAGATCTTTCTAAGAATAATGTTTTAAATATATAAAATAAAATATATATGATTACAAAGGAATTCAATTGTATTGATATAAAATTTTCAAAATATATTTTTATTCAGGAGGCATTTTTAATTGCTCCCAAGTTTCTCCCCAATCCAAAGGTTCATCTTTTTAATAATATTCTTTCATGATAAACAGATATACTAAATAGATGGCACAAGAACTAGATTTGTTCTGTATGATCCCACAGACCAGAACCATAAACATGAGCACAAGCTGCAAAGGGAAATAGGCTTGATGTCAGGGAAAATCTTCTGACTGGAACTTTCCATAAGGAGAATGGACTGTATTACAAGTAGTAGATTCACTCTCATTTAAGATCTTCCAGCAAAGGCTAGATGACCCTTGAAGAGTATATTTGGGAATTATAGGTTGGATATGGTAACCATTGTGGTCCCTTCCAACCTCAAATTGTATGATTCTTTTTCTGAGATATGGAAATATAGTAAAATTGTTAGCCTGACAACAACAACTTTCATCCCAAAGTTTAGACTGGGTATATACAAGATTTCTAATGTATGAGAATCATGATTTGAACTTGAGGACTAAATCCAGTGTTCTTTCCATTGTACTACACTGCTTCCAAGGGGAAGGATTTACAGCACATAAAGGACTATGGAAAACAACAACCCAGAATTTTCTCTCTTTTTGTATCCTCATCCAGGCAAATATTATAAATTTGTAGAGAGTGGGGGTGCAGGGATGTGGCTATGGAGGTAGGAAGATTCTCAGTACTCTGTGGGCTTGAATTAGAATCATTTGGATAGGCATTAGTGTATAAATAAAACATTTATTTTATACCTTGCAAGTCTGAGTACTTATAAAGGGAGCTGGTAGCTACCCTCATTGGGGGAGGACTGCCACGTGGATATTCTCATAATTCTCCTACATGGGACTACAAGCCAGACTAGTGAGAGTTCCAAATGTATTTTATTCCATAAGAAGCCATTGATGTAGGATTACATGTCATAAGCTTTGTAAACCATAAAGCATTATAAACAAGTAATTAATTTTAAATTGTTCTTTTGTGACAAAAATCAACAATAGTTGATTTTTTATGGTGGGTTTTTTTTAAGATGCTTAAGTATAAAGGGGCAGGTCGATTCTCCAAAAGCCCCCAAAGCTGTGAATCATAACATACTTGAAGGAATTGCTAATCAGCCTTTACTGATGCATTTGTTGCTTGTGAATTGGGAATAAAATAAACTGGAGGTAAGAGGGAAGAGAAGAGAGAGATCAGAGAAAGCAACTGTCTCTGTCTCCTTGTATTGTTATCATCCTCTCACAGGAAGGGATCTATTGGCTGGTCAGAATTAGAATCCCAGCAACCACTAGTAGGTGGTTCCCATAACACCCAGCAGTCATTAGCAAGTTGCTCCCATAACAGTAGTAGTTTACCTGATAATATCGAAAATTATTTGTACTGGGGAGAATTCTGTTTTCTTCTCAAAGAATATAAGCAAAAAAACAAAAAAAAAATCAATTCCAAGTTCAACATCCTAACATACTATAGTTCACAAGCCATCATACAAGATAAATAGAATGTTTATCTCTATATATCTTTAATGAATATAGTACAAATAGAACAAGTAGGAGAAAGGAAGAATATCAATGATGAAAATAGTGTCAGAAGAGTCAGATCTCATTCATTCCAGGTTTATAGAGGACTTCCAATAAGAGACAACTCATCACCATAAAGGAAATCATTATACCTTTAAATGAGTAGATCTAATTGGTAGAAAGTATTTTTTTACATTAAGCTTATTTATCTTTTCTACTTCCTATAGGACATGATACTCAGCTTTGGAGCCAAAAAGAATAAGTCTCTTCTATATAATTCAAATATTTGAAGACAGAAATCAAATATCCCCTTTATATTTTCCAATTTCCAAGCTTAACAACTTCATTTCCTCGTATTCAGACAGCATGATCTATAAGTCATTCTATTAGACATTTCAAACTGGATGTCCCAGAAACATCTTAAACTCTCCTAAATATGTATATTGCCTGATACATGATAGACATAGCAGACATACATGGTAGATAGTAGCCCTCTGTAACATAATTTTACTTAATATAAGGTCTTCATGGACCCAATTAAAAATATGAGGTGGGATATGCTTGTATACAGACTAAAAGACATAAGTATATATATATATATATATATATATATATATATATATATATATATATATACATACATACATACACTTTGGTACCTTTTTCTTCCATTGCAATCTGTTAATTTGTGCTCAAGGGATGCAAACTAATTAATTGTACTATCAGCCTAAGCTACATAAAATATGGAAAGTCACAGCTGCTAGAAAATTAATTATGCATCCTCAAAATAATCATAAATAACTTATGTTATCTGTTCTTTGGGATTATCTGTACAGTTATCTATATCCCTAAGCACGGATAACTGAGAGCTAACAGCATATGGCATTTTCCTTCATATCCATAATGGTCATACTAACAAGATTATTTTCCAGTTATGTGAGGTCACTGAAAAGATCCATGAATAGTAAGCAACCTTATTTTGTGTTCTGCCCATCTGCTCATGACTATGGCTCCAATTCCAAACCTTGCTGTTTGTACCTCTGCCTTCTCCTCTGGCTGGCTGACAACTGTTTTCAAAAGATGCTCTCGTCCCTCTTCTATGTCCCATCCCCCATTCCTCTCTATCTGCAGCTGCTTTTACACAACAGGTGACAACTGCGCAGCATTTCTTTGAAGTTGTGCTTCATTAGTCCCAGATAGCATTTCTTCCATCTGTCCAGTTTCAGCTTATTCTTCAGAGGCCTCTTAGCCAGCTACTTACTGCTAGGATCTCTCAGTCAAGTGAGATTAAATCAACTATCACTTAAATATGGTCAGGAATATTGCTATTACTACTAATAATAACAATAATGCCATTTAGATGATGATTTATGATGTGACTAGCATTTTTATATGCATTATTTGAGATAGCTAGCAGAATGAGAGCAGCAGATATCTGGACAAGGAGGTAACAGAGGTAAAAAATACTGAAACATTACCCCTAATATTTTAAATTGATAAATTTAGTGGATTACAAAAAGTGTCTCAAAAACCAAGGCAATATGTCACGCCAAGAGAACTTGCCCATCAGAAACAGGAAAAACTGGGTTGAAATCCAGCTTCAGATTTGTTATGAGCAATTCAGTCTCTAAGTGTCCCATAGACAGTAACATAAATTGCAGAACAATTGTGGGTCTATTGTAGATGTTCCCTACAATGAACTTCTGGGGTTGCTCAGCTGTCTGGGAACCATCTGCTAGAGAGAGCAAAAAGAACTGATTCACTGGACCATTAACTGGAGGAATGGACACACTGATTGACCATAATCTTCTCCACCTTCAGCTTCAAGCTTGACTGGATGACAAGTGTTCTTTTTAGCAAGGATTCGTTGTTCAATCCTGTCCAAATCTTTTGGAACTCTTTCGGGTTTTCTTGGCAAAGATATTGGAGTAGTTTCCTTCTCCAGCTCATTTTAGATGAATAAATTGAGGCACACAGGAACAAGTGATTTGCTCATACTGCTAGTCTGAGGCAGATTTGGGCTCCTAAAGAGCCCAGTATTCTCTTTACTCCACCATCTAGCTGCCCCATAAATCTTAGAGCCAATCAAATTGCTTATGATCAAAGGAATTTGGATAGTTAAGTGGCAGTACTGAAACTTGAACCCTTTCCTAACTTACTTTTATTCTAGAGGGTCCTCTAGAAATGAAAATTCAATGAAATTAAGCTTAAAGAGTTCTTAAATCTTAAAATGACATAAACAGACTTATTAAAAACATATTTTGATAACCATTTTCATATGATTCATTTGCTTTGTAATCTTATGCGTTTTATTTTATGCACTTAAAAACATTAATGAGAAGATCCATAAGCTTTATTTTTAATTTTAAAAATTTTTACTTTATGTAATTATACAAACATTTCCATAACATAGTAAAAGATTGTACATCAAACTGAAAATCCATTATATACAACCTGCTAGTTCTTTTTAATATATAATAAAATTATAATGTATTCCTTTCTTTTTCCTTTTTTCTTCTCTCCCCCAGAGATGCCTACCATTACACCCAAATAGGGTCTAGATGATAGATAGAATGTATGTATATCTTTATAAATATACATATGTGCATATATGCATATTTATGTATATGTGTATGTATAAATATTTATATGTAAAGATTTAAAAGTATTCTACACATACTTCTATTTATCAGTTCTTTCTCTGGTTGCATATAGCATCTTCCTTTATCTGTCCTTTTAATTTATCCATGTTTAACACTCTTATTTGACTTCTAAAATCTAAAATTCTAAAAAAAAATTTAAAGCTCACTCACTCTTAATGGTTTCAATCCAATTCATATTTTTTTAAATTTTTTAGTAGTTTTTTTGTCATTGCTATCTTCTGAGTCTGTACCTTTATCTTTCCTATCATCATAGTAGTTGTTTATGGTCAGATTCTTTTTTAAGTTTTTTTTTTTTTTTCACCATTTGTCATATCGGTTACTTAATCTACTTGAGCTCTGCTCACCTCTGGGAAGTCAGGGTGCAATCATTGTTCCAAGAAAAGACTTTTTCCACACTGCTTTTCTCCCAGACACTCCTGGGTGGTTTTTAGGGTTTTTTAAAAGCCTTTTAAAGGATGAATGATGGTGATAAAGGTGTTGTCAATGCTTTTCTTATCTGTACTCTTGGTCTTTGTGCAGGAAAGACCTTTGCTCCCTTAAAGCTACAATCACTCCTCTCCTCCCAAAGTAAGTTTCAATGGTTGGGTTCTTTCTACTTTGTTCATTTTTTATGAGAACTATTAGTGTTAGCACCTCTAATTTTAGGGGGACAGAGGGAGAGAGTTGGTGCCTCTGGCTTTATTTCAGCTCTCCCCTCAGACCTGGAACCCCAAACTAAAAGCTCCCCACTCCTGAAAGTGCCTGCAGCCAGCATTGTCCCTGCCCCACTGTTTCTGCACTCTCTGAGTGTACTGGTTCCTTCTCACCCAGGGTGCCTTTGCAGCACAGCTAGAGCTGGCAGTGCTACTCAGCAGAGGTTTCAGGGATTCAAACCCTAACAAGAGGTGAAGTTTCTGTGATTCAGGTTGAAGGTCCCTACAAACCCAACTAGCACCAGGCTCTCTGCTGGCTATTTCTGCAGAGCTAGCCTAGAGGTGTTTACACTTTACATTCATTAAATCCTAATCCTGGGGTCTTTATTTGTGTCTTCTCAGATTGTCCCAGGAGGACAGACTCTGAAATATTGTACAATTAGCTTGTGAAGGAAATCAAAAATGCAGGTGGGCATAAATATAGGGATTGGGAATTCAATGTAATGGTTTTTAGTCATCTCCCAGAGTTCTTTTTCTGGGCATAGCTGGTTCAGTTCATTACTGCTCCATTGGAAATGATTTGGTTGATCTCGTTGCTGAGGATGGCCTGGTCTATCAGAACTGGTCATCATATAGTATTGTTGTTGAAGAAAAATTTTCTTAACATGTAACTGGAGAAAAAATAAAATACTCTTAAAAAAATAAAAAAAAACCTCCCATTTTCTCTAGATTAGAGTAAGGTTCTGAATTAGGGAGAATCCTGACAAAGCCAGAGTTAAATTACCAATCAAATTTTCTTAAGCACATATCCAGTATAGGACTCAGCCACTGTGTTTGCTGGTATGGACAATAAATAAGGGCATTTTTGTTCTTTGGGTTGCTTCATGTTCATCTCTAAACATAAACATTTTCATCATGCACTGGAGTCATGAGGCAAGGCTGACATCAGATATCAAGGTCTCTTATCTTGTAGGAATCAAAGCCAATGGCCAACTCTTACTTTTACTTTTCCAATGACCTAATTTACTTCAGCTTCTGCTATCTAAAGAGTAGTACTTCATTGTCCAATTTCTTCAAATAAATATATACTGGGGGAGGAGGGACTAAGGATTTAATACATCATAAGTTTGCCTTGGTTCATAATTTTTTTTACATTCCTTTTTTTTTAATAGCTTTTTATTTACAAGTTATAAGCATGGGTAATTTTACAGCATTGACAATTGCCAGACCTTTTGTTCCAATTTTTCCCCTCCTTCCCTCCACCCCCTCCCCCAGATAGCAGGTTGACCAATACATGTTAAATATGTTAAAGTATATGTTAAATTTGGTTCATATATTTTAAAAGTAATGACCCAAAAATAATGTCCTCATGTTAGATCCCATCCTTCCTTTGCTTATATGTACAGATAATCCTATGAGGAAATACATTGAGCTTCCTTTGAGATATATGCTTAGAGAAGCAGCATATTGGGCATGGGAAGATCAATACAGAAAGCTAAGGTTGCATTCCAGGCTATAATATTTACTAGCTTTGTGAACCTGGGCAAGTTTCACTTTCCTCATCTATAAAATGGACATAATAATTCTTATACTCCTTATTTAATGAGGTTGTTGTGAGAATAATACTTTATAAATTTTAAAGCACTATATATTTATAAAATTGTTGTTTCACGGAACTGAAAAATTCAAAATACCATATCTCAGCATATTTTGCAGCTCATTTGTTTCAAGTCCTGAGTCACTTTTTAAGAAGAAAGTTGAGTGTAAAGTCAACACAGAACCTTAAAACTACAATCTGGAATCCTGTCCATTCTAGAGTCAAATCTTTGTTTTTCACAATTTAATGTTCACTTTTCAAAGAATCAAGGATTTTGATATCTTCTCTAAGCATTTTATTTAAAAAGAGAAAAAAATCACCTACTCTTCCACTCCCCACCTTTTGCCAAAGAAAAGGTTCACATAAGATAAAAAAAAAAAGTTTAAAAATCCCAAATGAAGTTCAAACTAAAATAACAGCTAATTATAAGTATATTCATTATTAACTACTTTAATTTTAGTCCAAGTACTAAGATTTAGATAATAAATGACTTGGGAAACACTGGAAATGCTAATTATAGACAAATATTTTTTAAAGGTTTAATAAAAATTTATACAAAGGGCAGTGGGTGCAACATATGCTTTTGGTAGTGCCTGTTGCCTGGATACCATTAGGGGGAGAAACTCAGCTACATAAGAATTGCTTACAAATTATACTAAAAATAATGAACATTTCTTTTTTTCCTGTCCTGCTGTTAAATACTGAATCACACAGCATAACAAATTAAAACTAGATTATATGCTTGAATATAGCAGCCTTTAATATATAAATATAATTCTGTTAGGATTTTTCCCTGGTCCTTGTAGTCTTCTCAATCTGTAATTGACAAATGTATCTTCATTTTCTGCATTAAGAAAGGCCCAGCAGCATTCAGTCAGTGTTCCATTCAGGTCAGAGTTTTGTCTGCAGCAGCTAAAGCCTGTCTGTGGGAAGGAAGGGTTGGTTCCAAATGCTCTATCTTCTGAGACATTGTGAGGCTCAAATGGGATCATGGATATAAAACACTTTGCAAACATTAAAGTGTTATATGAATGCCAGTTATTATCATCATTATTATTGTTATTGTTGCTGTTGTTGTTATTGGTACTATTATTATCCTGTGATCACCACGCCTTCAGTCTAGGGATGATTTCAATCCCTAAGCCTTCTACTGAAGTTTTTCTAAATTCAATCTGTTTTAAGAGAACAACAAAGGGTATACTGGTAAATATTTAATAACCAAGTTCTTTGAGCTAAAATTTAAAAAAAAATTTTAAGTATGAACACACTTTTAAGTTTAATCTGTATTATAAATACTTTTTTATGTCTAAAAAAATCAAAAAAGCAATAATTCAAGCTTTGATTTGGGGTGATTATAGGATTATAAGATTTCTGAGATATAAATTTTCACACTGGAAATTTAATCACCAGTGCTGCTAGTGAATTACAGCTGGTTCCTATGCACTCCTGTTTATATCCAAAGGTGAAGCAATTAAAAGACCATTTCAGAAAGCCTTGTTCTTGTTTTGTTTTGTTTTGTTGCATTATATACCTTTTAGAAAGGTTGGATCTGGATTTTAGTGAATCATAACGGTCATCTGGTTCAATCCCCTCATTTTACAAATGTGGACACTGAGGTCCAGAGAGGTTACGAGTTGTGAAAATTCACAAGGATAGCAAATTTCTAAGGCAACATTTGAACCTAAAACTGGTGTTCTTTCTGTGGTACTATACTGTCTTCAATAATTAGAAATATTCCTATGGATCAATAGCACTAATTATATGTGATTATTCCTAAGAAAATACTACATCATAAGATCATATATCCAGAGCTGGAAAGGCCCTTAGAAGCCATCTATTCTAATAGCCTTATTTTACAGATGAGCAATCTGCGTCTTAAAAGGGTAACTTCTTAAAATTATATAACTAGTAAATATCAGAAGCAGGATTTGAAGCTGGATCAATTTAACTCTATCATACTTTATTCACACACACACAAAAAAATGTATATCCTGTATAAAGTCCTGGGTCACTAGGTGATATAGTGGATATAGAGTCAGGAAGATTTCCCAAGTCTGAATTCAAATCTGGCCTTGGGCACTAGCTGTGTGACCCTGAAAAAGTCACTTTACCCTGTTTGCCTTAATTTCCTCATCTGTAAAATGAGCTGGAGAAGGAAATTACAAATCACTCTTAGTATGTTTGCCAAAAAAAAAACAAAAAACAAATAAGATCAAGAAAAATTTATATGATTCAACAACTAATATGATTTAACAACAACAAAAAATAGTCTTACTTCTTTTCATATATCATACAATTGTATCTTTCCAAAGCCAAGTGCCATTAGGATCACTAAATTTGGTAAATAATTTTCATTTGTCATTATCCATACTTAAAAAAAGTCATCTTTGTAGCCAAAAGGTTTCAGATTCTATACCTTTGTGAATAAGTTATTATCCAAAGAATTATCCAAAATCAGGGTCAAGGTCATGAATGAAAAGATCAGAATTAGATGACCTAAACAAGGTCTAGAGGAAAAAATAATCAAAACTAACAGAGGTCCTATATTAATATCAATTAATATCAGTAATATGAAGTAGATATATCACATGTTTTTTATCTGTATATTAATTTTTTAAATGCACATTTCTTTATGAATCATGTTAGAAGAGAAACATCAAAACAAAAGGGAAAAACCACAACAGAAGAAAAAAACAAAAAAAAAAAAGGTGAACATAGCATAGTTCTTTTTCTGGATGCAGATGGCATTTTCTATTCAAAGTTTGTCAGGATTGCCTTGGATCACTGAACCTCTAGAATAGCCAAATCTTTCATAGTTGATTGTGGCACAATCTTGCTGTCACTATGTGTAATGTATTCCTGGTTCTGCTTGTTTTGCTTAATATCAGTTCATGTAAATTTTTCTAGGCCTTTCTAAAATCAGCTTTTTCATCATTTTTTATAGAATAATAATACTCCATAACTTTCATATACCATTACTTATTCAGCCATTTCTCAACTGATGGGTGTTGAAGTAGATATATCAAACAAGGAGAATAAACAAGCAACATCCAGACAAGAAGGACTCTATAAGGGAACTGAGGACTGAAGGCCCATCAATTTGTACAGCAACTTGGTGGATTGTTGGAAGGGTTCCTACTACAGTTTCTTTTTTGGTCATGGTTGGGAATTGTTCCTTCTAAAAAGCCGTTGTACAGAACTTTACTTAACACCTTCCTCTTGTATCTTAAGCCACCCATTCACATTGAACAGATCTGCAGTTGTGGATAGTCTTCAACAGGAAGACAAACATAGCAAAATCCCTGCATAATATCAATTCCTTTGGTCTGCCTATAATTAAAAAACTGACGACATGCTAATGTCTTTTTCCTGGTGCTGTTAGGCTCTGAATCACCTCTGTAGACTCAGAGAATACTCCTGTTTATAAAACTCTCCATTCCTCTTTTCCCATTATTATTTTTTTTATTATCTCATTTTAACCCAAATTAAGTGGCCCAGATGAATAATCAAAAACATAATAGCCTAAACCCTACATACCCCTTTTATTTAAGGATACACTAATAATTAGCCAATAAATCATTTATTTGACTTCTACTCAGTGACTTCATTGACAGAGTTATGACTAATGATAAACCAGGATTCTCTGGGAATGCCCAGTTCCAATACTGAGTTATCCTTTAGGGGCTGTCGAATATGATCAATTTGCCAGCAATTTTAAAGGTGCAGGGAACGTATCAAAGAGACTTCCTTCACCCACCTGACAGGGATGCAAAGTGCTGAATATCAGGCAAACTGGGTATGCTCAAAGGCACCTTGAGAGCATCTCCATCATAGAAATTATCTTGCCCAGAGAAGCATGGATTACAAAAACAAAAACTGAAATAACTGCTCTGAATTTACATAGATTCCTTGAAAGCAGAAACTTGTCATTTATCTTTCCTTCTATCCTCAGCATTTAGCACAGTGCCAGGCACAATGCATTAATAAATGCTCATTGACTAACCACCATATAGTCAAAACAAGACCCCTGCCTAGGTATTAAAAAGTTGCTTATATGCTTTTGTTTCTTTAGCTTCAAACAAAAAAGTGGTTTAATTCCAAATGTATTTTATTTTCATATAAATAATAATGAATATAATTAAAACATAAGAATAGCAATGCTTTACCCTTTGACCCAATAGTGTTTCTACTGGACTTATGTCCCAAAGAGATCTTAAAGGAGGGAAAGGGACCCACGTGTGCAAAAATGTTTGTAGCAGCACTTGTTATAGTGGCTAGAAACTGAAATTGGGTGGATGTCCATCAGTTGGAGAATGGCTCAATAAGTTATGGTATATGAATGTTATGGAATATTATTGTTCTGTAACAAATCATCAGCAGGATGATTTTAGAAAGGCCTGGAGAGTCTTACATGAACTGATGCTGAGTGAAATGAGCAGAACCAGGAGATCATGGTACATGGCAGCATCAATGTTGTGCAGTGATCAATTCTGATAAACATGACTCTTTCCAATGATGAGATGATTAAGCCCAGTTCCAATGATCTTGTAATGAAGAGAGCCATCTGTACCCAGAGAAAGGACTTTGGGAACTGAATGTGGATCACAAAACATAATTCTCATTCTTTTTTGTTGTTGTTCACTTGCATTTTGTTTTCCAATTCATTTATGTTCTTTTTTTGATCTGATTTCTCTTGTGCAAACAAGAGAATTGTATAAATTTGTTTATACTTACAGGATTTAACATATATTTTAACATGTTTAACATATATTGAATTGCTTACCATGGGGGGGAGAGTAGGAGGAGAAAATCTGAAACACAAGGCTTTGGTAAAAAAGTAAGGTTAATGTTGTCAAATTATCTGTGCATATGTTTTGAAAATAAAAAGCTTAATAAAAAAATAAGAATAACGAAGCTTTATCATTTAAAAGGCATAGTTTTTCTTCAAAGAACTTAATACTAAAAAAAAATTAATTTTGAATAAACTTTATTTGATATTTTACTCTGTAAGAAAAACTGAAAGACTTACCTGTAATTTTAAAATATAACCTTAATAAAAGTAGTTAGCCATCTGACTCAAGGAATGTCCCCTAAAGATTCTCAAGATGTGAAGGATTTTCTAATTAAGTTAGCAGTATTCCTTTTGCTAATACTGTACTCTAGGGGAAAGTAAAATATGAGAATAGACTTTAAAAAAAAATCTAAAGTGTTCAGTCCGGGAAATATTAAGATTGAGGGAGAATATAATAGATGTCTATAAAATCATAAAAAAGAATGTGAACAGGGTCAGCCCCAGGCAAAATTGTGAAATAATTGACATTTATTTTGTCACCAACACACCTTTCCTTCCCATGCTTTTTATCCACTGTTCTACCCCTCTGCTCCTTGTCAGGTTGTCTCTTGCCCTCTTGTCATGG
The DNA here is from genome assembly GCF_902635505.1 of Sarcophilus harrisii. Lineage (NCBI taxonomy): Eukaryota > Metazoa > Chordata > Mammalia > Dasyuromorphia > Dasyuridae > Sarcophilus > Sarcophilus harrisii. Next base: position 423,748,278 of record NC_045428.1, read on the forward strand.
AAAAACACTGTCCATTAAATAATTCACACTAACGCATTAATGACACTTAAAAAGTTATTGTTACTACCAAGACCACCACAACCAAAATTTTTGCATTTTAAAAGGTCATTTTCATCTTTTTTTTTTTTACCATAATTAGGAAAAGGGGACAAGTAGAGGAAAGCCAAAAGCAGTAGTTACTAATCATAGATTTAAGAAGGGATTATTATTAATTGGGAAAAGGCTGAACAAGTTGTAATATATGGTTATGATGGAATACTACTATGATATAAGAAATGATGAGCTCCCTGATCTTAGAAAGGAATGAAGATATTTGCATGAAATGATGAGGAAAAAGATAAGCAAAGCCAGGAGAATATCATATACAGTAGCAGCAATATTGTTTTAAAAATGACTTTGAACAACTAAGTTATTTTGATGATTATAAACACAAATTTAAAATACTGGACATATGAAAAAAATGCCATCTTCATTGCAAACAGAGAAAGAACTAATAGAAATTTATAGAAAATTTTTTCATATATCTACCTAATTGTATGTAATGATAGCCATCTCTAAGGTGATAAAGGGGAAGAAAAAGAATTTTACATGAAAACTTCATTATATATTTAAATGAAATAACAAGTTATATATAAAAGACTTGCAATTGCAAAATCTTTTTTATTCTACAATATTATGGAAATGCTTATTTTATTCCATAAATTAAATATTTTTTAAAAGGCATTATAGCTTTTCCCTTACTTTGTAGTCACCTATTTGCAAAACACAAAAGAATATAAAGAGGTAAAAGGAGTTAAATTCAATTTAAAGTCAAGAATTTGTAAAGTAAAAGAATTGACACAGGAAAAAAGAAAGACCCTGAACTTCTGAAGATGTAGAGCACTTGTGAATCTATTCTTTGTTACTTCTGAGTGAGAATTAGTATCCCCCACACAGAGAGGGAATGATAGGAAAGGATATAAATGTCAGCAGGTCAGAAGAAATTTATTGCTAGGGATTTTTAGCCTGGGGAAAGAAAGGCTGAGCAGAGAGACAATCAATGTCTTCAAATATTTGAAGGGCTGTCCTTTGGAAGTTGTAGTAGATTTGTTCTATGTGAATATAGAGTTCAAAAAGGGGAGTAAAAGGTGGAAATTATATGAAGACAAATTATAGTATAAGATAAGGCAGAATCGCCCAGTATTTATAGGTATCTGAAAATAGAATGGATTGTCTTGTAAAGTCTTGAACTGCCCTTTATGTGGAATCTTGATAAGTCTTTATCTAAAAGAAAAAAAAAGAGATTTATGCTTCAGGTGGGGAGTGAGGCTATTGTTCATTCTTTGTTCTCTAAGAGAACCAATTACAAGACGAGTGATGTCTTGACTCATGCATGAACTGAATTTAAGTGAGGTAGAGTTGCACAAAGTTATCAGTCTCTCTCCTCCAGAGTCATGTTGTTTGTTATTTGTCCTTTGTTCTCAAAGAGGACCAATGACATTAAGAAGGTGAAATCTTGACTTGAATGTGAATTGGATTTAAGTGAGGCAGAGCTGTGCAAAATCATCAGTCTCCTTCTGAGTCAACAGAGTCCAGTGGCCAAACATAGGTTAAAAGGACTAGTGATAACACAGGATGCAGTGGATGACCTTGGCCTTTCCAAATTAAGGTCTTTCCCAGACCTCATTGCTATTTGGAGCAATGAATAGATTACCTAACTACCTGATTCCAAATAACTGCCTCAAATGCTTAGTACCTGTGCAATGCTAAGAAAGTTGCTTAACTTCTCTATGGCTAGTTTCCTTATTTAAAAAAGAGGGAACTGAACTCAGCCTTCAAAGTCCCTTCTAATATCAAATTGATAATTAGAAGACTATAAGAAGAAGAAGAGGTTGAGAGAAACCTCTGAAATTTTGTAAAAATGGACCATTTGGAGTTCTACTCATGAATTGTTTTTCCTCTTATTTTTTTCTGAAGTTTTGAAATTCCTTTATGATCAAAATAACCATATTTGAAATGGAGAATTTTCTCTAGAAAAAATAATATGCTTTTATAAATCTTTCAACATGTATAAATCTTTAAAAATTATTGACTTATTTTTAAAAATTCGTTTTTATATACTTCTTGCAAAAATAATAGAAAAAGATGTAAAATTCTGGGGCTTTTTATATTTTTCCTGTTTATGATGCTTAATGTATATATATACTTCAACCTATAAGTGTGTGTTATCTCTACAGTTAGTATCGTATGGTTCTATATAGTATGCTATGCTATGTCTTAGATCCACAAAAGTTTGTAAATTGATTGCCCATAATTGCTTTCATTTGGGGTTAGGTAAAGGAAAATCAACATCTTTTCTACCATTGCCTATGTCTGAAAGTAATGATTTTGAAGGACCAATAACAATCTGAATTTAGATTTCTTACTGAAGAAATTAAGGTTTTCCTGTAATCTTTTTTTCTGAATGCATTTGCCAACTGGATTGAATTTTGTCTACCTCTTTATTTGAGGTATATTATCATATTTTAAAATACACACCTGACAACAGTAGATATGAAAAACACAGAATTGTAAGCTCAGAGAGGAAATTGGTGAAGCAGATAAAACTGAAGTTTCTCTATTGCTTTTCAGCAAAAAACCTTTTTCATAGCCCTGAAAATATAGAGTACAAATGCCAAATTGCAAATAAATACAATGCTTTTCAAGATGTAACATAAGGTGTTAGCTACTTTAAAGAGGGAAAAAAAAGATTGGAAAATATCCTAGAAATGTCTTTATGGGAGAGAGTTGAACAACTCATTTGTACAAAAAGAATAGAAAAAAAGAAGCCTTATCATTAAATTTAGGGAGTATGATGGAACAAAAACTGAGATTTCCTTTGAAGGAAAAAAACTAATTCAAGTAAAACTAATTTAATACAGAAATATGAATGAATCTTCTTTTAATAGAATATTGTGATGAAGTCATAGGAAAGGAAGAGAATTCAGAGATTATCTGGTCCCTGACCCTGCCTCCAGCCTATTTCACATCTAAACCACTTAAAGTCTCTATCCTCTTTTTAGTCACCCCTAAGGAAGAAATTATATAATCTCTCAATTGACAGCTGGTATCTACTTCACACATTCATCCCCTCAACAAAAATTCATGAATTGTCTATTGCTAGACCTTGTCTTAGGCCTTAATGCCAAAATATCAAGGTGAAGAGTAAAAAGTTTAGTCAATTTTTAAACTAATTTATTTCAATATGAGTTCTTAACTTGAGTCCATGGATAGATTTTAGAAAATCTTTACTTTTACTTATCACTAACTAAAATTAATATTTCTTTTAATTGTAAACTTAGTCAAAAAAATTCTGAAAAGAGATCATCAGATTACCAAAAAGGTTCTTCTCTCTCTCTCTCCCTCTCTCTCTGTCTCTTCATCTGTCTCTGTCTCTCTCTGTCTCTGTCCCTTTTTTGGTAATCCCTATATGTGTCTATATTTTCTATACTCCCTAAGACTGAATGCTGCAAACTTCTTAGTTGATTGGTACCTCCATACCTATAAACTCAGGACAGGAATGAGTCCTCTCTCTGCATAATAAGATACTTAAGTTGCCCTAATTCTAGAGCTGTCTTCATGCATGAAGTGAAAATGGACCTAGGAGTCCCACTGAATCTTTATATCATAATGTACCAAAAGACCATGATGAACTCTCTCCTTCCATGATCTGAAGACCAGAATGCACCAGACTTCCTGGAAATAGCCCTGATAGTTTTACTTTCCTGAACTTTCCTGCTCCAATTTTAGCAAGTTTCACTACTGGCCCCATTGTGGGCTTCTCTTTGCATTTGGAGGTATTCATTGCTTCTCTGGTTTAGGTTGTGTGTCCTGCTTTAACCTCTTCCTTTCTTACTCCTAGTTTTTCTACTCTATGCTCCCTTGGAAGTTTCTATTCAAACTATATGAATTTCTTTAAATATGCCAAATATAAGAAACTGATTGGAGTACTGAATGTGTCTAAATCTTTTAAAAAGTCCCTTTAGCTTAACAACGGCTTAACTTACCTTCCCCAAATTAAAATTTACCTGTTTTTTTGTTTCATCATTTTGTGTTCTTTATGTCTTCTAAGGTGTCATAAGAGAAAATGACAAAGTTTCAGAAAGTAGCACCAGTCTGAGAACTGATCAGGAAATCCAAGAAAAAAGGCAGTCAGATGGATAGAACCTCAATTTGATCTCTGGAGGATCTGAATTCAAATCCGACCTCAGACACTTAACCCATACTAGCTATGTGATCCTGAACAAGTCATTTAATTCCAATTGCCTCAATCAAAAAATACAAACAAGAAGTCAGGAAATCCGAGAGAAAAAAAACACAGTAAGCTATTTTTTCCAATGCAGGTTAGCATAAGAAAACAGAAAAAGAAGTCTTTTAAGACTGGGGCTAGTGAATAGTGATGAATAGCAGCCTGAAACATTCCCACATGTGCTATACACCTGGGGAAAAAAAGATTCCCAAATGAAGCAAACTTTCCTCAACTTGTCCCTTCTATCCCGTCCCTTTTTTGGTAATCCCTATATGTGTCTATATTTTCTATACCCCTGAGATTGAAAGCTGTAAACTTCTTGTGTAAGGTAAAGGAATAAATGGCCATTAGCAGCTCTCTTGCTTGTTAATCAATTCTGGATTGAAGATCCAAAGATGTCAAAGGAGAGGATCTATGTCTAGGGATAAACAGTACTCACAAGCCTAACTCATGTACTTTCCAAGGAAACAATGCTGAAGCAATTAGCTCATTTAACATGGAATTATATGGAGTCAAGACAGGTCTAGGAGTTCCAGTGAATCTTTGTTTTGCAATGTACCAAAAAACTATCACAGGCTCCTTCCTTCTTTCACAGCCTAAAGACCACAGTATATAGGGCTTCCTGGCACTAGTCTTGATGGTATTACTTTTTCTGGCTTTCCCTGTTCCAATTTTAGGGTCATTAATGGTCCCATTGTAAACGATTGGTGTGTTGCCTCTAAGTTTTTAGAGGTTTTTTCCCATGTAATTTTACAGGCTTTCTGAAATGTCTAATTTGATCCAGGTTAAGAACCACTGTTGAAATAAATCAATTAATTAGTCCCTCTCCCACCCTTTCCTCTTTGTACAACAATTTTTTGTGCACCAATATTGTAAAATAATTTTCCCTACCTTTCATTTCCTTTGTCTCTTACCCAGTATATTGTTCTTTTCTTCTCTTTCCATTCAATTTCCTCGGGCAAAAACTTAATAAAGACAAAAAATAAGTTTAACAAAATTTCAAGACACAAAATTAACTACATTACTATTTACTAGTAATAGGGATCAAGAAAACATAATTTCAATATAAATTCATTTTAAAATAACAACAGAATTAAATATTTAGACATTAGCTTATTTAGGAATACACAAAGACTGAATAAGTACAATCATAAAATTATAATGACTGAAGGGAAGAAAAACCTAAATAAATAAATATAGAGCATTAAGCATTTGTGGATAGACTGGATTACTTTCAAAATTACATATATATATATATATATATATGTGTGTGTGTGTGTGTGTGTGTGTGTGTGTGTGGTGTATAAAGTATAGCATCTACTCTGGGTTATTTCCTCAACTAGCATTCCAACATTTGGTTCCTCAGAGAAAAGTTCCCCATATTCAAGTTCCTCTGTGGGTCTGGATTCCTAAAACACCAGTTCATGAGCCCCCACCAGTGGGCTGACCTTTAATAGAGAACACAGTTAGATCAAAACAAAGGCATTTACTGAGATATTATAAAATGAGGAATTTCCCTGTCAGCATACATTTCCACAGTCACATACTGTATCAGGGGAAGAAGTGAGCACAAACATAGAGAACACGTGTAGAGAGACATATACTTTGTGAATACCTGTGGCAAAGGTAACTCACACCTCCAGAATGATGGGAGCTCCTTTCCATTCTCATGGTGATTTCGTGCTGCTCTCCCTTGGTGCAGCATCTTAGGTTTGTTCCTTTTTGTAGTTCAGCTCCCAATGATTTGGCTCTATGGTTTCTCAGAAAAGTTATATTTCTCAAAGCTATCTCCTGCTTCAACTTTCAATTAACTAACCCTTCCTTCATCCTTCAGGGTGCAATACCTCCTTCTGGGCAGTTGGTTCAACAAAATATAGTGGACAATTGATGGGAGGAAGAGAAATAAGAAATTCCTTCTCAAGGGCTAAATTCTTTTTCTATAGATGGCTTTCTTCTCTCTCTTGCTAGAGATGACATCCTTCAAAGCTATCTCCTATTTCTCTAACTCCTTAAGGATTGGATCTCACTTTTTAAAGGGCCACCTGATATTTGGCCAGCTAAAATATGAATGCCTTTTAATTCCATCAGTTTTGATCAGACAACTTCTTTGCCTGGTGCAGATATATCTTTGAATCTATCTTTTTACATTACAAATCCAAGATCATACAACCATTAAATCAATTATAGCATGCCGCTCAATTTGCACTCCAGTGCTATTATTCTAATTCTGGTCCCAGGACCAGAAGTTCAGTTACCAAAGAATGACTACTCCTTATTTCTTCAGATATGTATAAATATCCCTGAGGGATTGGGGAATGGTATTCTAATGGTATTGCTTACAAATGTGCTTCCCTTACAATTATAAGTTGATATCAATTATCCAAGCAGATTTAATTTGCTTTTAGAAACAGGTACCAAAAAAAAGAATATCCCCAGAAATTTGTAATTCACTCTCCCACAGATATATACAGAATCCAGGGAAAATGATATCAGGGTAATTCACAGTTCTTAAGGAGTCCTTTTGGTAAAGCATTCAAGAACTTCTCTTTAGGTATTGTATAGTTTTTCTGATAGATTCTATCATGTTTTTAAAAAATGATGTTAATTTGAACTTTTCATGTCTTACATCAGTTCCTCCAACTATTAAAATTTAATGTTTTTTTTCTATTCCATTGTAACTGTTAACAGTTTCTAATACCACAACCACTAAGAGTGGCAAGAATGGGTATCTTTGCCTCATGTCTCTTTATAGCAGAAATGCTTCTGTTTCTTCCCACCATATATATTATATTAACTCAAATTATGGTAAATGCATTTTATTTTGCAGAAAAAAGACATTTTTTCTAGGCCTGTTCTTTTAAATATTCTTGTCAAAGAGGAAAGCTATATTTATTAAAGACATTTTCTATATCAATTAATATAATCACACAGCTTTTGTTTTTAGTTTGTTGGTTTAGATGTTTTATTATGTTAATAGTTTTTCTGATGTGAAATCAATCTTATATACCTAAAAGAAGCCTTATCTGATCATTTAAAAAATTTAATTTAAAAAATATATTGCTCTATTTCTTAGCTAAATTTTTATTTAACATTTATTTGCTTAAATTTTCTTTTTTATTATGTCTAACAATCTCAATAAACATAACTATTTTGATATAGAAAGAATAAAAAAAGAATTGTATAAGAAACCATTATCTTTTATCTGTTTTTTAAGAAATATGTTATGAATAGTAATAGACTATTTAATATTAGTAACAAATTATTCCATTTAGTTGTTTCCCCTTCTGTTCTTTTTTTACTCCGCACATTTTTAAATTGGGATGTGCGTGTATGTGTGTATGTGTGTGTTCCCTTTTTATGAGTATTTTTTGCTTCCCAGGAACATACAACCACAACCACAAACACCCACCATCCAATGAAAGCCCTCCTTTGTAAAAATGTGGATAATTTATATTCATTAGGGAAATTTGTCTGCAATTTTCTTTCTATTACATATATATATATATATATATATATATATATATTATATAAAACAACCTAGTTTTAAAGTTAATATATTTGTCTAACAAAAAGTTCTAGATGTTTCATCTTCCTCTATTCTTATGTACATAAAGGTTCTTAAAGCCAAACTAAACCAATTCAAATAATATAGCAGACATTTAATAATTATCATTTAAGCTCTGAACCTCAGTTTCTTCATTTGTAAAAGTGGAATAATAATGGTACCCATATCACAGGTTCATTGTAAACAAATGAAATAACTTATGTAAAGCACTTTTTAAAACCTTAAAGTATTCTATAAATGTTAGCTATTTTTATTAGACATTTTCTAATTAGTCATTTTGAAAGAATCATGCTGTTAAACTAAACAAGGTGGATTTTTTTTTTCAACATAAACCACTAGTATATGTGATTTCTTCCTCCGATGATGAGCTATTTAAATTATTAATTTCCTGATGTGTCAATCTTGTCAAGTCATATTTTTGTAAATAAATGTTTACTTAAAATCCTTTAATTTGTTAGAATAAATTTGCATGTAAAATTCTCTAATAACATTATTATTTTGTATTTATTGTAATCTTTCCACATCAGGGCTAGCCCTGTGCTACATGTAGATCCACTCTTTTCCAGATTTCATGCTCAACATAAACCCTCTCTTAAACTTCAATCTTTCCCTTTACATTATATTTCCTTCAAACAAGTTTGTTCCCTTCATCTTAAATAATAATAATTTAAATATAAATTTAAAACAAAAACTGTCAGTAGATCTTAATATCTTTTCTAGACATTGTCCTATATTTCTCCTGCTCTTTTGAGCCAAGTTTCTTGAAAAAGTTTTCTATACTTGGTGTCTTCACTTTTTTTGTCTCTTAGTTTTTTGTCATCACTTAAATGTATCACTATTTCCAGTTACCAATGATTGCCAACTCTGATGGTCTTTTCTCACTTCTTGTGCTTCTCAATAAATCTTCTACATTTGACAATATTGACCATTCTGTCCCAGAATTCTCTCTTATCAGAGTTTTCATGATATTATTCATTCCTGCATCTCCTCCCTATTTATTTATTTGACCACTCTTCAATCTCCTTTACTAGCTCAATATTCTCATCAAACCTGCTAACGGTGAGTATTCATACTTCTGCCCTAGACCTCCATTTCTCCCTCTACAGTCTCTCTCAGTAACTTCCTCAGCTCCCAACAGATCAATTATTATGATGACTCCAAAATTTATACATCAAATTCCAGTCTATCCCTTGAACTGTAGTGCTATAACATCACTTACCAAGTGGACATTTCAAATTTTCACAATGTATAGCATACAATCCCTTCCCTCCTATCATCTTATTTTCTTCCCTTAGCCCCTTTTGCCTTTGATATTCCAAAAGGCTCCTAATTGACTTTCATATCTCATCTCTCTCCACTCTAATCCATTCTGCACACTGCTATTGAAACAATTTTCTTCAAGTGTAGACTTGCCTATGGGGCTCCTTTTCTGAACCGTTCCTAAGGGCTTTCTCTTGCTTATGAGGTAAAATATAAAATCCTTTGTTTAGCTTTTAAGGTTCTTCACAATCTGATCCCAACCTATATTCCAACTTCAATGAACATTACTCTCCCTCCTGCAATCAGATCCAGCCAAATAGAGTTTCTGTTTATTCAACACACATGATACTGAATCTTCTCTCTCCATGCTTTCACCAACAATTTCAGAAGCCAGGTAATCCTTCTCTCCTTTTCTCCACCTCAAAGATTCCCTCCCTTCCTTTAAGAAATGATCTTCTTCATAGAGACTCCCCTAATCATTCCAAATGCAACTTTCCTCACAAACTATCTTATATTTAGTTTCCTTGCATATATTGCATTTATTAACTTATAATTTGTTCTGTATGTATTTATATCTTCTTTTGTTTCCACTACTGGAATGTAATCTTCTTGAGAATAGAGATCATTTCATTTTTTGTATTTATATATGACTGAATCAATTGGAATTTTACTGATTTATATTTTTCTCTCCTTTTTAAAAATTAAATTTGCTAATGGTTCATTCTGTTGGGAGTTTTTTGGTTTTTTAATAGCCACTGGTTTTATTTATTACTTCAGTTTTTCCTCACTTTTTAAATCTATTTCTTCTTTATAATCTCTATTTTATCACTTTCCTTTGGGTTATTGTTTTGTTTTTGCTTTTTTTCCCCCTTTTCTATGGCCTTTAAATTCAAGCTCATTTTTTCTTTTATTTCTTAACTTAGAAACTTAGCCATAGGCACGTACAAAATGTTTAATTAGAATGTGTACTGAGGGATTTTATTTTGCTTTTTAAAACTGAACATTTATTGAATACTCAATCATAAAAGACATTTTTGTTTATCAAACTAAAGAAACTAAAACAACTAAAGTTAATTTTGTAATTTAACAAATAAACTTTACTTAAGAAATACAAGTCTCAAAATTAAGATACAAAGTAGAATTTTTTTTAAACATTAGGACATGACTGGGAAATATACCTTATGTGTACACTTACGCATTTAGCAATATAAATTTTTCATACAACTGCATCTCAACAGTTTTGATATTTAATATTGGTGTCATTATACTTTATATACTCTACAATTATTTTTTTCATTTCTTCTCCAATTATCATTAGTTGTTAGATGGCTTTTCAGTTTCTATCTTCCCCAAGGCCTAAGGCAGTAGAGGGAAGAATATTTTCCCAATTCTGGGTGAGATGGGATAGACATGATATACTTCTATTCTTAATATATCTTCTCCATAAATATCCCTCTGTAATTGGTAGTTGTTGGTTAGCTAATACAGGGCACTAATCATTAAATCAATCAATCCTTTAAGGGAGATAAAAACTATAACTGGTAATTGAAAGCAGAGAGAACACATCAGAATGAGAACTTGAGCCTATAGCATCAGAAAGTAGCCTCCAAACCCTCAGTGATCACACCTAGAATCCTGGAGTAGGGATAAGTAGCTATCTTCTTGTTTGGGGGACCCAAGTCACCAGTACAAGAGAAAAGAGAATAAAGACATCCAGAAATTTCAAAGTTCACCTCAGTCACCTCAGTATATAATATAAATACATAGATAATATATGTAAAATATATATAAAACATATTTTATCCCAAAATCCAGTTTTATTATTTCTATCACCTTCAGAAAAGATTATATATCTAATTTTTATACCTGTATTTATATTTAAACATCAGTCAGAAGCAGGTTCGTAACAAATTATATATAACAAGTATATTTTTTGTTCATCATTTATTCATAATTTCACTGTGTATAAGAATTCTGTCAGCTGTAAATTTTGGTTAATAAATCCTTTTAGGTCTAATTTGTCTATGAAGTGAGTTATATGAATTTTATGCTATGAGCCTGACAACTATCAATAGATATAAACAGTTTCTTCCACAAAGTTGAGATCAAACAAGATAAACAATGTAAAGTGCTTTTCAAACCTTAAAGTGCTATATAAGTGCCCCCTAATGTACTAATGAAAAAGAGGATTTTATTTGAAATTATTGATATGTTACAAATAAATTGTTTCTTTTTTAAGATATTAAATTTAATATTGTATTATTAACACTATCCTGCTTGTCCATGCTGGAGTTCTATCTTCTCTCTTTTGTGTACTTTTAAAATATTTCAACACTCTTTTTTTGTATCTCTATTGATATTCTCTATTCTCTACCTCTAAAATAAATGACCTCTCTTGTAACAAATAAATGCAGTCAAGTAACACCAATTCACATTCACATCATGAGCATTTCAATTTTCAAACAAAATAGTTCAATTTCGAAAACTTAGGCACATATCAAGCCAACTTTGACATTTCTTCTTTGTCATTTTTTTAAAAGTCTGAAGTTAACTCTACTTATTATTTTTAAATTACTTATTTTTTTTCCTTTTTTTATACTTGAAAACTTTTTTCTTTTTCTGTATAATTCCATAATTTTACAATTGTGGATATTGCTAAGTAAGGATCAGGATTTTTCCTTTTTTGATATAGTGTATATTTTCTTTACTGCCCTAGGCAACTGTGAAAATTTTTTCACTAATTTAGTCCTCAATTACAACCTACTATATCTTCCAAATATCTTCTGGGACCCCAACTAACATAATGTTTGTTCTTTCACTTTGTCTTGCAAATTTCTTATTTGCCCTTCATACTTTAGTTACTTTTTCAGTTTTGTTGCTTCCTGGGTTTGTTTTTGTTTTTTTTCCTTGATCTTCAATTTCACTGATTCTGTTTCTTGCTTTCCTCATAGATGTTCATAGATCTTGGTTACCATTTTACTATTATTCCATCTTTTATGTTTTCTACACCATTTTAGAGCCTTGCTTTAATTCCCTTAAAACATATTATCCATTTCAATTTTTTCCATTTTTTCCATTCTATTCATTTTTGTTACACCTTTTGCAGTCACACACACACACACACACACACACACACACATACACACACACTTGACTGAAGTGGACTAACATAAATCAAGGAGAATCTGGAATTTTTTATATTTGGACAAATAAGGACGGTAACTAAACCCTAAAATAAGAAGTGTTTGTCACCTAAATGAGATTTTATTGGTAGTGGGAAAAACTGAGATTGAAGGGCAGAAAGGATTTGACTCCGTCAGGGAACCTAGGACAGATATGTCTTGCCAGCTTCTGCCATCTAGATCTATCCAAGAGCAGATTATGCTTCCAGACCCAATAAACATACATCAACACAGGTCAGGAGATGAGATGGGTGGGAAAGGGCCAGAACTTTTGCCTTCTCACAGTGATCCTGCAAGAAGATGTAATGGCATGGAGGAAGGTTCAAAGAAAGCAACTATAAGTCTAGGTAAACTGCAAAACCTAGAAGTCAAGAGCTTCCACATTGCATGGTTCTCAGAGTAGCAGTTATCCCTCCAGTCTCTCTCCAACTCCTAGTGCTTCTCTCCACTTTGTTATTTTTAATGTTTTTATTCTGGATACTTTTCTCATCATTCCTAGTGGGGTGAGAAGGATTTTGAGGGACATTTCATGACATTATCATGGCATTTCATGAAAGGGTTTCAGAAGATACTTATTCCTATACTTTCTTACATTTCAGCCATCTTTAACACAAGTCTACAAATACCTTCTCGATCATAACATTGCAATGGGGATAAATGGTTCTCTTTGGGATAACTTACCATCTGTTCAAAAAGGAAAACTGCCAACCTTTTCTAGGAGCATAGGCAATGTCTCTTCACCTCAAAAGCAGTGAATAAATCAGCCACCTTTAGCTAACTGATGAAATAAACACTACAGATCATAATGCAATGACAAAAAAAAAAAAAAATGTGTCCAGAATATAAGCTCCTCTAATTGTAGTTACCTTGGAAGCATGGAGGTCTATATTAAATCTTGTCACATTTTAATCTACATTTAATTATCATAGATCAGACTTTAAATGCCTACTAATGAGAAAGAAAATCGCACAGCATATGGTAACCAGGGAGCACAGGAAAAGTTGCAATGTGTCTCTCCCATTGCCTCTGTGGTAAGACTAATCAATATTCACATGGCCTCCCAAAATAGACCAAATCATGAGATGCTCAAACCGTTACTTTAATATGGATGAGTAAGGGTCACCAGACATGAAAGCTTCTACTAATTGTTAACAATTACAGGTTGCCTGAAAGCTTTTATTCCCTCTGGGCTTCAAACAGACACAAGGCTCTCAAGGATAGTTTTATAAGTGCCATGAGAATAAAGCTTTCTACAGTGTGGCTTAGCCTTCCATCTAAGCCTTTAGAAGTTTATATCTTACTGAAATGTATTCCTTATTTTACCTTCTCTATAAGTAGAAAAATCAACCAATTTCCCTCTTAATCTTTAAAGTATAATAAAAATAGAATGACATTAATCTCAAAATAGATTAAATCCTCACACTTCTTTAAATTTTCATTTTTACTTCTGAAATCTCTTCACTAAATGTTATATACCACCTGGTAACATTTTAATATGTATCCTATGATTCCCATTTCCCACCTCAAAAGAGAGAATAAAGCAAGTACCTAAATGAAATGCCCTATAGAAGGTACATATTCACCAGGGTATATCAGTAAACTAGATGACCTGTAAGGTCCTTTCTAAGCTTTATGGCCTAGCATTCCATAAAAGTAAATAAGATAATCTAAGATAATATTTTAGAGGGAGTCAGTGTGTGAAATTAGTGGTCAAATTCCCATATCTTCATTTCTTCATACCTCAAACTTTGCTTATCTGAAACATAATTCCACTAAGGCAAGCAGATAAAGCAAAGTGTAAGTCAGTCTTTTTGACAAGCATTGGACAATTAATTGAGCCATACAAGTTTATCCCCAAATGACAACTTTAAGACGAAAAGGTTAAATAACAATCTAACAGACCAGAAGTCAATCTTTATTAGTTAACCTTGTTATCATATTCAAGACAGAAACTACTGAATAAAAATTCTGTAGAAATTGAACTGTATTCCCCAAGAAATTTATTTATACTTGGTTCAGAATCCTACATGCATTTTTATAGGAAAAAAGTGATTATTGTCTATATAGAACTTGTTTTTGTGCTTCAGAAACCAAGAAGACAAGGACAACAAAGTAACAATTAAAAATTTTATTTTTTTAAATGTGTATTCTTTACATTGATATAGATATAGATATAGATGTGATATAACTAGATGTTTCATGTTTTCTCTTTGTGATTACAGTGAAAAATTCTAAGAAATCTTAGTTTTGGAGCAGCTAGGTGGTGCAGTGGATTGAGCACCAATCCGGAAGTCAAGAGAACCTGAGTTCAAATCTGGGCTCCAACACTTAACACTTCCTAGCTGTGTGAACCTGGGCAAGTCACTTAACCCCAATTGCCTCAGCAAAAAAAAAAAAAAAAAAAAAAAAAAAAAATTATATGTGTATATTATTGTGTATATTGTGTATATTGTACAATATGTGTATATTGTAATATATATGTGTATATATATTATATATATATATAATATCTTAGTTTCCAAGTAAGATTTTACTAGATGCAAAATTCCTTAGAAAAATACTCCTCACAAGAAATAATTTTAAGATTTTTCCCCTGACTTTTTCTTCTAATTAATAGGATCTTTCTTTAGAAATTTGTATATTTGAGTATTAATTGGGTATTAATAATCATGAAACCAGAATGAAGTCAACCTAGTACATCACATAAAAGATAGACTCATTTTCCTATCAATCAACATTGTTTACATTTTATAATCTTTGCAATAGGCCTTTTCTTTACTAAGAATGATTCAAATTAGCAGAATTTCCTCAGGAAAAAAAAAAAAGTAACTTTTCTCTGACAAGCACAATAAGTTAGTTTCAATGCTCATGTTATATTTGTAACATGTTCAGCAGGTCTCACTCCCAAAATTTTATTGTGAATAAAATGCACATTGTCAAATTTCAGGTAATCAGAATTGAACCTTTATTCATGTCTCCTGCATTATTGTCAATTGCACCTAACATATATATAATATATAATATAATGTAATATAAATACAATATGTCAATTATATTTAATATACAATTCCATCTGATTCACTGTGATCCATTCAATGAAGAGAGAAATATAAGACTTATCACTGATAGAAAGGATTATCCTAATGAGCTACAGAAAATTAGGCAAGCCAGGTATTTTCACTACCTATAATCAGGCCAAACTTATTTAAACACATCCTTTGTTATATAGCTAAAGCTAGAGAGCTAGAACATAGTCATGAAGAACTGAAAAGAGATTTTTAATTCATTCCACAGTCTAGAGGAAAGATTTAATTTACCTACAGGTAAATCATATCAAAAAGTTGTCAGCTCTTAAATTTCACTTTACCTGTAGGGACATTAGATTTTCCTTCATCTTTAGTCAAATAAGTCAGCCACAGTCTACCCACATAACAATGAATCTAGCTGAAACTTTGACTAAAAGTAAATGATTCTAATTCTAAATGGGTAGACAAAGCCTTAATTTCTAAGAATAGAAATTCCATAGTCTTTTATAGTATCTTGCTCTAAAATAGGAGGTCTAACTGTTACATATTTGGCCCTTCTTTAATCAGAGAATTACTTTTCTTTGATTTAATATAAATGGAGAGCAATAGATAACTGCAACCTCTATATTTGAATTCAGTTGTTACCTTTTATCTTTACTTTTTATTGAAGAAATATCCTGATAATAATGGAAAGAACAATGGCTTGGGTGTCAGAGAAACTAGGTTCAGGTCCCACCATTGCTGTTTATAACCTTTCATTTAATCTCTCTGGGTATCAATTTCCTCTTCTATAAAATGAGGAGACTAGAAGGTCTCTGAGGTACCTTCTAGCTCCAGATCAATAATCTTATGAACATTTTCTCGTAGGTGCCATTCTCTGCCTCATTAATTATTTCCATCCATTTCTTGAATCAATTCTAAGTTTTTCACATTTTTCAGAGAGCCTAAAAGAATGCAAAATACTCTTTTATAAGTATGTGACATTACATTTTTTTAATTTATTTTGCCCCAATTATATTTAATTTTTTTTACATTTTTTTAAAACTTTGATTTCCAGATTCTCTACCTTATCCCCACCCCAGTCTACACTAAGAAACCACATATAAAGTTATACAAAACATTTCCATAAAAGTCATATTGTGAAAGAAAACATAGATCTCCTCCATTTAAAAAAAAAACTCTCAAGAAAAAGAGAGAGAGAGAGACAAAGACAGAGACAAAGTTGGGGGGGGGGCAGAGGAAAGGAGGGAAAGAGAAGCAGGAGAGCAGGGGAAGAGAAGGAAGGAAAGAGAGAGAGAGGAAGGGGGGAGGAAAAGAGAGAGAGAGGAAAAGGGAGGGAGAGAAGGAGGAAAGGAAGGAGAGAGAAAGGGAGAGAGGGAGGAAGGAAGGGAAAGTGAGGGAGGGAGAGAGAGAAGTCTCTCTGTATTTAGACACTCAGTCTTTCTCTGGATATGGATAGGGTTTTTCATCATAAGTCTTTCAGAGTAGTCTTGGATCATTGTATTACTGAGAATAGCAAAATCATTCACAGATAATCATCCCACAACATTATAGCATTGCTTTTTAATGCATTACCTACTTCACTGAATTACTATAAAGAAAATACTTTGTCAAGTTTAAATGTGAATAATAACCTTTCTCTAGCATTAGAAAATTAGTTCATAATCTTCTTGTAATAATCTTCTACGGCGACTGGCAACCTGGGCCAATCAATATCTGTCCTTTATCTGCTTCCCAGTGTTAAGTTCTAGTAGAAACCTGACTTCTATGTAGGGGATGTAGTCTCCCCATTTATCATTTTCATTGATGGTTTTCTGAAAGAAATTGTTCATTACGATCTGTAGTTTTCCCAAAGGGTAAAAGGATTAGGAAAAAAGGCATTCAAGTACAAATATGGATCAAGCATGAAACAGGTTTGTTCTCATGAAGTTAAATGATAAGTATAAAGAAATTATTACAAAATGATTAGACTATATCCTAGTAAAAATCACTAGTAATATAATCAATTAAGCGGCTAAAATTCAAACCTGGATGAGGCATAAACAGCTATTTGCAGTGCTATAAAATAGTTATCATACTTGTCACCCGTCACTGAGCATGATCCAATCAAATAAGAGACATAATCTCCTTTCTAGTGATTCCTTCTTTCTAAAGTCAGCCCTTCCATTCTTGCTGTTGAATCTGCAAGCAGAATCATTCCAGTAGACATTGGTGCTTCTCATAAGCACTCCCAAGCCTTCTGGGATCTTTTAATGTTCACAAGAAAGGACAGCCTAGGACACTGGTACAAGCACAATTAGTTGGGATTGTCCTCGACGTGGAGAGTCTCTGATGCCATTACATCAGGGTGAAAAAGACTGCTCTTCAGACTTCAGTAAAATCACATTTTGTCCCCTGAAAGCTACAGCCAAAAGAGACACTAGGTGAACATGTCATATTTTATCAAGTACAGAACTCTATCCCCTATTTTGCTGTTAGTGGGGCAGAGGACAACAGAGGAAACATTCAAAGTTTATCATGTTATGTTAATGTGCCAATAAAAAAACATCCTTTCAGTTCTATACCACTACATAAGCAGCCAGAAAATTTTTCTCCAAAAGCCTAAGGGATAAGTCACTTTGCCATTGGTGTTTCCAAGGGAACGGTGGTCATGTTCTCTAGAATGACCTCTATAAAACTCACATAGTATCACTACATCCCTACCTATGGTCATTTCATAATCAACTAGGATTTTTGCCTCCTTTTTGGTATAGAATGATCATGATTTGGGAAACATTATTTCTTTTTTTTTCTTTTATAATCAAATTTTTGTCATCAAAAATTTACTCTTCTTACCACAGAAAAAGAAGAATCTCCCTCTGACCCATTCCTATATTCTCTGGTACATCTGGATGTCCATATACTTATTCTAGAAAATTACCTGGTCATCATCCTATCATAAGGGTTAACTTAGTCACATGTGAACTCAACTCAAGGAAGACTTATGCTAGAATATTTTCAAGTTCAGCCTGTTTATCCATTTTGCAAAACTACTCTATCTTCCCTTGCTGAAGAGGGCATAATAGGAATAATATGAACCCTCACTTCTTCAAACTCCCAAAACTATAAATTGACTCTTAGCCCTATTGTGTTCTATAAACTATGAAGAGAATTCAACTCAATACTTGATAGTACTGCTTTTGTTGCATCCTTTAGAATTTCTCTAATATCTCTGAAGTGTCTCATTTCTACATCACATACAAAGATTTGTTTTTACAAGTCTTTTGAAGTGGAACTGCAATTCTATAATGCAGCTGTCTTCTCTTCATTAAGTTGTTGGCAAGCCACTCAGTTCATATTTCATTTTCAGTTACAGTTTATTTAAAGACATCATGCTCATGTTGCACAAAAGTCATCTTCTTTGTCAACCCTTCCAGTGATTAGCATTCTGGGGCAAATTTAATTTGCCATACAATTCTAATCATCAAAATGTATTTTATATTCTTCTCTTATGAGCTCCAACAGAGTACTAGTTTAATAGAGCATGATAAACAAGTTTTTAATTGATTATTCTTTTCATTCATCCTAGTATTTCAAAAAAAAATAGGACACACATAACAAGACACGATCATAATAAGTTGGCCCCAAGCATGGAGCAAAGAGTAGATGACAAACAAAAATCATAATTTTTAAAATAAGCCAAATAGCATAGCATGTTAATATCATATTGATACCTGGATAAACCATACTACAGAGAGTAATTTGGATTTAAATAAGACTTATAAGGATTGAGAATACATTTTTTTTAAATCAAAGTTGGTTTTTTCCTCCAATTAGAATTTTTGTTCTAAATCCTTAAAACAGACAAAACTTGAGATTTCAAGGTGTGAAAGTGCTTTGTTCTATTATTTCTGTAGCAGATATCAGTTGTGGGGTGGGGTGGTATTTCAAATCTCAAGTTTCCCATAGTAAAATGAAAAAGATTTAAAGAATAGCTGTACTTTCCCACCAGTTGCAAAAAATTAAGAAGAGAGTAACATTACACAAAATTATAGAATTTTTAAATTAGAAGGGGCCTCTAAGGACATTTGTCAAGCTCAAATCTGAACAATCTGCCCGACAAAAAATTGCCCAGCCTTTATTTAAAGATCTCTAGTGAAGGAGAATCCACTATCACCACTTTTAGGAAACTCCATTATTAAGAATTTTTTTGTTGTATTAAGCCTAAGCATGCCTTTTTCTAACTTCTACACCATTGCTCCTAGTTTTACCCTTTGAGGCCAGTCACAAATCTAATGTCTCTTCCCTGAGACAACTTCTATTATTTAAATACGTGTCTAATCTAAACCTTCTATTATCCAGGCTAAACTCTTCAGGTACTTTATATATCATGACCTAAAGGGTTTTAGCTATTCTAGTTGTCTTCTAAAGACCTTCCAGATTTTTAATATCCTTCTTAAAATGTGATATTTATATTCATTTGCTGCTATAAATTGTATAAATATCATATTTCAAGAAGGGCATTAAATCTGGAAAACTTTTATGAAGGCAACTAGATTAGTAAAGACCGTTTTGAATACAGCTGAGAAATTTAGCCTGAAGAAGAGCAAATGAGCAGAACCAAGAGGATATTGTATACAATAATGACAGTATTGTTTTAAGAACAACTTTGAGGAATTAAGTCATTTTAATTGTTACACATACTCAAATTAACTAAAAAGGATATAGAAAGAAGATGCTACTTGAGTTCAGAGGAAAGAACTGATAAATAGAATTATGTATAGAATGGTTTTACATATATATATACATACATATTATATAATACATGCATGTATACCTTTTTGTTGTCTCTAATAGTAGTCATGGTGGCGGAGGGGGATAGAAGGAGGGAAAAGGAAAAGGAGAGAAAAAAAGAAAGTTATATGATAAAAACTTTCTTATATATTTAAAAGGAATAGCAAGTTGTACATTGTAGAGAACCAGAAGTATTCTTGAAACAAGATGTTAATTCAAAAGAATTGATGAGATGATTGTTCTCTAGTTCACATATATATTTAGTACTCAGTATGGTGATGTAATGGTTCTCTAATTTCACACATAATCAGTATACTGTAATGATGTAATTACAGTAAGCTATATAAGGGCTAACAAGGACTGAGAGACATTCTGTCTTTTACTATCCTCGTGGTGGCTCTCCTGTCTCCTGCACTATGGGGGAGGCTGGTTCAGACTGGGAGACGAAGGAGACAATAAAGACTTTGGACTTTATTCCTGACTATTCTCATGATGATTATTAATAGTCTCAACCAAGGCTGGTCCTAAGGGCTTCTAGAAACCTAGCCCGATCATTACAGTACATAATAGATTTGCAGTTCAAATCATATTTTTCTATTCTACTATGTTATAGAAATGTTTGTTTATTTAAGTTCAGAATGAAATAAATTCAATTTTTAAAAAATAAAGATGACATTTAGGAGCAGTTAAATGGCGAGGTGGATAGAGCACCATCCCTGGAGTGCTTGAATTCAAATTTGACCTTAAATTACTGTGTGACTCTGGCCACCTTACTTAATCCCAAATATCTCCCCCCACAAAAAAAGTGTGTGTGTGTGTGTGTGTGTGTGTGTGTGTATGTAATAAATAAACTGATCACAATATTCCAGCTCTAATCTCTAGAAAGTCTACCTACCCATCTCTAGAGCCTCAGGCCCAATTTAGTTGATTGATTAACTGAGACTATGTAAACTAACCCAGTTAGCCCATTGTGGTGGTCTCAGACATCATTCCTCTGGCCATCCACCTAGACCTCCTCATCATCTGCTTGCCACCATCCCAATATATCACACCCACTTTGTACTTTCTATCTTCCCAAAAAGAGATATTTAATGAATGTAAATATACTGAAATATGTTACCTGAGATTCGTTGTACATAAAGTGTGATTAAAAAAAAAAAAGCATTGACCAGGGCAAGTTCATGAATTAAAGCCTCAGGAGATTAATGCTAAAGTATAGGAAGCACACACACACACACACACACACACACAAAATCAAAAGTGAAGAAATCTGCCCGCTGGGATATATGTTAATGAGAAAACAATACAACTAAATATTCTAATAGCAATAGTTATTATTATTATTTTAGAATGTGTATAATGTTAAATTTAATGTGCATTATGTTGCAATTGAATGTGTATAACGTTAAAATTCACTAAAATGGTTTCATATATATTTTCTCATTTGATTCTCAAATCAAACCTTTGATATAGGCAAGTCAGGTCTTATTAAGAGAAGGAAGAAACTGAGACTAGGGAGATATAATGACATTCCTAAAGAAGAAGTAGAGATGTTCTACCTGGTTCTGCTACTAATTAACAATGAATTGCCTCATTTCACCAATATTCAGTTTCTCCACTTGAAAAAAAAAATATTGAATTAGAAGAGTCACAGATAATGTGGTATAGCACTCGACCTGGAATCAGGCCGCACTACCTTAGACATTTACTAGCTATGTGTCCTTGAGCCAGTCACAATCTTTATGAGCCTCAATTTCTTCAGCTCTAAATAGAAATGGTAGCATGTATCTCACAGGATTGTTATGAGGATCAAATAAGATAGCATGTACAATGCTATGCCAACCTTAAAAAATTCTACAAATGCCAGCTATGGTGATAATTGTAACTGTTATTAATTATAAAAGAAGCTCTTCTCTTCTACCTCTATTGACCCATGACTTCTTCTATTCTCCTTTTATCTATGATTTGACAATATTACACAGCTAGGACACAGAAGGACCAAAACTAAAACCTAGTCTTCTGACTCCTACTCCAATGTTTTTTGTCCTATACCACTTTGCTTTCTCTGTTTGGGGCATTAAACCCACAAAATATATTTTTTTACATATGGATTATCTATTTTTTGAAGTTAAAAAAAACTTCATAAAAGTTCAGATAATTAAAAGCTTTTAGATAGACTGCATATCTAGCCCTTGCCTCCCCAAGCATGACCCCTTCCCACAACACTATGTCCCTACTCTTAAATCACCATTTTTCACTAGTTTCCCCTTATAAAATATTCTCCATATTTTAGCCACTGAAAGCATTCATTCATTAAATTTTGTGATCTAATACCGTCAACTTCACATCCCATTCAGTCATCCACCTAGCCTATATCACCATGTATTGCCACCACTGACCACGTCTCCATCCTAGACCTAAGACCTGGACCTATATACAAGGTCTTACTGAATCCATAAGTAGTCTCTAGAGAAATCAGTTGACTCATCTTTCAATCTCAAGGCCCATTTTAGTTGACTGGTGCTTCAGTTCACTATAGCTATTAAAGGGGTTAATACTAGATCATATTTCATCTTTGTATCCCATTTACATTTACCCAGAGTAGCTCAAAATCTACTTGACACCATCCCTGTACACTTTTCCCCTCTTGTTTCCTACCTCCCCAGAACAGAGCACCCCTCTTGTTCACTAGTCCCTTATAAATGCTATTTTCTCCAATTGGAATGTAAGTTCCTTAAGGATAGAGATTGTCTTTTTTTTTTCAAGCTGAGGCAGAAGTTTTTATTTCAGTAGTCAGAATATTTGCATTAAGTAGAACAAGAAATCAATACATTAAGTATGCCCTTTTACCTGATAGAGCTACCTGGGGTAGTGGCTGGATTAAACTTTTACAATGAATACAGGCACATCTTTCAGTAATTTAAGACCCTGAAACGTAGGGTAAATTATTCTCATTTTGAAACTGCCAAGAGGGAGGCAAAAATTATGTTCACTAGATAACTAAACTAGATTTCTCTATTTCCAAAAGCCTTTAGTCTCTTAGCATTATCTGAGAGCTATTGTATATAGATAGTTAAAATAAGTTGCAGTAAAGGAGGAAGATGGCTACCATTGGAAGTGAGGTGTATAGAATGGACACTATATTACAGATCTGCCCAGCTCTGATAAGTCACAAAATGGATAGGGAGATTTGAAACTAAGAACCAAAAGGCATCTCCCCACCAGCTGTTAGATAGAAAGATATGTTGTCTCAACTACATTCTCCCAAAAGTTTGAAGTTAACTTTATGAATGAGGAAGTCTGCCTAAAAAGTTCCAGTTTGAAGACCTAAAAAGAAAGCAAATATAAGCAAATTAGGAGAGCAAAGAATAGTTTACCTATCAGATCTTTGGAGAAGGGAGGAATTTATAGCCAAAGAAGAACTAGAGAACATTATGAAAGACAAAATGGACAACTTTGATTTCATTAACATAAAAAGTTTTTGCACAAACAAAACTAAGGCAACAAGATTAGAAGAAAAGCAGAAAGCTAGGGGGAGAAATTTTTATAGCCAGTATTTGTGATAAAGGCCTCATTTTAAAAAATATATAAAGAACTGTGTGAGATTTGTAAGGATAAAAATCACTCCCCAATTGATAAATGGTTAAAGGACCCACATGTGCAAAAATGTTTCTAGCAGCTCTTATTGTAGTGACAAAGAATTGGAAAATGAGTAGATGTCCATTAACTGCGGAATTTCTGAATAAGTTGTAATATAGGAAAGTAATAGAATATTATTGTTATATAAAAATGTTGAACAGGCTAATTTTAGAAAATCCTGGAAAGATTTACACGAACTAATACTGAGCGAAACAAGCAGAGCCAAGAAAACACTGTACTCAGCAAGAACAAGATTGTACAATTATCAACTATGATAAACTTTCTTCGTCTCAGTGATTCAGTGATGTAAAACTATCTCAATATACTTTAGATGGAAAACATACAGAGAGAGAATATGGAGACTGAATGTAAATTAACACATGCTATGTTCACTTTTTTTCTTTTTTCTCTGTTTTTTTCTCTCTTTTATGATTTTTTCCTTTTGTTATGATTTTTCTCTCCAACATAACTAACTCATAAGGAAATGTTTTTTTTAAAAAGGAATACACCTCTATAACCAAAAACCAAAAAAAAAAAATTTGTTTCTATATGTAACTGGGAAAAATAAAAGAGAAACTGAATTAAACGAAAAATAATAATTCAAGGGGAAAAAATTAATTGACTCAGGAAAAAAAAAGAAACCAATGGAACATTAAGAATATAGCCTTTTGTATAGTTTGTGTATCTAATAGTCTTCCATTCAACTATCTAAAATTTTCATAACACTGGAATTTCAAAATAAAACACAACACAATACCCAACCTCACAAAACTGTTCTTTGCTCATTTAGAAGAGCATACTTCCCAAAGATTGGGATAAAAAAATTAAGTAACTTACTCCACAACCTTTTCTTTCACAACTATCCCATTACAGTTCTTTTCTTCAACTCTAAAGTTCTTTTCCCAAAGGCTGGGATTAAAAATGTAAGTCACTCTCCTCACAACTTTTTCTTTCACAACTATCCCATCTCCATTCTTTTCTTGAACTATAAAATTCTTTTGAAAATGGAACAGAGAGAGATTAGTCAGATTTTGAGATTAGTCAGACAAGCTTTCTGAGAAGGGTGGCCTGGACTTTTGTATCTGTTCCAATCAGTTCAGTATGAATTGGCTTGTGTCAATGAATCATTCCTTATAATTCACAAAACAGGTTTCACCTGAATCCAACTTCACTCCAAGCTTGTCCATGCTCTTTTCCCAGAACAGTTCAGT
The DNA here is from genome assembly GCF_902635505.1 of Sarcophilus harrisii. Taxonomy (NCBI): domain Eukaryota; kingdom Metazoa; phylum Chordata; class Mammalia; order Dasyuromorphia; family Dasyuridae; genus Sarcophilus; species Sarcophilus harrisii. The sequence continues at coordinate 423,773,201 of NC_045428.1, forward strand.
CATTGGTGGACCAAGTATTGGACTGCTACTTCTGAGTTTCTACCTCAATGAAATGTGGCAGCTACAAATGTTGAAATCCTACAACAGACAATGAATGAGGACTCTATGCTGACCTGGCCCCACATACAACCATGAGACCATCAGCTGCAACAAACTATTGACTATCATTGTCTCCTTTTTTTAGTATTCATGTTCTTAGTATTTAGCATGATTTGTCCAGTTATTCATTCATTGAAATGGAAACCTAAGGGGACTGAGCCACAATGAGAAATTCTCACTATAAAATATTTCAAGGTTAAAACAATTCAATCTTATGGTCACAAAGTGATCCAGAAATATCCCAATGTAGTTACATTATCAAAATGATCCAAACCAGTCCCACAGATATATAAAGTCACATGGACTTTTGAACTTTAAAAATTATAATTTTACTTAGATTTAGAAAATTATTCTTGGTTTTAAAATGTTGAACAAAGCTCCAGAGTGAGATGAAAAATAAGGAGTTGGATAAATCTTCATGCCTTTGGCCCTAGATATAACCCTTTATCTCGGTATCTGAAACAGGATGGGTGCATTTTAATTGAATGTTTGTTGAATATTTTCATCATATGGACAGAAATGATTTGGGAAAAAGTAACAAGCTCATATTATATGCTAGATAATTAAACTGAAATTTGGGTGAAAGCAGCCTAGAATTATCCAAATTATGGTAATTGAGGTCATTAAAAATTTGGAGAAGAATTAAAAATTAAAGCAGTACATTTTGCATATGCAAAAATACTGCTTCAGATCACCAGATGAAAATGCTTAAGATCCATTACAAAAATCACTTATAGTTTACTGTCATGGTATTCATAAATAGATATTATTTAGTAGTTGTATACTAATGGGTGCAACAAATTAAAAGCTTACTGGTCCTGTTTTTTAAATATAGACTTTATATTGTTACTTCAAAGAGTAGATGATAGTCTACTTCACTGAAATGAAGGTGACTATCTTTAAATATAGAAGTATTCTTCCTTTTTTTTTTGTCTCACATGACAAAAATGCAGTTATCCCTCCAAATTTACTTTTAGAGATTACTTATCTAAGACACCCTCCCATTATGAATCTCATCTTTTAAACAACATTTTGTTTTTATTCTAGCTCTACCTTTAAAACTTTGTCATTTGAACCATAAGGAACTTATTTTCAGGTTATATTTACTTCACTTCAAGATGAATGGCAGTATTTATTTCAGTTCTTCATTACATATTCACATCTCTATTAAACATAAATAAAGATTTTCTTTCTGCCCAAATCAATTTCTTCAGTCCAAGAGCCAAGAGCCTAATTTACATGTGATGAAAGTATTTTTTTATATATTATACATATTGAGTCTGCTTCTCCCTCTTATACACAAACACAAATTCATATATATGCATGTATATATAAACTAAACACAGTTTTTTGACCAATATTTTCAGATTCAGTTGTTAAAAAACTGGTATGGTAACAAATTTCACTTTCTCAAAATTCAAGTCATGATGGAATAGAAAAAGCACTAGTTGTGTACTCTAGTCCCAGCTCTGACACCAACTAACTGTGACCTCAGACCTCCTTTCGGGTCTTTTCATTTTTTTTTTTTAAATCTGCACAAAGAAAGAACCAGCAACCTTCAAATCTTACCACAAAGGTTATCTGATTGCCTGTTCCTCCCCTTTCAAGGACAGCTCTGATAACCATATCTTGATTTTTCTAGATGTTTGCTTATAGTAAAATTTTAAAAAACTTCTTTCCACTAGAGTTCAGCAAGCATGATGACATTCCTTTTAAAGTTGTTTGTTAATGACTGAATAAAAGAAAAAAGAGTTAATTGACTGGTTAATTTAAAAGCTCTTATTTAAAGCTTATTATTGCTAGACTATGTCCTAAATACTCCACAGTTAAACACTTATGAGCTTTAGCTCTCTCTTTTTTTTAATTATAGCTTTTTATTGACAGAAGAGTTTTAGCTCTTAAGGAACATATTCTTATTGAGGAAGACAACATATATAAGAGAGTGGAAGAATGTTGTTAATGATAAAAGTTTTGAAAACTAACAGGAGTTACATCTGAGCACAGGAGCATAGGACAAGTATCAATATTCCATTTCACCCTATTTTTGCTTATACATATGTGCATATGTATGTATGTCACTTTCTAAAAGTCCTTCCCCACAAAAAAAATGAAAAAAGAAAAAAAATTACTAGCATCAAAAATGGAAAGGATGAACTTATCACCAATGTAAAAGAAATTAAAGCAATAATTAGGACCTATTTTGCCCAATTGTATGCCAGCAAGTCTGACAATCTAATCAAAATTGATAAATATTTACAAAAATATAAATTGCCCAAATTAACAGAAAAAGAAATAAATTACTTAAAAATAGCCCCATTTTAGAAAAAGAAATTGAACAAGCCATCAATGAACTCCCTAAGAAAAAATCTCCAGGACCAAATGAATTTGCAAGTGAATTCTATCAAACATTTAAAGAAAAATTAATTCTAATACTATGTAAACCATTTGGAAAATAGGTAAGGAAGGAGTCCTGCCAAATTTCTTGAATGTCACAAATATGGTACCTAAACCAGGAAGAGCCAAAATAGAGAAAGAAAATTATAGACCAATCTCCCTAATAAACATCAAATAAAATATTAGCAAAAAGGTTACAGCAACTTATTAGCAGGATAATGCACTCTGACCCAGGGTGTTTCATACCAGGAATGAAGAACTAGCTCAATATCAGGAAAACTATCACCATAATTGACCATATCAATAACAAAACTAGCAGAAATCATATGATGATCTCAATAGATACAGAAAAGTCTTTTGACAAAATACATCATCCATTCTTATTAAAAATGTTAGAAAGCATAGGAATAAGTGGATTTTTCCTTAAAATAAAAAGCAACACTTATCTAAAACCATCAGCAAGCATTATTTATAATGGAGAGAAGCTGGACATATTCCCAATAAGAACAGGGATGATACAAAGATACCCATTAATATGTGTTACTTTCTAAAAATCCTTCTCCACCAAAAATCAACAACCAAAAAAAACACCTTCCCTTGTAACAAACTGATATTCGGTTGTTCAATCACATCTGACTCTACAGGATCCCATAAGCTTAGTCCATGAGATGTTCTTGGTCAAATTTTAACTCAGGTCCTCCTGACTCAAGGGCTGGTGCTCTATCCACTGCACCACCTAGCTGCCCCTTGAAGTCAGATTTTAATTCTAATCTTTCCTACTCTAGACCCTGTGTGCTCTCCACTGTGCCATCTAGCTGCCTCCATGGAAGAGATTTGAAAGAGCTCAAACTCTAGAAGAACAAGATTTTTAATAAGGCTTTACCTTAAATTAAAAAAAAAAAGGCAATACAGCAGATCTAAAACTGTTGGCATTATGGCTACCTCTAAAATTAACATATATATCTAATAGTAGTATCACTATTAAATAGTATTAAATAGTAGTAGCACTATTAAAGTCAAAAACTAGGAACATGTTTAATAGTAAACTTACCAATTGTTTTCTAGAATTGTGGGACCAAGGCTGAGTTCCACCAACAGTATATTAATAGAAAGAACTACAGAACAATCAATATAGTGTTTGCTGCTCGACAACTCCAGCAAAAATGCCAGGAGCAGAACAGAGGTTTGTACACAACATTCATCAATATAACCAAGGCCTTTGATACTGTCAGTCATGAAGGTTTATGGGAAATTATAGAAAAATGTGGTTGTCCAGTGGAGTTCATAGTACTGTACATCAGCTTGCTGGATTCTGGAAAATGAACAATGCTCTTGTGTTTTCCCAGACACCAGTGGAGTAAACCAGGGATGTGAGCTTGTTCCCATGCTTTTTTAGCATGATGTTTTCAGCAACGCTGTTAGACACCTTTAATGAGGACGAACATAGCACCAAGGTCAGCTACCACACTAATGATAAATAATTTAACTTGAAAAGGCTACAAACCAAGTCTAAAGTGAAGGGAAGATTAGTGCATGACTTTTTGTTCACAGATATTTGTACACTAAATAATGCCTCTGAGACTGAGTGCAACAAAGCATGGATTGATTTTCTGCAACTAACTTTGGCCTAACAATTAACACCAAGAAAATAGTAGTTTTCTATCAACCAGCTCTACACCATCTGTATGTGGAAACATTGGTTACAACAAATGGTGAAATTCTGAATGCTGTGGATAAATTTACTTACTTTGGCAGTATACTTTTCAGGGATGTATACTTAATTATTGAAATTTATTCATGCATTGCCAGAGCTATCTCAGTATTTGGGAGATTCTAAAGAAAACTGTGGGAAAGAATAAACTGATTACCAAATTGAAAAGCTACAGAGATATTCTGCTAATCTCATTGTCTTATGTCTGTAAAACATGAACAGAATACTAGCATTGTACCAGGAAGCTAAATTACTCCCATTTAAATTGCTTTAGAAAGATTCAGATTACCTGGCAAGTTAAGGTACCAGACAATGAAGTCTTTTCTTGTGCTGAACTGCCAAGCAGTCAAACTTTATTATAGAGAGTGCAACTAAATATATTGCCACATTGTTTGAACGCCAAAAAATCTATTTGTCTGGAAAACTATTTTATAGAGAATTCACATGAATGCAGAAGAAGTAATACAAAAACATTTTCAACATCTTTCTGAAGAACTTTGTAATCAATTAGGAGACATAGGAGACACTGATATAGAACTATACAACATGGTACATCTACATTAAAGAAGGTGCTGCTATTTGACAAAACTTCTGGGAAAATTGGAAACTATTTTGGCAGAAACTAGGCATTGACCCACACTTAACACTGTATACCAAGATAAGATCGAAATGGGTTCATGATCTAGACATAAAGAATGAGATTATAAATAAATTAGAAGAATATAGGATAGTTTACCTCTCAGACCTGTAGAGGAGGAAGGAATTTGTGACCAAAGAAGAATAGAGATCATTATTGATCATAAAATAGATAATTTTGATTATTAAGTTAAAAAGGTTTTGTAGAAATAAAACTAATGCAGACAAGATTAGAAGGGAAGCAATAGACTGGGAAATCATTTTTACATTTAAAGGTTCTGATAAAAGCTTTATTTCTAAAATATATAGAGAATTGACTCAAATTTATAAGAAGTCAAGCCATTCTCCAATTGATAAATGGTCAAAGGATATGAACAGACAATTTTCAGATGAAGAAATTGAAACTACTTCTAACCCTATGAAAAGATGTTCCAAATCACTATTGATTAAAGAAATGTAATTTAAGATAATTCTGAGATACTACTACACACCTTTCAGTTTGGCTAAAATGACAGGAAAAAATGACGAATGTTGGAGGGGATGTGGGAAAACTGGGACACTGATACATTGTTGGTGGAACTGTGAACCAATCCAACTATTCTGGAGAGCAATTTAGAGCTATGCTCAAAAAGTTATCAAACTGTGTTTACCAGTAATGTTACTACTGCCATTATATCCCAAAGAGATCTTAAAGGAGGGAAAGGGACCCACATGTGCAAAAATGTTTGTGGCAGCCCTTTTTGTAGTGGCTAGAAACTGGAAACTGAGTGGATACCCATCAATTGGAGAATAAATTGTGGTATATGAATGTTATGGAATATTATTATTCTGTAAGAAATGACCAGCAGGATGATTTCAGAGAGGCCTGAAGAGACTTACATGAATTGATGCTAAGTGAAATGAGCAAAACCAGGAGATCATCATACATGGCAACAACAAGATTATACAATGATCAATTCTGATGGACATGGTTCTCTTCAACAATGAGATGATTCGAACCAGTTATAATTGTTCAGTAATGAAGAGAGCCATCTACACCCAGAGAAAAGACTATGAGAACTGAGTGTGGACCACAACATAGCATTTTTCTTTCCATTATTGTTTGCTTGTGTTTTTGTTTTCCTTCTCAGATTTTTTTCTTTCTAGATCTAATTTTTCTTGTGCAACAAGATAACTGTATAAATATGTATTCATATATTGGATTTAGCATATATATTTAACATATTTAACATGCATTGGACTACCTGCCATCTAGGGGAGGAGATGGGGGGAAGAAAGGGAAAATTTGGAACAGAAGGTTTTGCAAGCGTAAGTGTTGAAAAATTACCCATGCATATGTTTTGTAAATAAAAAGCTACAATAAAATAAATTTTAAAAAGATGCTGTACTCTGCCATTTCCACATATATGTTAATTCATATGAACTATTTGGACCCAACCTGTGGTAGAGCTTAACAAGTTTGAAGTGATATTGGTCCAATCAACCAATCAGACACACTGTACCTTGACCCTAACTAATGATGTCATTTTGGTCCTCTTTGAGAATGAAGGACAACTGTAACTATGCTAATAGATCTCTGTTCTCATAGCCTCTCCAATTTGAGTGCTCACTTTTTATGATCTTTACCAATTTTTGCATCATCCACTTTTCAGAAAGGCATATTAGTTCTAGCTCTTTTGTACAACTGTTGTTCTGTCCAACCTAGATAAGTAATTTTGAAAATTTTGCATATTTGTACTAACATGGAAAATTCAGTGATAATTTAGCATGTTTTGTTTAATGGTTTTGAAATCTCATCAGAGAGGATACCCCCTCTTACAGTTCAACTCTCAACTCAACTATATTTTTTAAATGCCATTTAACTCTTATTCATATTCTCACAAAAATCCTTTACCAGGGATCCTGCAATAAAAATGCCCAAGAGATAGGTATCTCAACATTGTTCAGGTACCAATGAAGCACATAGACTTTCCATAAGACATTCATTATTCTTTCTTCTTTATTGACTAACCTTCTTTTCTAATTGCATATTGCTCTGATATTTTTTTTAACTTCTGCTTTGTGGCCCTAGGCAAGTCACTTAATTCTGTTTGCCTCAGTTTCTTCATCTGTAAAATGAGCTGGAAAAGGAAAAGGCAAACCATTCCAGCATCTCTGTCAAGAAAACCCCAAATAGTCACAAAGTCACACATGACTAAACAACAATAGCAACAACAAAATGATTTATGATTCTTTTTTGAAAATATATTAAAGGCTACTCATGTACAAAATGTCTCTTCTTGCCATTTGGGAAATCTACAAACTTATGTCATCAGAGACTACAGTTTTTTCCATATTTTTCAGCTACATAGTATTATCAGAAACTATTATTTTTAATAGACTTCTGTTTCAAGATGCATTGAAGATGCATACTGTATAATTTCCCAAAAGCAATCCAACTCATACTCATCCAACTATTTAATTCTGGGCCTAGTTCCCTTTTGATTTTTAGTGCCTATACAAAGAGTAGACTGATTCTATGAGCTATCTATGAGCAACTTTACTCATAGTCTAGACAAGAAGATTCTTCATTCTGGTTTTAACTACATGAATAGTAAAGCTGAACTATTTTGTTTGATTACAAATATAATTTAGAAATCATAGCAAATTTCCAGGGCTTGATGCAATCAGCATAATGTAGCCTGCAAACAGGAGTATCTGCAGAACCTCACCATCTAAAGGGAATCACTTTTCCATTTAGACTGTACTGGAGATTCTCCAGTACTCCACTGTCTCCAAGACAGTAACAAAAAAACAAGTCTTCTCAGTGATAGTAGCAAACAAGTTTTCAAGCCTATATGTCACTTTTATGCCTTGCTTGATATTTCTAATCAGAGGACAAGTGAACAACATTATCTCTGTTATTCCAAGGAATCTGTATGATTTTAAGTCTTGTCCATATCCTTAAAAAAAAATCCTCCTTTGGAAGAGTCTTCCTTTGATTCTCTAAACATTGTTCAGGCACCAGTGGAATGCATGGATGAAATTTCCATAAGATGTTACTTCTTTACTAGTCCATCTTTTCCCCAAAAGATATCATGTTGTAGAAAAATGTTAAGGTTTTGTTCTACCAAATTAAAAGGTTTTTTAAATGTTTAATAAATAGTAAGTGGAATCGTATGTTCTCTGAACTTTTCAGCTAATTCAGAACTACAAAGAAATCGTTGGCCATTGATTCCCATTTTTAAAAGCCACTCTATTCCCTTCTAGTAATTTCAAGAATAACAGATATATAGATAGATAGATAGATCAGTCATTCTCATAAAGTGGGTCAACAGTTATTAACATAGTGGCTAGCCTCCATTAAATCTCTCATCTCTGATAAATATCTTTCTCTTGTGATAGCACTAACATCTACCAGCTTTTTCCCATAGCACCACTAAGGTCCATGCCTGCCTCTGACCTCCTTGCTACATGAGTTAGATTGAGTATTTCTTTCCCATTTAGAACAAGAATTAATTTTCCTTAAAAGGTAACAAAATTAGTCTCCTGTCTCTTTTGATAATTCCCTGAGATTCTGTTCACTGGACATCTTATTTACCATTGCTAAAAACTATTCCAAGAGCATTTACCCTTTATAGATTTGAAGCATGTCATTCTCATTAGTGTGACCTGCCGCAAGTCATACATGAACAAAACAGGAACTCAAACCAGACTCAAAGTCCTAAAACTAAGTACTAAGGAGATTTTCTCTATTATGTCATGTTAATTACAGAGCTGTAACTCCGAATATAAAACGTCATTCAGACTAATCATCCTGGGTCCCAAGATGTTCAAGAATCAGGGGGTTGGAACTACATTTTACTGAGAATAGCAAACTCCTATACCAGTAACTGGGCTGAGTACTGAGCATAATTCCCCTTCCATCATTCATAATTACTTCTCAAACTAGATCTTTGCCCTTCTGTGAGACCACATCCCCTTTGGTTGTTGCTTTTTCTTTGCAATAATTGTACCAACTGAAACCATAATATTTCCTCATATTATTAGCTCTGTTGAACAGTGCTGCCTTTGCTATTTATTTTTACCAGATGTTACAGAGTGTTGATATCATACAATGTAATTTGCCTTGGGATTAATACTTTCTCAACTTAAAAAACTAAAAACATCATGCAGCTGTGAACATTTTTGAGAGTTCTTGAAATTTTTTGAAGAATAAGAGTTACATAATCACTCCTTTATATATTGTAATTAGACAAAACTTGGATCCTACAAAACTATTAATCAGTCAGCCAAAAATCATTAATGCTTTTATCAAATCATTCAGAATTATATCTATGAAAGATTCCTCCTTCAATAAATTTCCTAACTTAATAGCTTTCATAATAAAAAAAATACTTACATTTTATAGTTCTTTAAGCTTTAGGAAGTTTCTCCACAACAGTCCTACAATAGTAGTTACTGAATTTTTCAAATAATGAAACTGAATTTCAGAGATATTAAGTGATTTTCCAAAGTCACTCAACCACTATGTGTCAATTTCATGTCCTCTGACTCTAATTTCCAACATCCTTCTCAATGCATCATGTTATGATATGTCCCTCTTATCTGCCACTTTTTTTTGCCTCCACCTCTACCTCCCTCTGCATTTGTCTGTCTTTGTCTCTATGTCTCTGTCTCTATCTCTCCCCTGCTTCTCTATCATACTGAGACCTTAAGAGAAGTTACCAATTTGAGGTAATCTCCTTAATATCATCCTAAAAAACAACAATTAGAAAAATAATAGAATATTTGTTTCTAAAATACCTATAATTCATGGTTCTCTTCTAAGATTCTTAATAGCTTTAATAGCCTACTATATAACGTTTTTCTTCACTTTCTTCTCAAAATATTGCAGGTTTCACAAATTTTACTGTCCCCATCTAAGGAGATGAGTAGGAAGAAAGTGAATGGCTCTTTGAAATTGATTATATCTGAAAATTTCTAAATAACAATACCCTGTTTACTGCTATATGTAGAAAGCTGGTTCACATCCACCCAAACTTCTTGAATTTTGGCCATGATTCTTCCCCCCAAACTCAGTACATCCCTCTTCTCTCTGAGCACTTAAGAAACAGCTTGATTACAAGAACTTGGATTTGATTGCAGTGATATACAATTGCTGAGCAAGATCACAAAACTTGTAAAACAGCCATGCTAAGGCATCAGTGATTGTACCTCATTTCTCTTGAAATCCAAACATACACACATATACATACATATATACATTTATTGCCTTTCCTTTGATTCACTCAACAAGCTTTTATTAAGCACCTACTGTGCGCTAGTCACTAAATGTAAATACAAAATGGAACAATCCTTGTGCTGAAAAAATTTGTATTTTCTTGATGCACTTAAATGCAGTTTAAATTTAATTTAATATTAATTACATTTAAATAGAATTGTGTTGCATTTGTCAATGCAATTAATCAATTTGTCCTTTTAAACAAATTTTTTAAAAGAAAGAAAAAAGAAATAGCAAAACTAGTCACTTCATCAACCACACATGACTGAATTTGCAATATTTCATGCTCATAGTCCTTCTTCACACCTATAGTGAAGAAAAGGAAAGGTCACATTTTACCGACTGGAAAATTTGAACACAGAAAGATTAAGTGACTTATTTGCCTATGCTTCATAGTTAATAATTATCCTAGGCATTGATCCACACTTAACACCGTACACCAAGATAAGGTCAAAATGGGTTCATGACCTAGGCATAAAGAATGAAATTATTAATAAATTAGAGGAACACAGGATAGTTTACCTCTCAGACCTGTGGAAGGGGAAGGTCTTTATGACCAAAGAAGAACTAGAGATCATTACTGATCACAAAATAGAAAATTTCGATTATACCAAACTGAAAAGTTTTTGTACAAACAAAACTAATGCAGACAAGATTAGAAGGGAAGCAATAAACTGGGAAAATATTTTTACAGTCAAAGGTTCTGATAAAGGCCTCATTTCCAAAATATATAGAGAATTAACTCTAATTTATAAAAAATCAAGCCATTCTCCAATTGAAAAATGGTCAAAGGATATGAACAGACAATTCTCAGATGAAGAAATTGAAACTATTTCTAGTCATATGAAAAGATGCTCCAAGTCATTATTAATCAGAGAAATGCAAATTAAGACAACTCTAAGATACCACTACACACCTGTCAGATTGGCTAAGATGACAGGAAAAAATAATGATGATTGTTGGAGGGGATGTGGGAAAACTGGGACATTGATGCATTGTTGGTGGAGTTGTGAACGAATCCAACCATTTTGGAGAGTAGTTTGGAATTATGCTCAAAAATTTATCAAACTGTGCATACCCTTTGATCTAGCAGTGTTTCTACTGGGCTTATTATATCCCAAAGAGATTATAAAGATGGGAAAGGGACCTGTATGTGCAAGAATGTTTGTGGCAGCCCTTTTTGTAGTGGCTAGTAACTGGAAACTGAATGGATGTACATCAGTTGGAGAATGGCTCAATAAATTATGGTATATGAATATTATGGAATATTACCTGTTCTGTAAGAAATGACCAACAGGATGATTTCAGAAAGGCCTGGAGAGACTTACACGAACTGATGCTGAGTGAAATGAGCAGGACCAGGAGATCATTATATACTTCAACAACAATACTATATGATGACCAGTTCTGATGGACCTGGTCATCCTCAGCAAGGAGATCAACCAAATCATTTCCAATGGAGCAGTAATGAATTGAACCAGCTACGCCCAGAGAAAGAACTCTGGGTGATGACTAAAAACCATTACATTGAACTCCCAATCCCTATATTTATGCCCACCTGCATTTTTGATTTCCTTCACAAGCTAATTGTACAATATTTCAGAGTCTGATTCTTTTTGTACAGCAAAATAACAGTTTGGTCATGTATACTTATTGTGTATCTAATTTATATTTTAATATATTTAACATCTACTGGTCATCCTGCCATCTAGGGGAGGGGGTGGGGGGTAAGAGGTGAAAAATTGGAACAAGAGGTTTGGCAATTGTTAATGCTGTAAAGTTACCCATGCATATAAACTGTAAATAAAAGGCTATTAAATAAAAAAAAAGAAAGTGAACATTTTAATTAACTGCAATATTATAATTAGTACAAAGCTAGATAAAAGAGGCTAACATAGCAATAGAAAGTAAATGCAATTTTAAAAATTAATAGAGAAAAAATCATTATTCAGAGAAGAAGGGTTGGGGGAAGGAGTTTGCCAGGAATTCCAAAAGATAGACACCAGTGTGACTGAGGAACCATGAAATCTAATAGACTGAAATGAATGGTAAGAGTAGTTGCTGGAATAGAAATCCAAAGGCTGGGGAGTCTGAATTTGATTAGGAAGCCTGAGAATGTGTAGGAGGCAAAATTTCTCATTTAATTAGATTACTTTAAATCTGATATCTCTCAGCTCTTGGACTTGGTGATAACAGGTATAATATAAGTAATGACAAGGTAGTCACAGGCAGGGTCAACCTAACCTCCTCCTGCCATAGCTCCTTTCAGGTCATGGTCAAACCGACTATCACTTTTCTTTAAAATCCTTCTGGGCTCCAAAACTGTGACTTGGTGATATATTGGTAGAAGGCCTTTACCAAATTTGAACCATGTACATTGTGCTCTGGTCCTTATGTACTCTTTTTGGATCTTCCTACCATGGTCTATCTACTAGATTTTATCAGCTCTATGTTTCAAGAATATGCTTAATGATGAATCTGTGCTTCTGATCCATAATAATTGATGGTGGGAACATCCTAGAGAAGACAGGTGGAATATGAAATAACTATGGAATAAAAACAAGAATCTGAGTTGGCAGGCTAAAGAAAGGATATCTGATGGGGAGTGAGAGGATAATGGCTTTGGCTTTTCTATCAATTTTTAGGAAGTTTTTCTTTTTTTTATAAAGATTGGTTTATCTAATAACTAGTATATATGAGTCCTTCCTCAGAAGGGACAGGACACTAATATGTCACCCCTCAAATTTCACATTGCAAAAATTTTGTAATTCACGTTGTAAATTTTGTAATTAAAAATAATCAAAAATTTTGATTATTAGGGAGCATTGCTAATATAATAGAGATTAATAAACATATTTATATCCTTCTGATTGAAACTCAAGGGATGGAGTGAATGAGTGAATAATGCAATGGAATGCATTTACTTGCATTTAAAATACAATAGATGTACATGAATTAGACTGGATTATAAACAAACTATACACTTATAAGTTGTTCTTTGAAAGGCACTTATGCCGTCAGATCCAGGAATGTAATCTGGCATCCTGACAATTATCTCCCTCCTACAAAATAATCACAAGGTCTCTGTATAATGCAGCCTCTAAAAGCTCTTGCTTATTCCCTGTTCTATATCCCTATGTCTTCTGCAGAATGTAAAAGAAAGTGGCTTCTACTTGGAAATACTTGTGTCAAAGCAAGAAATTAACAAAAATATGTTTGTCTCAATCTCAGAAAATATTCAGATTTCATAACCCCAGGAAGTTATTAAAATTTAAGGCATATGGAAAATTTAAGACATTCTATCAGAGGCCTAGTATTTCAGAGCTAGAAGGAACTTTAGAGATCACTTAAGCCATTCTCCTCATTTTGCTGATAAAGAAGTAATTCCCAAAGAGGCAAAATAAAATCACACAGTTAATTAGCAGTATAATGAAGACAAAAATCCTGTTTGCCTGGCTCCCTATAAGGTGTTCTTCAATTCATCAATCAACAAGCTTTTGATTTAACTACCTACTGACTTATGAGTCAAATTATGTATAACATTCTGGAGATAGAAAGAAAAAGGTGAAATACTCCCTGACTTCAATGATTTTACAATCTAATATTTGAGACAACATATATGTATCTAAATATATACAGATACATTTTCTGAGGGGAGATAAAAGCTTGTGTGTGAAAAATATCATGGAACCAGAAATGACAAGATTTGTCAATTGATTACATGTGTGTAAAGACTGACAATAGAGACTGGAGAGTGACAAAAAGGTTGGGAATCTGAGGGACTAGGAGGACAGGGCTCTTTTTTCTAACAATTAATGCTTTCTGGCAGTTGTCCCTGAAAAAAATGAATATTAAATTTAAATATACATTTTAGACAATTTTTCATTGACCTTTTCAAAAAAGTATAGTATCAAACTATATAATTCAAGGAATCTAGAAATTCTTTTACCTACTCTTCCATTCTTATTATGCATCATTCTGCTCAATTAGAACTAGCCCAATTGCTTTTCCTCAGACACGATACTATCTCTTCATCACCCTACTTTTATACTGACCAAGCTTGGAGTTCTCTACCTTCTTATCTTTACCTACTGGAATTTCTAATTTCCTTTAAAACTTAATTAAAACACCACCTTCTACATAATGCCTTCTCTAATTTAGCTTGCTAGTGCCTTCCCTCCCAGATCTACGTTATGCTCTTTTGACATATATTCTGTATATATTAATCATTCAACAAGAATTTATTAAATGCCTTCTATATGACAGATACTGTATTAAATGCTGTATTAAATACAAGTACCAAGAAGGAAAAAAATCCTACTCATAATGAGTTCATATTTAAGTCCTATGATGAGATGCCTCATTATAGCAAAGTGGTAATCCCAGGTTTCTGAAGGTTATATCAAAGAATCACAAGCTCTGTCACATTAAACAAGACTAAAGGGACTTCAGCTATAGCACAGTCCTGGTGAGGGACTATGTGTCTATTTTTTGAGGATCAATGCAACTAATTTCGGAGAGACTCATCTCCAGAAAGTTGGTCTCTATATGCACCCATCTAAACTCCCATTTCTAGTCATCTCCTGAGATATTGTGGTAGAGTAGAAAGAGAGCTGCTTCTGGACTCAAAGGACCTGAGTTCAAATACCAACTCAACTATTTATTGTCAGTGACTTTGAATAAGTTATATCTTCCTTTACCTTAAGTTTCTTCATCTTAAAATGATGGCTTCTAAGAGCTCTTCCAGTTCCTGGTCTATGATCCTCTCTATCCTGCTGCTGCTATTGGTGCTTGCCTCTCCAACCTGGATCAACTCCAGTCTTAAAAGTAACCTTTTTATCCTTCTTGTTTGGGAAATAGAAATCAAATTACTGCTACCAATAATTCTGAAAAGAGCATGTAAAACAAATTGCTTATTGTTCTATTCACCATGCTTATGACTTCCTAGAACAAAAGACCTTTCCCTGGTCACCATTCACCATGTGAATTATCTCTTCCTCTTAGAATATAAACTTCTTGAAGGCAGGGACTGTCTTAGTTTTGTACTTATATCCTCAGTGCCTAAAAAAGGCATCATTTTTTCATTCATTCATTCATCTGTTCATTCATACAAGGTAATGAAATTTTTTTAGCTACAACAACTCATGAGATTTATATACTAAGACTTATGATCTGTATCCATACTGCTAAAATCACAATATTGAAGGCCAAGTTTTATAAATAAACCAAGGATCTGAAAGCAAAATAATAATTAAGCATTGCTCAAGTTAGAGGATTTCTAAAGCCCCATCTAGATCTCAAATCTTATGATTCCATATCTTTTAAATAAGCCAAATATGCCATTTTCCTCTCAAGAGGAAAAAAAAAAAAATATATATATATATACATACATATACACATATTTTTTCCCTCTCCCCTCAAAAAGAAAATGTTTATTCTCTAAGTCAAGATTAGGATACTCTCGTGTGAACTAGACAGTGTCATTCCCACTCTCATTCATGAGCTTAAATTGCAACCTTAATCCCATCTTGCAAATGGTATCACAAAAAAATTCTGTGTGCCAATCTATTACCACAACTAGAAAATTTTAAAGTACATTATACTAATTTCAAGTGATGGAAAACTATGAAAAAGGTTTTTTTTCATGGTTGCTTGGCTTCCTTATCTCTGTTCTTTACTATCCCACAAAGACTTTTTCAGTCAAATTTGTGAAGTAGGTGAGTTTTTTTCTTGTGTCCTGCCTACCCCAATAAAGAGGCCCTCTGCTCCATCCTGATAATATCTCCCATCTTGTGTCATATTTCAGATTTCTAAAGAGCTATTGTCTCAACACATTATAAAATAACCCCAATCAACCTCTTTATTTTTTTCACCAGACCTGCCTGTGATTTCATCAGTGTTGGGAGTTTCTAATGAAGAAATTTCCTCAATCAATAGATTCTGCAATGTACAATTCAAATCAATTTGATAAACATTTTTAATTACCTAACCACTAGTTACAGGGGACACAAAAAAAGGCAAGAGATAACTACTGTCCTCAAAGAGCTTACAGTCTAATGATCTCAGAAAATTGCTTTGGTCACTGAGAGATTAGAGTTGGCCACGAATTGGCCATTATGTCAGAGGTTATGCTTGAAGCCAGATCTTTCTGATTCGTAGGTTGATTCTCTATTCCCTGTGTCACTATACTCTATGTTTAAATCCACTATTCACTATACTACTCCAGAATGACTCATAAACTCTTTCCTAATTGTTTAAGGTATTGGAGCAGAGTGAGAAGTTTCTGTATTACCACTTACTCATAAATTGAGAGTCCACCCATATGCTATACATATAGATCTCATATGAATGAGATCTAGTCTCCATCCTTACATTATAGCTTTCCTTGCTGTAGAATACAGGTACAAAATAAATGTAACACAAACAAAAGTGTCAACATATATGAGAGGCATAAAGTTTTACAAGAAAGAATGATCAGTTCTGGCTCCAGATGGGAAAAGGTGTGTAGGAGATACTAAGGCAAGTCTAATAGATGAGGAAATTGTAGGTCTATTAGACTTTGAAGAAAGGCCAAGATTTTTACAAATGGAGTTGTAACCCTTTGAGATCAAAGAGTCTTTGGAAACTAAAGAGTGAATATTCAAGAGCAGAATTTTAATTCACTTTGGCTATACCTAGTTTGCTAGTGTCTTATGTAGAAGATAATGTATTAGTATAAAGTGTGAACTTTCAAAATTTATAATCACAATGGGGATATGTTCATACAAATTGCTGTAAAAAGAACAGTTAAACTATAAGCTTCCATCTGGTACTAACATTGGATGATTCTTCTATCACTGTAACAATAAGATAAACCGAGTTCTTTTAAATACTTAATTGTTCCATGTTTTTCTTCTCTTATGGCCTTGGATAATCAGTTCATTATACTATTCCATGGCATCCATCTGTATTAATCATTAATTTATAAAATTATGAAATAGGGGCAGGCATGCTGATTCTTTGGACATTTGCCAAGAAGGACCACAATTGGCAGCGGAAACAAGGTAGTAATCACACTTTAATTAAACACAGAGGGTATGGAGGTAAAAAGCCCATAAAGGCAGAAACAAGCAGTGAAGAATGGTACAGAGGCAGATGGTAGCATGGGGACAGAGATGGGATGGTAAAGGAGAATAGCATGGGGAAAAGGAGGGGAAGTGGAGAAGCAGAGAATATCTCTCATGTAACTGTGGATCAGCACTGAAAGCAGCATGGACCCTATGAAACTGAAAAAGTATTTGGAGAATAAATGTTGAGGTCTTAAATTTATAGGGCTTTTATTTGGGGTGAGGAACAGACCAATCCTTATTTATGCCATCTTAAAGTTTCCTCATTAACCTATTTCAATCATCTCAATAGTAAAAGTTTAAACTCATGATCTCAAAATTATTGGCATCTTTTTGGTGTTCTGTTAGGCTGGAGATGTAAAGGTCTTGGTTTTGTCTGGAATCTTCACGTTGTAAGACAAGAATCTTGATAAGTAGGTCATAGATGGTTTCCCCTAATTTGACACATTAACAAGATGTTAATCTTAGTTAATAATTGAAAATTATGTTCCTTTGATTTCTTTTAGATAATTTGTATATGACTTTCAGGTTCTCCTTTGCAATCTTATTTTCATCTAAACTTCACTATATTGGGGCAGCCACGTGATACAATAGATAGAGCATTGGCCAGGATTCAGAAGAATTTGAATTCAAATTTGACCTCAGTCACTTCCTGAGGGGGGAAGTTATTTAATCCTGATTGCCTCGAAAAAATAATAAAGTAAATAAAACTGGCTGTACTAATTAGAAGGGGAATGTTGGTCAGGAGGATCAGAATATGACATAGTCTTAAAACAATCTACTCCCTGGTCCTAACTACCATCATATAAATACCATATCTATGGAGTAATATAAACAAAATCATAGCAAACACAATAATCACAATAATTTCAAATGATCCTGGCAGGAATCCTGCTCATTTGCTTGAAAAGATCCAGGAGGAAAAAAAATTGAAAATACAGACCCTGGCAAGATATTTTTGATATTTGTTATGATGACATCAACAGCCTTTACTTTGTTTCTCATGCAGTCTGTGATGAGAGCTATTTCCCCTGACGGGATAGTCTGCATGAATTGAAAGAGTTTGTAAAACTACAAATTCCTATTGTGGAACCATGGATCGGCATTGGAATCAACATGGACCTGATGGAGATTGCTTGGGCAGCTAGGGTTAGAGTTCTTAATTTTATAGGTCCTCTGATGGTCCCTCACCACATTTCCCATAGTATATTTTCTTTCAATCAATTTGCCAAGTCCTCTGGCATTGTCCTCAATTTGATCTTTTAAATTATTCTGCAGTAGTTATTTTTAATACCACTACACTCCTCTCAGATTGGCCAAAATGACAGGAAAAATTATTGATAAATGTTGGAGGGGAGTGGGAAAACTGAGACACAAATACGTTGTTGGTGGAATTGTGAACTGATCCAATTATTCTGGAGAGCAATCTGGAACTATGCTATTAAACTGTTCATACCCTTTAACCCAGCAGTATCTCTACTGGGTCTGTATCCCAACGAGATCTTAAAGGAGAGAAAGAACCCACATGTGCAAAATGTTTGTGGCAGCCCTTTTTGTAGTGGCAAGAAACTGGGAATTGAGTGGATGCCCATCAATTGGAGAATGGCTGAATAAGTTATGATGTATGAATGTTATGGAATATTATTGTTCTATAAGAAGATGGTTATAGAAAGGCCTTGAGAGACTTCCATGAACTGATGCTAAGTGAAGTGAGCAGAACCAAGAAAACATTGTATACAAAGACAACGGGATTACATGATGATCAAGTCTGATGGACTTTTCAACAATGAGGTGATTCAGGCCAGTTCCAATAGATGTAATGGAGAAAGCCATCTGCACTCAGAAGAGGACTGTGGGAACTGAGTGTGGATACAACACAGTATTTTTACCTTTTTTGCTGTTGTTTACTTACCTTTTGTTTTCTTTCTCATTTTTTTCTTTTTTGATCTAATTTTTCTTTTGCAGCATGATAATTGTATAGAAATATGTATAGAAGAATTGCACATGTTTAACATATATTGGATTGTTTGCTGTCTAGGGGAAAGGGGTAGGATAAAGGGAGGGAGAAAATTTTGTCACACAGGTTTTTCAGGACTGAATGTTTAAAGGTTTATTGTGTATATATTTTGCATATATTTCTCTGTATATAATTTGAAAATAAAAAGCTATTATTAAAAAAAATAGTTAACTATGCTTCCTTCAGCTTCCTATATTCTGTTCTTCTGCAACTCCCAAGTTGTGAATCCAAAAAGGGTTCATAAATCTATCAAGACATGTCCCATTACACATCAGTCATGGTGCAAAATACCAAGGGATCTGGTGGATATTATAGGGGCATCCTTGTAGAAAATGAGGTTCACCTCCATGGTGACTAGGGTGTGTGTGAAATTAAGCACAAAAGGCATTAAATGTGCATGTAGGCAAGGTAATGGAGAACTGCTGGTGTACACATTCTGGCACAGCCAATTGGGTTTAATTCATCCAGGTGACCATTGTAGTATTCAAATCTGCTGACTCAGTCCAAATTTTACTGCTAGGGGCACATATCTTCATATGGAGATACTCTGTGGGAACAGTAATTTACAACACCCACTAGTGTTGTCAGGAACATCACAAATCCTTGTGCTATTGGGCTGAAGCAGTCCATGGGCAATGACTGGCTGAAAACTAAAAGGCATTTTTGCTTCATCTGGTTGCAAAGCTTTAGTGAGATTAGGTGAGCAAATGTCAGCTGTGGTGGTGAACTGTTTATCCCAAAATGTTCTTGAGTTATAGCATGCCCAGCACTGGATAAGGTTCTGTGCAGAAGAAGTTGTTTTAACCATTGTCATGTAAATATTGTTCTTTGACTGGGAGCACCTTAATTATAATAAGCCAAGCAGATGGTGTCATGTGGAGCATGGGAAGGATGGACAGTCTAGCCTTCTCAGGACATTGCTGTTAAGACAAGTTCAGCAAATTGCAAGAGATTGACACAATTCCGGGTTTCACATACCTTGGTCAGCAATGGGGGGAGAGAAGGTGCTTGCCAAATTCTCCTACTTACATGAAGGTGACCAGGATTGGGGAGAGGTACATGGGTCAAAATGGTCCCACAGTGCATCTCCTGGATGCCTTGTTGTCAAAGGCCAATGGTGTGGAATTAGTTTACCAGGAGTCATTGTCCCCTGGGTTGTGAGTCCACTAATTTGAGCTTCAGAATGGTCAAGGAGAGGAAGTCTTGGATTACAGGTGGTGTGGGTTATACCTGAAGAGAGTTGTGAGTCCATGAATGTCCTGTACCATTACTGGAGTATTTTCGATGATACTCTGTGGTGTTTACTATTTTCCCTAAGGTGGAGCACACCTATGTATTTCTTCTGGCACAGGCTCTATACCTCCAGTTGAAGCTGAGATTGTCACCTAGGTAGTGTTGTATGAGGTTTCCTGCTCTAATGACTGACTCATCTTCCCCTCTGAATATGAGGAGTCATCATGTCATTAATGCTAGGGTTGCCCTCATTGTTCCACTTGTCAATGTAGTGAACTTGGTGGTCTGAGATGGTCTAGTCACTGGTACTGTGGGATTTTCCTTTCCTTTTATGGTCAGAGGTCCGTTGTATCATCTTGTCATCTCTATCATTTTCCCCTCTTAAATCCTCTTCTCCCCTATCACTACAAGAGGAAAAGATGTGGGATTACCTTAGAGGTGGAGGCCAAGATATCCAGGGTTCTCTCAAGGTGTCATTTAAGGCCATCTTTCTTGTTTTACAGAGTGACGCAGGTACCAGGATGTGAATTGTGGATATTGGGATGAAGTCAAGGGATCCTGAGGGCTGCTATTCAGAATGCAGAGGACTGGACTTCAGGCAACATCTGCACCCACTTGGAGGTCAAATTTCCCCCTAAAAGCTTAAGCAGAGTGGTTTTTGAGAGTCCATTACAATTTTCAATCAGTTCATCAGCCTAGGGCCTGTGGAACTGGTGGAAAGAAGACAAAACACCATTGTCCTTTGCCCACAATTTTAACATAGTATCCATTTTTTTAAAAGTAGTGACATATTTTATTAAATAGTTTATTTCAGTTACTTTTTTCCTTTAAAATCACAGCATAAGAAATCCAAAGATTGTACATAAAGTATCATCTATAACCAAAACTAACATCAACCATTAAATTAAGATGAAAGCAAAACTAACAAGAAAGCAATAAAACACCTTCCAAACCTCTGTTTGTCATGACTTAATTTTCTCAGCATCCTTAAAAAAAAAAGCTGAATGAATGCTTTCTTGTTCTTATAACAAATGAATACTCAGTTAAAGCCAAAATGTCATCAATCTGCCTCTTCAACAATTTAAATTAGATGAACTACATTAAAGAGAGAGAGAAAGACAGAGAAATATTACATGTCCCAGGATCACAATTCCTGATTTGTTTGAATTATTAACTTCTGGCAAAACACCAAGTCAGTTGTTTGTGGAATACAGTTTAAAAAAAAATTGAAGAAAAACAGCTACCTTGACAGACCCTTTTTATACAGCTAAGAAATTCTCTACCCCAGCTTCCCTATCCACTCCCTTCCTTTTTTCCTCACAATAAGTTTAGAAGCTGCTGTTGATACTGTCTTTTGAGATGGACACACACACACACATACACACACACACACACACACACACACACACACATACACACACCCAACACTCCAGAGAACTGTCCATTCTTATTGTCGGTTTCTCCACCATTGCTGTATAGCTGTTAAATGCCAAGCTCATGTCTGACAGTATGCACTTCTATTCAAAAGGGCAACAACCTTGCAGAGCGATCAATTCCCTGCCATCAATGAGAATCAGACATTTTGGGCTTCAATAAAGGGCCATTATTAAGCTGTCTCCCTCCTTGAAATGCTTCCTAATGATATTTTTCAAGTATCACATTTTTATTTTTAAAAAAAAGTTCTTTTAATCCCGTTTCCTTGACAATTTGGACAGAACATAACAATTTACTTAACTGAGACCAAATACTTTAACCAGCAGAAGGAATAAGCTGGTTCCAACTCTTCTCATCATTTAGAAAACCTTGATGAAGCAAATATGCCATAAAGATAAGAATGATTTTAACTGACAGCACTTGGAAATGTGATCATTCATTAACATATTATCTTTTCAAAGTGCAGTAATATTTAGCCAGATACTCCAAAATCCACATTGCTCTGAATTAGAAGATATTTTTCATACACATCTGAGAGTCCTTTTTGGGGGGAGGGAAAAAGGAATTTGAACCCATGATGCATGCCAATCCAATTATTTGGATTCTTAGAGTAGCTGGAACACTGAAAGGTAGTTAGAACACACAGCTAAAATAATTAAATGGTAAAACATAAATGGCAGAACAGAACTACCAAATTAAAGTTAATCTCAAAGCAAATTAAACCAAAGTAAAATGTTTAAAATATAGATTCTGTTTTATGTATTTTATGAGGAGAGAATATTCATATGAAAACAAGTGGTTTTTAATCATTGAAACATGAATAATAATAGCCACAATTCCCATTTTCTTGCTGAGTAAACTAAGACTAAAAAAATTAACTGATTGCTCAGTGTCTCACACCTTGTAAGTATGAGGCAGGATTCAAAATCAGGTCTCCCTCACTCTGAAGCCAACACTTTTGTCCTATACAACAACTATCTCACACATCAAATAATGATAAAGTCACGTCTGTGTGAAACAGGACCAATATTTTCAACTAAATTAATTAGCCTTAAAATGTCCATATCTACTTCAACCTATTGCAGGTTAAAGAGGACTAAAGAGAATATCTATGATATGCATGTCACTCTTGTTACAAAGTCCAAGCACTGAATTTTGTCATCAAATAAATTGTACTGTTCTTCTTTTCATATTTCTTTTTCTGTAAGTAATTGAGAATTCACTAATCCTTTATTAATTCCCTTGATTGTAATTTTTAAAGCAAGCTTCATTCTCCCTATTAAGTTAAAGAACAGAGGTATTCCTCAAATCCCTTTCTTTACCTTCTCTTCTTACAAGAGAGATCAGGAAGATCAAGCTGTCCTTTGAGTCCTTTGAGAACTGGTCTTCCCTCACTATAACAGAAGAAAAAAATCATATTCTCTTACAGATCACTGTAAAAATCACCACACTATCCAAAATTGCTTAAAGCAAGATCCTCAACCCTTTATCATTTTTCTTATAACCCTTAAAGTCAACTCCCCTGAAGAATGATTTAAAGATGAGGAAACTATATGTTATTCCTGCCTTCAAGCTAAAAGACTGTGAAGTTGGGCAGTATAACTAAATCAGATCAAAGTAATAGAATAAAAGGAACTGAATCCTTAAAGATTCTTCAATATGTATTGAAAAAAATATATTGTAATTAAGGGACCTGTTGAGATTCATGAAAAGCTTCCATTCTTTCTACATGATATGACCTTCTACATGATATCACCAAAATGGAATCTCCGAGTAAAATTCCTATAATGATTGAAAGTCAGAAAGGGTTATAATGAAAAGTAAAGAAGTATGTACTTTTTAAAAATTCTATTTTGGGAGGCAGACTCAAGATGGCCTGAAGGCAGGAACTTGCCCAACCTCTCTTCCAAACTGTTCCAAATTCCTTTAAATAATGACTCTAAACAAATTTAGAGCATTAGAACACCCCCCAGAAAAGATGGATTAAAACATTTTCCAGCCAAAAAGAACTTGGAGGGTCAGCAGGAAAGTTCCATTACACCAGGGTGAAACCCCAGCGTGTAGCCCCAGACCCAACCCCTGCTCCAGAATGGCCTGGCCTCAGCCAAACCTCTGAATCAGCAGCAGTCCTGGTGGCTTGCAGACTTCTCATCCCAAAGGATGAGAAGACCTGGAAGGTCAGCAGAAAAGGTCTGGAACAAGGGTGGGAGCCCAGTAAGCAGCCCCGGACTCAGATCCAAACTCAGACCCAGACCCATCCCAGATCCAGCATCCGTCCCCCCTCCCCATCCCAGCCATCAGAGATGTGGGACCTCTGAATCACCAGGAGTGCTGAAGGCTTCTGAATCTCTCTGTCTGAGAACACTAGGAAGGACTTGGAAGGTCAGTGGGCAGAACTTTGTTGATTTAGCACACTAGATCTTACCGCTCCAGTGGGATGGGACACTCCTAACAGCTCCAGGACAGAAAAGAGTGCTTGTGATCAGATTCCTAGAAGGATTTCTGAAAACAGCTGCACAAAATCCTGAAGTTTGGCATAATGCACCCTTTGCCCTGGAAACAGAGACCTACTTTAGCAAAGAGCTAAAAGTTGAGTAATAGGCCAGGAAAATGAGCAGAAAACAAAAATATTTCTGACCTTTGAAAGTTATGATGATGACAAGGAAGATCAAAATACACTCAAAAGATGATAACAAGAAAAGGTCCTATATCCAAAGATATCAAGGGCTCAGGCCATGGAAGAGCTTAAAAGGGATTTTGAAAATCAAGTAAGAAAAAAAGAGGAAAAATCAGGGAAAGAATTGAGAGAGGTGCAAAAGAAAATGCAAAAAACTAATGAGGAAAAGAATGCTTTAAAAAACAAAATTGGCCAAGTGGAAAAGGAGGTACAAAAACTCACTGGGTAAAATAATTCCTTAAAAATAATATAATTAAGAAGTTATGGGTATATGGATATTATAGAATATTATTGTTCGATAAGAAACAATCAGAAGGATGATTTCAGAAAGGCTTGGAAAGACTCACATAAATTGATGCTAAGTGAAATGACTAAAACCAAGAGAACAGTGTACACAGCAACAATAAGACCGTGTGATAATCAACTGTGATAGATTTGGCTATTTTCAATAATGAGATGATTCAAGCCAATTCCAATATCCTTGTGATGGAGATAGCCATCTACATCAAGAAAGAAGACTATGGGGAATGAATGTTGATCACAATATAGTACTTTCACCATTTTTGTTGGGTTTTTTTCTTTTCTATCTGATTTTTCTTGTGCAACATAATAAATGTAGAAATATGTTTCTACATATTTGCACATATGTTGTACTGCAGTAAAGGACTGGAGAGCTTGGAATATGATATTCTGGAGAGCAATCGAGATAGGATTACAACCAGGAATTACCTATACAGCAAAACTGAGTATAATACTTTGGAGGAGAAGGTGAATGAAATTCAATGAAATAAAGAATTTTCAAACATTTGTGATGAAAAGACCAGAACTAAATGGAAATTTTGATTTTCAAATACAAGACTCTGGAGAAGCATAAGGAGGTAATCAGGAAAGTGATATCCTAAAGAGCTTACTAAGATTTATCTGTTTACATTCCTACATGGAAGAAGGATACTTTATAACTCATTAGAATTTTCTCATTATCATGGCAGTTAGAAAAAATATATGTGTGTGTGTGTGTGTATGAATGTATACAGAAAGCATAGATATGAGTTGAATATGAAGATATAATAATATCTTTTTTAAAATAATGAAATTAAGGGTTGAGAGAGGAATGTATTGGAAGAAAGGGAAAAATAGAAGTGGAATGGTACAAATTATCTGCCATAAAAAAGAAACAAGAAAAAGCTTTTACAGAGGAGGGGAAGAAGAGGAGGAGAGAAGGAGAGTAAACCTTACTGTCATCAGAATTGGCTCAAAGAGGAAATAACAATACATACTCAATGTGGGTATAGAAATCTCTTACCTTACAGGAAAATAGAAGGGGAATGAGATATGGGAAGGGAGGGAGGGTGATAAAAGAGAGGGCATATTGAGGGAGGAAGAAGTCAGTACTAAAATGCTTTTGAGGAGGGATAAGGTGAAAGCAGAGAGAATAAATAGGAGGAAATACAGTTAGCAATAGTAACTTAAAAAGAATTTTGAACCAAGTTTCTCTGATAAAGCTTCATTCCTCAAACATAGAGGGAACTGAATCAAGCTTATAAAAAAATAAGAGCCATGCCCCAGTTGATAAATGATCAAAAGATATGATCTAAGTCCAAAGCTCTATAAATTTGTGTATATTCTTTGACCTAACACTACCACTACTTGGAGTGAATAACAAAAGAGATTTCAGAAGGGGGATTGGAAAATGTACAAAAAATATTTATAGCAACTCTCTTTTCAGGGCAAAATAATTGAAAATTGAGGAGATGCCCATCAATTGGGGAATGGCTTAATAAACTGTGGTGTGGGTTTATGCTTTAATATTATTTTTCTATGGAAAATGACGAGCAGCATGCTCTCAGGTCAAAAAGATCTGGAAAGTCCTCCATGAACTCAAGCAAAGTGAAATGTACTGTATATGAAGTAATAGCAATGTTCCTGGATGATCAGCTGTGTATGATTTTGCTACTCTCAGTAGTACAATCAACCATAAGTACTGTGAAGGATTTATGAAAAATCCTATCCATACCCAGAGAAAGAAATTATTGCATCTGAATACAGAATAATAATCTCTTTATCTGTCTCTCTTTTTTAACTAATTTTTCTTGAAGGTTTTTATTTTTATTAGAGTGGGGATGTTTTTCCACAACTTGACTTTTATGAAAATGTTTTGCATAATTTCACAAGTGTTGTCTTGTGTGTGGGGATAAGAGAGAGGATCTAGAACTCAAAAATTTTAAAGACAAATGTAAATTTTTTGTTTTAAAGGTAACTGGGGGAAAATATTAAATAAAATAAAATGTTCTAGTTTGTCTTTAAATAAAACCAAAATTTAAGATTCCATCTTTGAAAAAGAAAGAAAATGAGGAATAGGAGATGCATCATAGTGAAGATCAGGAAGTCATTAGTACAAGGAACAGTATTATCTACAAAGCACTTGGCTTAAGTTATAGGAGACACTTCAAATCCTCTCTGCAATAATTATTAAATATGTGATTTGGGGAAAATCATTTAAGTTTTCAAAGCCTCAATTTCTTCATCTGCAAAATGAGAATTAAAATACTGCTTCAACCTATCTCATAGGTTGTAACGAAAATATTTTGTAAACTTCAAAAAGCTGCATAAATGCAAGTTGCTATTAAGCTTGGAAAGAAGTGAAGAATTAAGAGGGGTAAATTTCATAATCTGTGCTTCATAGTTGACAGCAAATGGAATGTTAGACCAGAAAGAAGATGACCATAATAACCTTTCTTAACTAAACAAAAAGCATCATTAAATGATGCCAACAGTGCTTGGTACCTGGCCAGCATGTTATCTTTGGAGTTTCAGTTCACTTTTAAGCCATAGGAAGAGTAAATATGAAAGGAGTTTTCCTGCTGGGACCCTGAAAGAAACCCAAGTTCTTTAAATGAGGGAAAACAGTCTGTAAGACAGGAATAGATATCATTCTAACTATAAGCAATTAGAGTTAGCAACTCATTAAAAATTCCTTTGGCAAATTATAACACCTACAGCCTCCAGTAGCCAGGATTCAAAAAAAATTTTTTTAATTAAAAGCAGGCAGTGGCTTTTAATAGTTTTACAGGGTGAGACATGTCTTTTAAACTCAAGAAAGTGCCTGTGCACTGTATACCAAGATCAAAATGGGTCCACAATTTAGGCATAAAGAACAAGATTATACATAAATTAGAGGAACATAGGATAGTTTACCTCTCACACTTGTGGAGGAGGAAAGAATTTGTATGGAGAATTGACTCTTAAATTTATAAGAAATCAAGCCATTCTCCAACTAATAAATGGTCAGAGGATATGAACAGACAATTTTCAGATGATGAAATTGAAACTATCTCTATCCATATGAAAGGGTGTTCCAAATCACTATTGATTAAAGAAATGCAAATTAAGACAACTCTGAGATACCACTACACACCTGTCAGATTGGCTAAGATGACAGGAAAAAATAATGATGAATGTTGGAGGGGATGTGGGAAAACATTGTTGGTGGAACTGTGAATGGATCCAACCATTCTGGAGAGCAATTTGGAATTATGCCCAAAAAGTTATCAAACTGTGCGTACCCTTTGATCCAGCAGGGCTACTACTGGGCTTATATCCCAAAGAAATACTAAAGAAGGGAAAGGGACCTGTATGTGCCAAAATATGTGGCAACCCTGTTTGTAGTGGCTAGAAACTGGAAAATGAATGGATGCCCATCAATTGGAGAATGGTTGGTTAAATTGTGGTATATGAATGTTATGGAATATTATTGTTCTGTAAGAAATGACCAGCAGGATGAATACAGAGAGGCTTGGAGAGACTTAACATGAACTGATGTTGAGTGAAATGAGCAGAACCAGATCATTATATACTTCAACAACGATACTGTATGAGGATGTATTCTGATGAAAGTGGATATCTTTGACAAAGAGAAGATCTAACTCAGTTCCAATTGATCAATGAAGGACAGAATCAGTTACATCCAGAGAAGGAACACTGGGAAATATGTGAACTACTTGCATTTTTATTTTTCTTCCCAGGTTATTTTTACCTTCTGAATCCAATTCTTCTTGTGCAGCAAGAGAACTGTTCTGTTCTGCACACATATATGTATCTAGGATATACTATAATATGTTTAACATGTATGAGGCTGTCTGCCATCTAGGGGAGAGGATGGAGGGAGGGAAGGAAAAAGTAAGAATAGAAGTGAGTGCAAGGGATAATTTTTTTTATTTTTTTATTATACCTTTTTATTTACAAGATATATGCATTGGTAATTTTTCAGCATTGACACCTGCAAAACCTTTTGTTCCAATTTTTCCCCTCCTTCTACCCACCCCCTCCCCCAGATGGCAGGTAGACCAAAACATGTTAAATATGTTAAAGTATATGTTAAATACAATATATGTATACATGTCCAAACAGTTATTTTGCTGCGCAAGAAGAATCGGACTTTGAAATAGTGTACACTTAACCTGTGAAGGAAATCAAAAATGCAGGTGGACAAAAATAGAGGGATTAGGAATTCCACGTAGTGGTTCACACTCATTTCCCCGAGTTCTTTCACTGAGTGTAGCTAATGCAATTCATTACTGTTCTAATGGAACTGATTTGGTTCTTTTCATTGTTGAAGAGGGCCACATCCATCAGAATTGATTATCATATAGCATTGTTGTTAAAGTATATAAGGATCTTCTGGTCCTGTTCATTTCACTCAGTATCAGTTCATGTAAGTCTCTCCAGGCCTTTCTGAAATCATCCTGCTGGTCATTTTTTACAGAACAATAATATTCCATAACATTCATATACCACAATTTATTCAGCCATTCTCCAATTGATGGGCATCCACTGTTTCCAGTTTCTGGCCACTACAAACAGGGCTGCCACAAACATTCTTGCACATACAGGTCCCTTTCCCTTCTTTAAGATCTCTTTGGGATTTAAGCCCAGTAGTAGCACTGCTGGATCAAAGGGTGCGCACAGTTTGATAACTTTTTGAGCATAGTTCCAAATTGCTCTCCAGAATGGCTGGATATGTTCACAATTCCACCAATAATGTATCAGTGTCCCAGTTTGAAGGGATAATGTTGTAAAAAAAATTATCCACGCATATGTTCTGTCAATAAAAAGTTATAATAATAAAAAAATAATAAAATAATTTTTTAAAAGGGAAATAAAGAAACTGCCTGTGGAAGTCTCATTAAAATACAGAATTCTCATTAGTCAAAATACAGCCATTTGTTCTTAATATGTTTCATTTATTTTAAATTTTGGTTACATGTTTTATAATACTGTTAAAAGTAAATGTAGGTGAGTGTTTGAGCAACATCAATTTTGTCATTATAATATTGCACTTATAAAGGGAAAATGAACTCATGCAGAAGTGTGTAGCTTTTAGCACTGAAACATGAATAAGTTATAACCAGGGGGTTATCCATCTGTTGGATCTAAATTACCTAAAGTGACATATCTAATAGATGATAGAAACTCTTAGAATGTCATGCATGATATAGGATTTCAATAAAAATAATTAACTGATTTCTTATACTGACTTCTGAGAATGTCTTACAAAGCCAATCTAATTTCACCTATGGTAAATTAACATGTGACAAGAAAGTTTGCAAATACAGGGATTCCAGACACAGAGACAAAACTTCCCTAGAAAATTGCAAAAACAATTTTTAAATTCCTTAGAAAATGTGATTTTTTTTCTAATTAAATAAAATAACTTTTTGGTAACTTAATTGGGATGGCATTGAATAGGTAAATTAATTTAAGCAAAATTATCATTTTCATTATATTGCTCCTGCCTACTCATATACAATTAATATTTCTCCAATTATTTAAATCTGACATCATTTTATAAAAATTTTGTATAATTTTATTTGCTTGATTATTGGGTTTGTTTTGGCAGGTGTACTCCCAAGTATTTTATACTGTCTAGAATTACTTTAAATGAGGTATGTTCTTGTAGGGGTTTGTGTGTGATATACAGAAATGCTGATAGTTTTTGTGGATTTATTTTATATCCTTCTGTTTTGCTAAAATTATTCATGGTTTCAACTTTTTACTTGAATTTTTGTGATTTTTCAAGTATATCATAATATTGTCTGCAAAAGGAAATAGTTTTGTTTTTTTTTTACCTCATTCTTTCTTCTCATATCTTCTACTTTTTTCTTTTATTGCTTCTATTGCTATTGCTAGAATTTCCAATACAACATGAATGACACTGGTGATAATAACAAATAATAAAAAATAAAAATTCATTTGGAAAAGCAAAAAAAAAAAAAAATCAAGAATACTAAGGGAAATGAAAAGAAAGGAAGTTTAGCAGTACCAGATTTTAAACTATATTAGAAGGCAATAATTATCAAAATTATTTGTTGTTGGCTAAGAAATAGAAAGGTAGATCAATGCAAGAGAGTAGACATACAATTTACAGCAGCAAATAAATATAATGATCTCTTTGACAATATCTGGGGATAAGAATTCATTATTTGGTTTTTTTAATTATTGGGAAAACTGTTGTGAAATTGCAGAAGTTAGGTATAGATCAATATCTTAACCTATTACCAAGATACGATCAAAATAGAAACATAGCCTAGATAAAAAGAGAGAGATTACAAGAAAATTTGAAGAACATGAAATATATTACTTATAGATTTATTGATAGGCAAGCAATTTATGAATAAACAAAAGATAGAGAGCAGAGTGAGGCATAAAATAAATAATTTCCATTACATTAAATTAAAAAGGTTTTATACTATAAATAAAACAAATATAGCTAGGATCAGAAGTAAAGCAAAAAATTGGGGTCAGGGGGATTTTATACAGTTTCTCAGATAAAGATTTCATATCTTAAATATATAAAGAACTTTGCAAAACCTATAATAATATGTGGCATTCCCCAATTGGGTTAATAATGAAAGAATATGAACAGGCAATTTTTAGAAAAAAAATCAAAATAATTTACAGTAATATAAAAATACTTTAAATCATTATTGATTAGTGATATGAGAATTTAAACAATCCTGAGGTATAATTTTACACTTATCAGATTGGCTAAAAATGATTGAAGGAGAAAGAGACATGTTAGAGAAGATGTGGAGAAATCGGGACATTAATTCATTGTTGCTAGAATTGTGAACTAATTCAACCATTTTGAGAGCAATCTAGAATTATGCCCAAAAAATTATTAAACTGTCTATACCCTTTTACTAGCAATACCACTAATAGGTCTATCTTCAAAGATGATTATGAAAAAAGGAACCTAGTTATTATTTTTCAAAAAATTAATAACAGCTGTCTTTGTGGTGACAAAGAACTAGAAATTACAGGAATGAGTGCTTAGTGGGGAATGGCTGCACAAGCTGTGGTATATGATTAAGATGGACTATTACTGTGCAATAATAAATGATGAGTTTGATGATCTTAGAAAAACATAGACTTACACAAAGGGATGAAGAATAAAATGAACAGAATCAATAGAATGTTATATACAATAACAGCAATATTGTTTTAAGAACAACTTTGAGAAAATAAGTAATTTTTGACTATTATAAATACCAAACTTAACTAGGAAGGACATTTGAAGGAAGTTGCTTTCTATATCCAGAGAAAGAACTGATAAGTAACAGTATGCATAGAATGATCATACATATATATTTTATACACACATATGTATTTGTATATATGTAAGTATGTATATATACATACTCATGTCTAATGGTAGCTACCTCTGTAAGAGGAAGGGGAGAAGAGGAAAAAAAATTACGTGATAATTTTATTATATATTTAAGAGGAATAGAAAGTTGTACATAACAGATTTGCAGTGTAATGTACAATCATCCTTTTTGTTATATTATTGTAGAGGGCCAGAACTCTGGCCAAGTATACTTGAAACAAGATGTTAACTAAGAGGAATTGATGAGACAATGTTATCTAGTTTACATATATACTTAGTACTTAGCATGGTGATGTAATGGTTCTCTAAGTTCACACATAATCAATATGCTGTAATGATGTAATTACACTATGGTATATAAGAGCCAACAAGTACTGGAAGAGAGATATTCCATCTCCCACCACCTGGTGGCTCTCCTGTCTTCTGCACTTCTCCACTAAGACCAAGGCTCATCTAATGGTCCCCCAGAAAGCTAGCTGGGCCCCAGGTGAAGGAGACAGACTGTGAAGGAGATAATAAAGACTTTGGACTTTATTCCTGACTATTCTTGTGGTGATTATTCGACTGAAACCAAGGCTGGTCCTGAAACCTCCAGAAAGCTAACCAGAACATTACATATTATGTTATAGAAATGCTAGTTTTATCCCACAAATTAAAAATAAAATAAATTTTTAAAAATTTTAAAGGAATTATCAGTACATTTCAAATGATGACCTGATATGTCAGAGAACAAGAATTTAATTAATTTAACAAGAATTTAAACAATAATTAGCTGCTTTAATAATTCTGCTCAGTAATAGCTGCCTGCTCAGTAATAAAATGCATGATATAAAGAAATTTCCAAACCAAAAAAAAAAGAAAAGGTTTTTTTTTTCATTCCAAAGATCTTCAGAGAAAAGAGATGCCACTAAAGCAGTAGGCCATTTTATTCTTATTTATTTGTTTTGTTTTAAAGGTTTTATTTTAGTAAAATTGTAGCCTAAAGTCACATTATATTCCCATGAAGGGCTATGAGTGTTGGGCCTCAACAAAAAGTAAAGAAAACCAATTAAATGTTAGCAATACTAATTGATTCATTGATAGCATTTTTTTTAAAGCATAGAATTATCAGTTAGATTCAAATCTTGGCTCAGCAATTTTTCCACTGCATGATCTTAGTCAAGTCACATCCATGGATTTCAATTTTCTCATGTTCAAAATGTCTGATTTGGATTAGATTATCCTAACAATTTCTTTCAGCTTTAGAGATTAATGGTTACATTCTGTGATTACAAGAACCCTTATTTTCTGAGTCTTTGGGAAACTTAAACTTTTCCTAACTGTAACCCCAGTAATGGGGAGTGATTACAGATTGATGACCCTTCAGTTATCCCCGATATCTAGTACTAGCTCCTGCCACACTTCACATAGCTTCCAGGTCATCTTACAGCTGTCATACACACTCTCTTGATCACCCATATCTGTCTTTCCCTCCCTTTCCCTGCCTTGCCCCCAAAAAACATACTTTTCCAACTCTGAAATTTTAATAAAATTAACTATGCCATTGATGCAAGATAGATTGTCAATACATCCCCCTATAGTTTTAGTCAACATTTCAGATATAAATATAAATCAAAATATCCTTACCTGGCCCCACCACTTTTTATATGTAGTCTTATCTTATTAAGATGAAAGCCTGTTGAGGGCGAAAGAATATATTTGCTTTTATATTTGTATCTCTGGAACTTAGCACAGTATCTGGTATGCTGTAAATCAGTTTATTTTCTTTAAAATTCATTCTTTATTAAAGGTTTTTATCATCTAAAAAATATAATCTGGTATTGACCCAAATCATCAAATAAAATAGATAGAAAGGGATTTCTAATATCACCAAAATGGGAAAAATTATTAAATAAGCAAAAGTTAGACCTTATTATCCTCCATATCTTTCTTTGTCCTTCTACAAACTTGACAGAGCCTTCTCATGAACTCTCTTTGCTCACTCCTATGAAAACCTGCTCTCAGAAAAGATTCTCATAAATTCATTTACACCACCATCTAAATAGCTAATGAGTCTTAATGCTTATTACCTTTTTCAGGTCTCATTTAACAGATAATAAAGTCCCTCTTGGATTTAAACCTAAGACTGAAGCTTTCATATAGAAAATAACTGTAGTAAAGAAATGATGGGAAACTCAGGGGAAAATGATTTTTCTATCTTAGAACTTACAATAGAGAAGAAAAAGAAAAACACACACCTTAAAGTTTTGGGGAACAGTTTTCAAAGGTTTCAGAAAAATGAAGTTGAACTATAGGGTTGCAAATGCAACCATTAGGTCATTCTAAGAGAGATGAGAAGCTTTCCAAAGTATAATTTTGAAATCATTAAGTCCAAAGTCCAGGAAAATGTAAGGAAATATCTGGAGATCAGGGCCAAAGAATAAAAACGCAGGCAATTAAAACTATTTGGATATGGATTTCTGCTAGTGAGTTAGCTTGTTTTTCCCTTTTTATTGGACCCTAAAAGAAACAATAATAACTTACTAATTAAAGGCATGTTTCTTTTCTCATTTTATTCTGTTAAATTAGTGGTCTGATCGCCTATGGCAACTGATGTCCACATTAGTAATAAGTGGTTTGTTATTTATTAAAATGTACTCATTATACTTTTATTATTTGGCGCTTTAGTTATTTGGCATTCATCATGTTCAAGGCCTTCAGATTCTTTTCTTGAAAGTAATAATGATGTGTAAAAGAAGTTGCTAGATAGTCTACAATTCTTTGATTTCTTTTATTCCTAATTCCTAGACTGTATTTTTGCCAACCTCACCTCTTCTACTTTATCTATGAAGTCTTCAAGCATCATAAGATCTGTTGATTTAATATGGAGGGTTTTTTTTTTTTTAATAGGATGTCTTTACTATTTTATCCTCTGCAATTTTTGATAAGCATCAATTAGTTTCTTGGTGGTATTTTTGCTAACATTTATAATAATCATTGTAATATAAAAGGAATAAATATTCTATGAAATTATATTTCTTGTCATCTTTGAGAATTCAGTTGCTATTACTCTAAGATGAGATATCAGATAAGATTATATGAAAAAAAACTTACCCTAAGTCAATTAACAAACAATAGGAATGAAGAGCCAGATTGTAAGGGAAGCAAAGAGCAGTTTCCCCACATTAACCTCAGAATCTAACCAAGTGAATCACACAACAGAAAAAGCTAACCACAAGGCTAAGTCACTGGCAAGAACAGTTAGCCACAGGAGTCAACCAAGAAGACTATAAAATTAATAAAACACACACACACACACACACACACACAAGACTAAGACTCTGGCTCCAAGGAAGCATGAAACACAAAAATAT
The DNA here is from genome assembly GCF_902635505.1 of Sarcophilus harrisii. NCBI lineage: Eukaryota > Metazoa > Chordata > Mammalia > Dasyuromorphia > Dasyuridae > Sarcophilus > Sarcophilus harrisii. The sequence goes on from NC_045428.1 coordinate 423,808,790, forward strand.
TTGTTTCCTTCTTCCTGTACCATAAAATGCCTTTATGTATAGTCCCCATAATTTCTGACAACCTCTATCCCAACCTCCCCTTTCACTAAGAAAACAGAATTTGGCTGCATTTCTCCCCTCAAAATTCTGGTGGTCATAAGAGGATGTGGGATGGCTGTCTTATGTCATTGACTCTAGCCCTAATGAATGTATTTCTCCCCCCCAAAAAAATTATTAGAAGAGCATTTTTTAGTCATCCAGTCTTTTTGTTGTTGTTCTTTTTTTCAAGGAAAATTTTGTTTATTTTGCAGCCTTTTGATCATCTCATATACTTGCTGTTATCGCGTATAATGTATTCATGGTCCTGTTTGTTTTGCTCAACATCAGTTCATATAAATCTTCCCAGGCCTTTCTAAAATTAGTTTGCTTGTCATTTTTTATAGAACAGTACCTTCATATACCATAGTCATCCAATCTTAAGTATCTTTTTAAAAGTTTATTAATATGGAACATTAAGAAAAGTTAATACAAAATATCTCCCCAAAACTCTGTGATTCCCATTTACAAAAGTTCATGTAGAGTCCAGAGGAGAATTGGATCAATATTAGAGAGTGCAAAAGGGTTACTCATAGGTCCTGGTTGCTGAAAGTTCTTTTCTCCCACTGGTAAGGTGCACAAGAAGTTCCCCTTTGATCCCAATGAATTTGTCTGTCTACCATACACTACTGACTCAGATTCTACTTCCAGATAATCCAGGGATGCTACAAAGATAATGATGGGAAAACGGAAAATTTAAAACCTTCCAAAAAATTTGAAACCTTTGAGGATCACAAAGGTCTTTTACAAGCAAGAGAGACCTGAAAGGAAGAATCGCTCACAGTCAAAGTCATAGCTTTTTCCCCCAAAACAGTGGCCTTGTCAGAGGCGTCTTAGAAAGCCACACTTGCCCCAGTTTCTATAATCGATCCTAGGTGGCACAGTAGATAGAGCACCAGCCCTGAAGTCAGGAGGACCTGAGTGTTCAAATCTGACCTCAGACACTTAATACTTCCTAGCTGTGGGACTCTGGGCAAGTCACTTAACCCCAATTGCCTCAGGAAAAAAAAAAAAAAAAAAAGAAAAGAAAGAAAGAAAAGAAAAAATTAAAAAAATAAATGTTTCAAGAAAGTAACAAAAAAGATTAAGTATGGAAAAAAGCATAGGGAATTTCCATTTACATCACAAAGGTGGACAGTGGGAAAATGTAACCCAGCAAAGGTTGGGAAAAAAAAAAGAAAGGACCACAGGATATCTGTAACTAAGTAATTGCTATGAGTTTTTCCCATATAGGCCAGAGTTGGACCATCTCAGGAGAAGGCAGTTTTTTTAGGCTACAAACAATGATTTGACTCTATGGTGACATCCAGTAGGAGGTTATCCTATAATGACAAAAGAAGAAGTGACAAGTAGTAGGAGTTAATCACTCCCTGTCGAGGGATACCAAGGAAGCAATTTATCAACCTCATATACAAAAAATAGAAAGGATTTCCATCTTCCCTGGGAAGGTATTGGAATGTGACAGAGAACATCTCAAGACTCATTAAACCTGACAACTACTGCCCATTCTGGGTAATTTATATGGAGACAAATGATGCTATCAGGAAACTAGAAAACATAGGGAATATAAAATCCTAAGTAAAACCCTAATGATCTTAGGGACATCCATGATGCTGTCCTCACTACTCTTAACTGAAGACAAGAGATTCAGAAAAGGAAAAAAAATCTGAGAAATGAAGTTAATTAATTCAATGGTAACTGATAAGAGAATTTGGATAACTAGAATATGGTTTAGAATACAAGAATGATGAACTCATGGCCAGAAACTGAGGGCAAATTATAAAGGCTGGTTTAAAAAAAAAGGATAGATTAAAAAAAGAATGAATGAATAAACAAAAATCAAACAAACAAAACCCCAAATTTACCTGAAGTACAGAAAAGGGAGAAAGCTGAAGAGAACTACCCACATTGGTCTTATACCCCCATAGTAGTCATTACATAGTTCAGCTACCACACGGCAAATGTCCTAATTTTCAAAAGAAGATAGAAACTGTGAACTGCACAGCAATGAGTTTGATTTCTATTCCTAGAAAAAGTTCAGCATATCTTTTAAGCTACTGTTTAAAATGAGTACTTAGTGACTATTAAGGTCTAGTTTGGCTTTACCAGAAGCAAATTAGGTCAGACAAAATTCATTAACTTCTTTCCCAGGATCATTATACTAGTAGATGAAGGAAATTAGAAAAATATTTAATAAAGGTTTTGTTTTCCTTGAGGATATAAAAGGTATTTGCAGCAAGTGGGTGATGCAGTCGGTAAAATGTTGGACTTGTAGTCAAAAGATCTGAGTTCAAATTCAGTTTCTGACATTTACTAGTTATTTGACTCTATAAGTCACTATAAAATGAAGAGAATCAACAGTATCTACATTCCAGAATTTTTGTAAGATAAAAATGAGATCATACTTGTAAAGTATTTGGCAATCTTTAAATCTCTCTCCAAATGCTAAATATCATTTTGTTAATATTATTATTATACAATGGAGAAATATGGATTAGAGGATAGTAATTGGGTAGATTCAGAACTATCAGAATTATTTTAACTTCAAATGCAAAGAGAAGTAATTGACAAATCAGAAAAGGCATATTTCTAGTGGAAAGTGCTAAGAATCTGTCCTTGATCTTGAATTGTTTGAAAAAAAATTATCAGTGACTCAGAAACAGCATAAAGAACATATTTATTAAGTTTGTAAATGACACAAAGCTGGGAGAGATAGGAAACGTGATGGACAATAGATTGAAAATCCAAAAAGATCTCAACAAGCCAAAGGAAAGGATAAAATCTAGTAAGTCAAAATTCAATAGTGAGAAAATTAAGTTCTATACATGGTTTCAAATATATATATATATATATATATATATATATATATATATCAGCTTTACAAGTATAAGTCTGGGGAGGGGAGGTACACTTACATTTCACCTGAAAAAGACTGAAAGATTTTAGCATACTGAAAGCTGTAACATGACAAGGCAAAAAAAAAACCAAAAAACTTTAAGTTTGAACTAATTGAGGCTCATCATTTATAACAGGCAAGGAGGTGACACAGTAGATAGAATGCTGGGTCTAAAATAAGGAAGACCTGAGTTCAAATCCAATCTCAGACACTTAATAGCTATGTGTCCTTGGACAAGTCACTTAACCTTCTTTGCCTCAATTTTCTTACCTATAAAAGAAATTAGAGAAGGAAATGCCAAGCTACTTCAGTATTTTTGCCAAAATAGGGCCACAAAGACAAGTTAAAAGAAGAAATACTTTATTCTCCTTGATAATATTGAGAGAAGGAAAAAATGGCTTCCTCTAGCCCTTTTGGCTTTCCTACTAAAACAGAGACCAGCTTTCACATTATATATATGTACACGTGAACTTGAAACCAACCCATACTATTTTACCCTTGATACCTTCACCAGGTAGTCAATCTTACTCATAGGATGCTAAAAAACTAAATTCTAAAAGCTCTTTGAATTAAAATGATGGTGCACCAGAATCATGTACAGATAAGCTGAGGAAACTTGGGGCCACTCCATGGATCATCAATAAGTTATCAAGTGACTTAAAAAGGGATTGTCCACTGTACTCAGTCAATCAACAAGCTGTAGAATTGTGTGTAGTTCTGGGTGCCAGTCCAGAGGAGGTGAACAAGACGATAAGAGTGATGGATACCATGCCATAAATGGGTCAGTTGAAGGAATTGGGATATTTAGTTTGAAAAGGTGAAAAAAAAAAAAAAGAGATAAAATACCCAACTTCAAGTATTTGAAGAATTGTCATTTGGAAGATGGAACCAATCCTGCCGATTCCTTTTTTTACTTCTCCAGGAAGTTACCTATGAGCAATTCTTCCATTTGGTTACAATTTCTTTCTTTGGGTTTCACTAATAGTAGGAATGCCAAGATGATTTAGTTCTGCTAGCAGAGTGATCATTTATTCATCATTGGGCAGTGATCTTATTTATAATACTAACAAGAAAAATGTTAAAGTATATAGACAATCTTAAAACCATGTCATTGTTAGCAACCTCTCTCCCCTTTCCTTTCCCTTTACCATTATCATGACAGAAGCAGAAGAGGGTCCACAAAGGGCTGAAATAAGGATCATTTTGGTATTTTAATTTGTTCCAAAGGTTGACAAAGAAATCGTCACCAAGTAGCCAGCTTACTGATGACAAGCCTCTCACAGTACTTTGTTAGACTGGTTTTTAATGGTCTGTTGATGTGTCCATTTTCAAAGCCTTTCCAACATGGAGAACCTGCCAGAGCTTATAATCATTGAGATCCCAAGTCCACCTCTATCCTGAGGCATTTTTGTAAAATGAGAACAGCATAATTATATCATCACTGTGACAAGTCTCAACTCCTAATGCCATGTTCTCTCACCATGTTTCTGTGTGTGTGTACGGATGTGTGTGTGTTTCTCTCTCTATATATATATATATGTCTTTCATACACACACACACACACACACACACACACACACAAACAAGAAGAAAGAAAAATTTTCTAGGTGGCTGTCTTGGAAATGCCCTTTTTATGGTATTTTCAAAAATAATTCATCAAAAGGAAGCATTTGTTAATTAAAACTGCTGATTGAAGAAGCAAATTGCAAAGTAACATCTGCTTCTTAAATTGATTTCTGTTGAAGTATAAATATTTTAGCTACAATGGATGTGAAAGCAGAATGTCAATGATGTTTAATCTTTATCTCTCATTACTCCTATAGATTAACCTTTGCAAAAATCAGGCACTACACCCTGGCATGCTGCATGAATTACTGTTAAGAACAAGAGCTGAGCCAATTAAGCACAGCATCAGTGTGCTTTGCTAAAGAACAAAAAACCCGTCCAGCAAGAATATTCTAGCACTGAAGTCATAATGAGGTGGTTCAGGTTAAAACGGCAGTTATATTCAAATCTCTTGTATTTTTGAGGTTTATAATGAGGATAATAAAGGATGAAAAATTCTCTTTTCAGGATGTTACTTCTCAAGCATACTCCTCACTCTGGCAGGATACATTTTTCTTATTAAACTTCAAGAAATTTCACTGAACTCTATCTACCTTGCATGAAGGCAAACAAGATTCCTTCCCCACTTCCATCCTCAACTCCATTCTCACCCTCATCATGGCAAAGTCTCCTTTCAGTCATCAAGCATTCATTTAGGACTATGTGCCAGACATCATGCTAAATTCTGGAAATGCAAATAACAGCAGAGTTTATTGAGTAGAGGTCATGTGAGCAACAAGATAAAAGACCGGATTTTTTTCTCTGATCTCCTTCAAACAGAAATTATCCCTCAAAGATAAAATGACTTCAATTGTCTCTATGGTTTTATACACTCAGAATCCAAAAGAAATCAAAATTTTAAAAAAGACCCCCAAACCTTGAATGTCTGACACTCACTGATCCTGATCTCACTCAGCATCCTTCCACACCTGCCAGACTATTGGCACCAAGGCTGCACTTGGATCTGTCCAAGGACTGAAACATATTTTTAATTTGGGAATCCTTTACTCTTCTCAGTTCCATGAAGACCTCATCTCCAGTAAGCAGAAATTTGCTTGAGCTACAACAGAAAGTCAATGGAGCCTCAGACCTTCAAGAAGGAAAACCTGGCAGGAGTCAAAGTCCTACTGCCACCAGAGCTGCAAATATCTGAACTTCTGGTGACAATATTACCAAAATTAATGGACACTTTTAAAGCTATACCAATCAAATTGCCAAAAAGATACTTTAAAGAATTTGATGAAATAATAAAAAAAATTCATTTGGAAAAAATAAAACATCTGGAATATCAAGGGAAATGATGTAATAAGTAAGGTTAAAGTAAGTAAGTAAGGATAAAGGAGTGTTCCTCTTTCAGGCATCAAACTATGTTATAAAACATCAGCCATCAAAACTATGTTAATTGTTAAAGAATAAAAAGGTAGATCATTAATCTACTAGACAAGCCAAATTCAGGGAAAAAAAATAAAACTTTTATAAAGTTTGATAAACCAGAAAACATAAATTACTTAGGGGAAAACATTAATACATCTAGGATAAAAAGGGAAGTAATTCATTCATATGGGGGGAAAACTTTGTATTAAATTTTTCTGATAAGGATTTGCTATTCATTATATGTGTCTATGTATATTTTAGATATATATATATATACATATACACATAAAGCCATTCCCTAAAAGATAAATGGTCACAAAGAATTTGAATAAATATTTCTTCAAAGAACTGAAAAGTATTCACAACCATATGAAAAAAAAATGCTCTGAATCACTAATAAGGGAAGTGTAAATTTAAAAAACCCTGAAGTTTCACTTCAGAAGCAGAAAATTAGGGGGGGAGAGTAACTGACAGCAGTAAATGTGTGAAGTATTGTTGAAAGATAGGCACATTAATACATTGTTGGTAAAATTTTGAAGTAATATAATCATTTTAAAAAATAATTTTGAATTGTACAGATAAAGTGACTAAAATGTTCATTTTCTTTGAACTACAGACTCCATTATTGGGCTTATACCCCAAGAAATTCATGAATGAAAAACAGTCCCCACAACACACCTAAATATTTATAGTATAGTAAAATTAAATATAGCGACAGCTAAGAATTGGAGACAAAGTAGATGCTCACCAATTGGGGAATGTCTAAACAATTACATTCATATTATACTTTTTTTTTCTAAACAACAACAACAAATACAGAAGCAGAAAGACAATACCTGCCCCAAGGAGGATGAATTTTAACAACATATTTTTAAAAGCTCAAAAGCAGAAACAGTTATGACAAACACATTCAACTCACTGGGGCTTGGTAGAAGAAATCTAGGTGGAGTTAGGAAAGGAATGAGATTTGACTTGTCTGGGAATCCTCCTGGAATGGAAGTTCAGAAAGGAGCCATTCAATCAGAAGGAGAGAGAAGAGGCAAAGAAGTACTGACAAGTGTTCATACACTTCTAGCACTGGATTGCGCTTCCAGAATGAAAAAAAAATTCTGAGTCATGGTAGAACAAGTCCAGAATGCATCCTGGAATAGAACGAAAGATTTTCCTCAGATTTGTAACTTCAAAGCTATATTCTCAATGCTTCCAATAAAGCTGGTGATTCCCTTATAGGCAAATCAAACATTCCTTAGACATACTCAGAAGTTAGACTCAGAAATGACAATATCAACTAATGTGAAGGGTTTAGGAAAACATCAGTACCCAATAAGGTTATGAGCTGTGGATGAAGGAAGTTTTCTTTCATCTCAATTAGAGAACCCTTGTTTCGGGTACTGAACAGATTTATTTCACCTACTTCCTCTCAGTTTGGGAACAGCTAGAAGGAACAATATATTGATAAAATGTTGGACCCAGACTCAGGAAGACTCAGCTTCCTGAGTTCAAATCTGGCCTCAGACATTAGTAGCTATGTTCATCTGGACAAGTCACTTAACCCTGTTTGTCTCAGTTTCCTCATCTATAAAATAATTTGGAAAAGTTCATGGCAAACCACCTCAGTATCTTCATTGAGAAAATCCCAAATGGAGTAGTGCAAAGTTGGCCACAACTGAAAAAGAAAACAGCTTTTCTTAATTGCATGTTGCTCTTCAACCAATTGAATATTCAGCAAGGTAGAGCATAAAAAGTGGTAAGTGAAATATTGAACCATTTTTTTTTCCAGTACTGCATACACATTTCCTTCCCAGAGGAATCTGTCAGCACCATGCTGAACTTCACTAATCCTAATACACCAAACCTCACTTGTTTAAACTAGGCTAATCCTTTTTTCTCCCTCTTGTAGAACTTTGATCATTGAGGCTGAGAGTAGATAAACCAGTAAAGATAAGATCATTCATATAGATAAACTAATCAAAGATCATGCTAATGCAAGGCTCCTAGAAAAACTACCCAGTCTCTAGTTAGCAATAATTAATATCCGTGTTTGAGCTTTTTCTATTTTATAAAAGAAATAGAAAGTCATATTGTCTTCTCTCAGCCTCTCACTTCAAGGGTCCAAGTCTAATTGTTTTAAAGTTTGTCCTTACATCAATCTTGAATCAGTCTCTCTGCAGTTTCTATTCATTCCAGCTCATTCTGCCCTCATGGACAGAGCTGGAATAATACCTCTTCTGTGGAACAATATCTCAAATACTTAAACTCTATCTTGCCCCTACAAAATCCTGAGGTCTTCAAACCTTTTTAATCCATCCTCAAATGGAATGCCAGCTTCCTCCTGGACATCCTCCACTCCTTATCACACAGGAAAGCAAGTACAAAGCTAAATGAGGAAGAATAGTATGTTAATACTATTAGAGTATTAGACTATCAGTTAAGCTATTAGAGTAGCTATGGGCAAAATAGCTACAAAAACTACATTATATTTGATGCATTTAATCACTTGAAAAAGAATACAATTTGGGGCAACTAGGTGGGCAGGTGATAGAGCACCAGCCCTGAAGTCAGGAGGACCTGAGTTCAAATATGGCCTCAGACACTTCCTAGCTGTGTGACCCTGGGCAAGTCACTTAACCCTAATTGCCTCAGAAAAAAAAAAAAAAAGAATGCAACTGAATATGAGCTTTCTGGTTGCAAGTTTCTCTCCAAGATTTCTGTTCTATGACATGTACCGGGCAGGTTAATGACAGCACCAGATTTGTAGTCAGAAAATTTAGATTTGAATCTTCATTCTGGAACTCACCATTATTTTGAGCAAGTCAGTTTCCTTCTCCAAGTCTTAGTTTTTCCCCACTAAAAAATAAGGTAATTGTAACAGAGGCATTCCAAAGACTTTCAGTTCTAAATATATAAGCTATGATTCCCCATTTAGAAGATTCCAGATTCACAGGAATAACTGTCATCCTCAGTCACCACTATGAAAAAGAAAAAAAAGAGGAAGGATGACAGCTAATTTGTGGTTAGCAATGAGCATGAACTAACTCTATTTCTCATTTCCTACACAGGAAAAAAGAAACTTATTTAGTCAGGTGTACAGGGAACATTTCAGATTGAAATGTGTATTACCTACATTTAAGTGAGACTCTCACTTTAAGCCAACATTTTTCAAGGAAATTATCTAGTCTAACATTTTTCACTAAGGTACTAAGCTCAATAAATTATAATTTTAAAGCAACATAGAAGCCAAAACAAAAAATAAAGTAGGGAGACTTTATCTCTATAGTTAGAATATCATTCAAGAGATTCAACTATAGTTAATTGAATATGCATAATAATGTGCTTATTTTTATGACTAGAAAAATTAGACATTGATTTTGGAGATGAAAAGTTATCATTGATAGCTTTTTAAAAAATATTTATATCTAATAGTATGGCTTTTGTTTAAATGATATTCTGAAATCACAGTGATAGCTGTCTCCCTTTCCTGCTCTGTTGAAGAGAATACAACTCATTCCTTTGGTTTTTTATTTTATAAAATAATTCCTTCATTTTAAAGGAGTTTACAGCTTGTAGTCTGTTTATTGCTTTCAGAAGTTACATTTTCTACGAAAATTTTCCTTTTCTGTATCATTAACTAATCTAATAGGTGTGAGATAGTGCCTCAGACTTGTTTTCATTTGCATTTCTCCAATCAATAGTGAGTTAGAATATTTTTATAAGGCTATGGATAGCTATGATTGATTACTTCATCAGAAAACTGTTCATATCTTTTGATCATTTATCAAATGGGGAATGGCTCTTATTTTAATAAATTTGACTTAGTTCTCTATATGTTTGAGAAATGAAGCCTTTATTAGAGAAACTTGCTTCAAATATTTTTTCACAGTTGTGATTGCTACCTGTATTTCCCTCCATCCTGTTCTCTCCCCAACCTGTTTATTCTGTTATTTTTCCTTTCACCCTCTTTTTCCTTTTACCCTGTTCTTCCTCAAAAGGAGGACTACCTCCTCCCCCAATCTGCCCACCTTTCAATCACTTCCCACCCTTTTAGTATTCCTTTTCTCCCCTACTTTCCTGTAGGATAAGATAAGATTTTTATCCTCTTTGAATCAATTTTGATGAAAGTAAGGTTCACTCACTCCCCATCATGTCCCCCTTTTTTTCTCCACTATAAAAGCTTTTTCTTGTCTAGACACCAGACCATGCTTCAACCTCACAACTTATCCAGTCATTTACCCAAGTCATATTACCATATGCCTACAGCTAGGTATATGCTACCCCCTGCATTCAGAAAAAACTTCCTTGATTATCAAGCTATATATATGTTGACTTCTGCAATTAGAATGTAAGTTACTTGAAGGAAGGACTATCTTTTTCTTTTTTTTCCCATCTGTACCCAGAGTACTAAGCACCATTTCTAGACATGTTAAACTTAATAAGTTGTTTTAATTTGACCTCTAATCAATAATGACATAGAGCATTTTTTTCATATGACTATGGTTCTTTTGAAAATTCTTCTGAAATTTGTTCACATCCTTTGACCATTCATCAATTGGGGAATGAGTTATGTTCTTATAAATTGAAGTCAATTCTTTGTATATTTGAGAAGTGATGTCTTAGGAGGCTAGGTGGCGCAGTGAATAGAGGACCAGCCCTGAAGTCAGGAGGACCTGAGTTCAAAAATGATCTCAGATACTTAACAGTGCCTAACTGTGTGACCTGGGCAAGTCACTTAACCCTCATTGCCTCAGGGGAAAAAAAAGTGATGTCTTTATCAAAAAAAGTGTTCTAATTTCCTGCCTTCCTTATAAAATTGGAAGCATTTGGTTTTATTTGTGCCAAAATGATTTAATTTAATGTAGTCAAATTATGCATTTTATATCCCATAATGCTCTCAATTTTTTGTTTGGTATTTTTATATTATTCATTCAATTCTCTTCTAGTTCCCTATAATGTGTCTAAATGGCATGGTTAAGGCACAGGCTACAACTTTGTTTGGTTTTTCTATTTACTTTGTGGAGCAAGAAGATGGAAAATTAAGTCAGTCAGTCAATGCCTACTATGTGCCAGGTACCATGCTAAATGTTAGGGATACAAAGAAAGGCAGAAGATAGTACTTGATCTCAAGGAGCTGGGGAAGACACTGTGCAAACAATTATGAACAAACAAGCTATATACAAGATAAATTTAAAAGAACAGAGAGTGCTAGAATTGAGGGAAATAAGGACAAGCTTCCTGTAGAAAGTGGAATTTTCTCTAGAACTTGAAAGAACCAAGGAAGCCAAGAGGAACAGGTGAGGGAGAAAGGGCTTGAGAGGCATGGAAGACAGTCTCTGAAAATTTATATAGTCAAAAAGTTTTCATATACTCTAATGTATTTATAACAGGATTTTTTGTGACAAGTAAGAATTGAAAACAAAGCAGAAATGGCTAAACAAATTGTGATACATGAATGTAATGAACCTGTATTGTAAGAAATGGTGCATGTGATAAATCCAGAGAAGCAGGAAAAGGTCTGCATCAACTGCTGCAGAGCTAAGTAAGCAGAACCAAGAAAATAATGTAATCATTAACTATTCTGTAAATGGATAAAAAGTGACACCAAAAAAATTGGAAATAAATGTAACAAAATCATAAAGATTTTATATTTGTTCCTGAAGGTAATACGATATCACTAGAGTTAATTTAGGAGGGGCTAATGACATGATCAGATTAATATTTTTAGAAATATCATATTAAGATCTGAGTAAAGATGGACTAGAATGAGAAAGAGACTTGTAGCAGGAAATCAACAGCAGGCTATCCAATAGACTAGTCTAGGCAGGTGGTGGTGAGGTCCTTCATCAGAGTTATGGTCAGAGAAGAAGAAGGGTATATGAAAGATGTTACATAGGTGAAATCAAAGGGCTTTAGCAACAGATTGGATATGGGGGGTCTCAAATAGCTATGAGTTAAGAATGAGTGCTAGATTTCAAACCTGGGCCCAGAAGAATGTTTCCTTTTTTTGTTATTTTGTTTAATGTTTTTGTTTGTTTGTTTATTTTGAGGAGAGTGATTTGGAAAGAAATAAGACAAAGATGGATAAAAAGAGAAGAAAAATGACAAACCAAAAGATACAATGAGAAAATACCACTTCAGGGTTTGAAAACTTTAGTAATACTCATTGTTTGGTATATCAGTTACAGGTAGTAACTCATTGGACCAATTCTAATTGTTCTTTAACAGGGAATTGTTGCAGAAAGAAAAAATTCCAATACATAGTGGGGAAGGAAGGAGGAGGAGGAAGAGAGAATAAGCATGAATATAGCATCTATTTTGTGCCACACACATTGCTAAGTACTGTATAAATATCATCTCATTTAATCCTGTAAGGTAGTTACTGTAATTATCCCTGTTTACAGTTAAGGAAACTGAGGCAAGCAGAAGTTAAATGACTTGCCCTACAGAACTAGTAAATGTCTCAGGCTCAATTTGAACTGAGATATGTCTTGTTCATTTTACGGCCAGTGCTCTATCCATTATGCCCTTTGGCTGAACTGAAGGCAGACAGACACATATATTTAAAGGATAACTATATTGCCCTTAGAAAAGCTTTTCTTAAAAGCCACTAAAAAATAGTCTTATGAAGCAAAAGCTCTCATTACCTGCTATGAGAACCTTCCCAGACAGTATTATTAACACTGAAATTTCTTGTTTACTTTTAATATAAATACCCACTATCCCATTTCTAGGCCTAAGGAAGGCAGGGAAAAGGTCACAATGCTATTCAGCTTCTAGCATATGGCTTAAGCACAGTAAGCTAAGACCTTTTATAGAGGATTTAAAAAAAACAAACAAACAAACCCAGAAAACTAGTAGCACTGGGTTTCAAAGAACTCATTCTTAGGAGAAAGAACACATATGCATATTTATCTTTTTATTGGACATTTTATTGATTGTTGATCAACAACACTGATTCAATCACAGGTAAAACTAATTTAAAGAACCTTAATCCTGGTACCAGTTTATGGAAGAATAGTTCTTTGCAGAGGGTCTGGTTAGAGAAAAATCCTTTTTGAAAAAGTAGAAAATATTTTTCCCTCTCCAAACCCTCTCCTTCCTGGCACCTTCAAATTGAAAATGAGTTGCAAGGGGTTTTATTTTCATTTGTTTTGTTTTTCTAAAAAGCAATCCAAAATGTATTAGTTTTGATTTTTTCTCCTCATCCCATTTTTCTTCATTTGTCTGGTGGAATTCCTTATGTGTCGCTATTTCTTCTTAAAAATCTGTGCACACTAACTAGAGAACAGTGCTCACATAATTTAAGCTTCAAGGTTGGTTTGAGCTTAATATCAGAAAGAATTTTTCAGCAATTAAGGATGTCTGAAAAAGGAATGATTTGCCTTTTGGGATAATGAGTTTCTGATGAAGATGTTCTAGTCAGAGTGAAATGAACTCTTGCAGGAATGTTGTAGAGAGAATTTACATATCAGCAAAAAGGCAGCAAGGATTAGAGTGATGTCCTTCCCACTCTGTACATCTATTTTTCTGTGCATTGGTATGCTAAGAGGAAGAGGGAATACAAGGACCAAAAATTTCATGCTGGAAGGGAGCTCAGAGGCCATTTATTCCATACCCTGCCCTACCCAACAATTAACAAAACTTAAGTTCACTTTGTTTTCTTCAGTTCAGTTGTTTTTTCAGTAATGTCCAACTGTTCATGATCCATTTGGGATTTTCATGGCAGAGATACTGAAATGGTTCCCCACTTTCTTCTCCAGCACATTACAGATGAGAAACTGAGAGTTAAGTTTCTTGGCCAGAATTACCCAGTGTCTGAGATCAGATTTGATTCAGTAAGATGAGTCTTCCTGATTCTAAGACTAGTTCTCTATCCATTTTGCCATCTGGTTGCCCAATATAAAGTTAAACGATTAGATTTAGATCCCACAGACAGTAAATGTCAGAGGCAGAATCTGAGCTCAGTTCCTCCGAATCTAGAACCACTGTAATTTCCACTGTACTATAGTAGGATTCTTCAGCAGACAAACAAAAATAGGCAAACCCATCTCTTTCCTAGCTACTTTTTGTCCTCTTTTCTGGTGCTGCTGGTCCAATCCATTTTCTTATTCTTGTAAGTTGCTGCCTTCATCACCAACAGCAGGGGGTGAGGGGGGAAATAAGTAGAATCTGCTACCCATATTAAGGTTCTGTTCTGTATTTCAGTGTTTCCAAAATGATGGGTAGTGTATTGGGCTGTATTTATCATCTTGTTTTCAATTTCTGTTTGCCTTGGGCATCCTCCTCCTGCAACATAGCCATATGATCCTAATGACAGCACATGCAGTGCCAAGTACCCAAAATGTCATGATTCAGAAGCATGTGACATGAACATGAGCTACTATTTCCATTGTAATGAGTGAAGAATACTGTGGGTAAATTGTCACTAGCTCGACACTATCAAAAACAAGTCAACAGATGCTACTGCAAATGCTTGATGTTTGCACAGAGGCAGCATGTAAATATACCCTCTTTAAAGGAACATCAAAAGGTGGTTGCCTAGTGAAGTGTGCCAGGTGTTGAGGTGAAAGAAAGAAAAATATCCAAAAGGCCGAGAGTCTGGTGGCCTCTGCCCAGAACCTCATCACAAAACTGACAATGTTTTTTAACACTCTTGTCACTTTCTTTTCCAAAGAGGCTGGGGACAGTTTGAGCATATCTCTTGCAAGATATGATTAAAATCCACTTGCAAAGCATCTGCTCCTGGTATCCCTCAAAACCACTAGCAGAACCCTCAGTACCAGCAATTGGTAAGTATAGTTAAGAACAGGAAACACACACACACACACACACACACACACAAAAGATACCTCTCTTTTTTTCATATTCATTAACTTACTCTTCTTATCACTTTTTTTTTTTTTAAGTTATGGCTAATTGAAAAAATTTTTCTTTTTCCTTAGTTTCCAATTTCTAAATTTTAGCTTGAAGAATTCTGTATATGTGAAAGGAAACAGTCAGCAAGAATTTATTAAGCACTTACTCTGAATCAAGTGTTGGGGATGTAAAGAAGTAAAAAACAGTCTCTGTTGTCAAGGAGCTACCAGTCCAAAGGAGAACACAACATGCTAACGACCATGTCCAAACAAGATATACACTGAGGGTATTTTCAGAAGGCAGGCACTAAGAAGAAGGAGGTCTGAGAAAGGTCTCCTGCAAAAGGTGGGACTTTAGCTGAGACTTAAAGGAAATCAAGGAGAGTAGGAGACAGAGATGAGGGAGAGAATTCCCAATGTGGGGAACAGTCAGTGAAAATGCATAAAGTTGGAAGATGAAGTGTAATGTAAGAAATAGCAAGAAATTCATTGACACCGACTTATACAGTTCTTGAAATGGAAATGGAGAAGAAAGCCAGGTTATATAAGACTTTGAGTTCCAAAACCAAACTCTAGATTTCATCCCCAAAAGTCACAATTCCTCATCCAAGCTCTCTAACTCAGTATTTTAAATCCCATGTAATAATCCATATTCCTCTCCTTTCTCCCAGTCTTCAATTCATGTATACCTGATAGATCATTCAAAAGAATGCAGCAGTATTTATTAAAGCATAACTGTGAATGCAGCACTATCCTAGGTTTCAAGGGAAATTTTAATTAAAACAAAATCCCTCTCCTAATATAACTTCCAATCTAGTTTTCTTAGGTCAATTGCTCTATTCCTATGACTCCCTAGTTTTGAATGTTATTTACAACCTACAATCCCTTGCTCACTTGAAGACATACAAGCCTATCCCCAAAATGGATTACACTCATCATCCATTTCTTTTCTCTTGAACTACTGAAATTTCTTAGAAATTCATGTTTTCCATGTAATTCTGTTGTGATAATTAGCTCATTTTAATCCTAAAGTCAATATAATGGCCTTGAAGTGCACAGAGTTATTTCCCCCATTTGTAGCTTTGAGGATTTATTTTAGATGAAAAGTTATAGATTCAATCCCAATTGCTCTGTGACTTCAGCTAGAAAAATTCATATAATTTAGGTAGAGAATGAGATTTCATTTCTCTCCAAAATGCTCTTTCTGACTCTTCAGACTTTTCCATTATTCCTTAACTGCCTTTGATCTTGCCTAGACTTTGAAGACTGGTGGAAAGAGAGTGAAGCTGATAACTTTACAAAGCTCTACCTCACTTAAATCTAATTAAATCCATTTCATAATCAGTGATATAAGTGCTTTTAGAGAAGCCAGGAATAACTGTCTTCTAACTCTGAAACAGCCCTTCACCCTTCTCCTATTGTGAATTCCTCCCAGAATCTCCATTTTAAGGACAAGTACCAGGACAACCATCCTTTGCTTCTGATTCTCCAGACTATGACATGTTACCTGCTTGGGTACCTTCTCCATCTTTGTAAAGGACTGAAACTCTTGAGTCGATACACTGAGCTCCGTTAGAGCGCTTAAGGCTAATTACCGATTGGACAATACTGTATAAATATGCTTGGAAAATGGCCCTTCCCACTATCTTGTGCTGGCTCGATAATTGGTGTATAGAGAGAATTGTAGGAGGGACTAGGAGGTGGAGTAAGACTAGCCAGGATCACTCTGGGCAGGAGACAAAGAAGGAAGGTTGTGTAGATTCTGCTTCCATCCAATTCAATCCTATGTCTAAAGACCAAGAATAAAGACTAAGAACTTTTGCTTATCCTGACTCTGGCTGATTCTAAGGTATCCAAGGTACTAAAGAAATTATCACACATCTTCTTTCACTTTTCAACTTTCTTTTATGTGTTGTCTTCTTTTATTGAAATGGAAGTTCTTCAATGACCAGGTTCATATTTCTGTTTAGTTGCATTTGGATCCTGAGTGATTAAAGGTAAACCTTTAATAAATGCCTCTTAGCTGCTTGCCTGCCTAATTTTACATTTACATCTATTTCTATTTAATCCCTTGTTTATTTTGTGACTGAAGCAAAATTCAGGTTACTAGAAATGTTTTGGGCAAGAAAACTTCAGATTACATTGTGCCTGTGGAGAGATGGGCAGTGGCGGGGGACATTATAGAAAGGGCAGATATTTTCTCAAGAATTCTCTAAGTCCTTGAGTAGATGGGTACACTGCTATAATTAATTCAGATCTTCTGCTTTTAGATCCCTGAAGACTTTGTTCATGGCTAGGTTGAGCTAATATACTTAAAATGATAATTCTGTCTAAATTGGTCTACTTGTCCAGTGTCATATCAAACTGACAAAAATTATTTTATGAAACAAGAAAAAATAATAACAAAATTCATCTGGAGGAACAAAAAGTCAAGAATATCAAGGGAATTAATGAAAAAAAATTTACAAATTTAATTATGGTTTAGCAGTACCAAACCTAAAACTATATTATAAAGCAGCAGTAATCAAAACCATTAGATAATGGCTTAGAAATAGAATGGTAGATTAGTGGAATAGATTAGATACACATGACTCAACAATCAAGGCCTGCAGCAATCTAGTATTTGATAAACCCCCAAACTCCAGCTTCTGGAATAAGAACTCATTATTTGACAAAAATTGCTGTAATAACCGGAAAATAATATGTCAGAAACTCAGCATAGACCTACATCTCACACCTCATACCAAAATAAAGTCAAAATGGATACATGATTTGGGCATAAAGGTTGATACCATAAACAAATTAGGAAAACAAGGGATAATTTACCTCTCAGATCTTTGGAGAAGGGAAGAATTTATGACCAAAGAAGAATTAGAGACTATTAAGAAAGTCAAAAAGGATAACTTTGATTATATTAGATTAAAAAGGTTTTGCACAAACAAAACCAACAGAAACAAGATTAAAAGGGAATTACAAAGCTGGGGGGGAATCTTTATAGCCAGTATTTCTGATAGATTTTATTTCTAAAATATATAAAGAACTGTGTCAAATTTATAAGAATACAAGTCATTCCCCAATTGATAAATGGTCAAAGGATATGAACAGATAATTTTCAGATGATGCAATTAAAGCCATTTGTAGTTATATGACAATATGCTCTAAATCACTATTGATTAGAGAAATACAAATTATAACAACTCTGAGGTACCACCTCATATTTCTCAGATTGACTAAGATGGCTAAGACAGAACAAGATAATGATAAATGTTGGAGGGATGTGGGAAAACTGGGACACTAATGCATCGTTGGTTGAGTTGTGAAATGATCCAACCATTCTGGAGAGCAATTTGGATTATCCCCAAAGAACTATAAAACTGTACATACTCTTTGACCCAGCAGTGCCATTACTGGGTCTGTGTCCCAAGGAAATCATAAAGGAGGGAAAAGGACCTATGTGTACAAAAATGTTTGTAGTGACTCTTTTTCATGGTAGCAAAGAATTGGAAAAGGAGTGGATGTACATAAATTGAGGAATGACTGGACAAGTTGTGGTACATGAAGGTAATGGAATATTATTATTCTATAAAAATGATGAACAAGCTGATTATAGAAAGGACTGGAAAGATTTACATGAACTGAGGCTGAGAGAAACAAGCAGAACCAGGAATACATTGTACACAATAACGGCAAGAATGTGTAATCATCAATTATAAGAGACTTGGTTCTTCTCAGTAGTTAGTGATCCAAAGCAATGCCAATAGACTTTGGACAGAAAATGCCATCTACATCCAGAAAAAGAATCAACACATGTTATGTTCACTTCTTTTTTCTGTTTTTTTTTTTTTATCTCTCCCATGGTTTTTCCCTTTTGCTCTGATTTTTCTCTTCCAACAATGATTCATAAAGCAATTTGTATTAAAAATAAACTTACTACAATAATAAAAAAGAAATATTTTTTAAAGAGTCAGTGGTCCTCTCTGATCTCTCCCTTATTTGCCAGGGTTCAGTCCAAACTTTTTTCTTCTTTCACTGATTATTGCTGTCAAAATAATGCTGTCAACCTTCAGAGACTCTGTTCTGAGATAGCTCCTCTCTTATATGTAAATTCCTTCAGTCTAACCAAGTCTCTCATACAATAGTTTTAATTGATTCAAGAAGTTGGTATAAGCACTATTTAGCTTGGTTGTGATTGATTCTTACCTAGCAAAGATGAGATGATCACTAGAGCTCCATTATTACTCAAATTTTAATTGGACTTCCTTATTCTCATTTGGAGGCATCAAGATGGTGGAGTGGATGTAGTACCAGGCTTGGAATCATGAAGATTTGCCTTCCTGAGTTCAAATTTGGCCTTATACACTTGCTAGCTGTGTGACTCTAGACAAGTCACTCAACCCTGTTTGCCTCAGTTTCCAGATCTGTAAAATGAGTTGGAGAAAGAAATGACAAATAACTCCAATATCTTTGCCAAGAAAACCCCAAATAGAGTTATAAAGAATCAGATATCGTTGAATAACAATAACAATTCTCATTTTTCCTTTATTCATCTCTCATTAACTTCCTAAAACACTAGAAATTCCAGATATTTCCCTTCTCCTTAAGTCCCTTTTTATCTGAGAACATGACCTCAAATCTCACTTCATAGAAAAGATGAAGGGCTTAAGTTGGAAATTTCTCATATACCCTAAACTTCATTCATTTATTCAAAAAGGACTTATTAAATACTTGCTATATGCATGTACTTTGGGGAGATGCAAAGATAAAAATGATACAATTACTATTCTAGAACTTTAGATCTAGTGAACTGATAAGGCATATAATCTAATATAAATTAGATTATAAGAAGTGCATGAGAATGAGTACAAAGTGCTATGAGGTGAAAAAGAAGATACTGAAATAAAGATATTTCCATCTAAAGAGATCAAGAGGAGGAGGAGGCTTTTTAAAAATAATATCCTGATCCTGAGGCCCTCCAGAGAGCTAGCCTGGACATTATAAAACAAAAAACCAAGCAATGACAGAGTGAAAATGCTATGTTGT
The DNA here is from genome assembly GCF_902635505.1 of Sarcophilus harrisii. NCBI lineage: Eukaryota > Metazoa > Chordata > Mammalia > Dasyuromorphia > Dasyuridae > Sarcophilus > Sarcophilus harrisii. Next base: position 423,828,629 of record NC_045428.1, read on the forward strand.
GGTCCATACTCAGTTCCCACAGTCCTCTTTCTGGGTGTAGATGGCTCTCTTCATTAATGAACAATTGCAACTGGTTTGAATCATCTCATTGTTGAAGAGAACCATGACTATCAGAATTGATCTTTGTATAGTGTTGTTGTTGCCATGTATAATGTTCTCCTGGTTCTGCTCATTTCACTCAGCATCAATTCATGTAAGTCTCTCCAGGTCTCTCTGAAATCATCCTTTGGTCATTTCTTACAGAACAATAATATTCCATAACATTCATATACCATAATTTATTCAGCCATTCTCCAACTGATGGACATCCACTCAGTTTCCAGTTTCTAGCCACTACAAAAAGGGCTGCCACAAACATTTTTGCACATGTGGATCCCTTTCCCTCCTTTAAGATCTCTTTGGGATATAAGCACAGTAGTAGCACTGCTGGATCAAAGGGTATGCACAGTTTAATAACTTTTTGAGCATAGTTCCAAGTTGCTCTCCAGAATGGCTGGATGTATTCACAATTCCACCAACAATGTATCAGTGTCTCAGTTTTTCCACATCCCCTCCAACATTCATCATCTTTTCCTGTCATTTATCAATCTGAGAGGTGTGTAGTGGTATATCAGAGTTGTCTTAATTTGCATTTTTCTGATCAATAGTGATTTGAAGCACTTTTTCATATGACTAGAAATAGTTTCAATTTCTTCATCTGAAAATTATCTGTTCATATCCTTTGACCAGTTATCATTTGGAAAATGGCTTGATTTCTTATAAATTTGAGTCAATTCTCTATGTATTTTGCAAATAAGGCCTTCATAAAAACCTTAGAATGTAAAAATGTTTTCCCAGTTTATTGCTTCCTTTCTAATCTTGTCTGCATTAGTTTTGTTTATACAAAAACCTTTAAACTTAATATAATCAAAATTATCTATTTTGTGACCAATAATATATTGATCTCTAGTTCTTTTTTGGTTACAAATTCCTGAGGAGGAGACTTTTGAGCTGCATCTTGAAAGATGCCTTGAAGGATAAGAAGATCATGAAGAGTTAGAGAGTGCATTCCAGGCATAGAAAACGTTGTGAGCCAAGATGCAGAAATAAGAAAGCAAAGAACATAGTAAAAAAAAATAATAGTGCATATAAGCAAAATGGAACAGTGTGAGATAAGACCATATCAGTGCCATATTTTGGAGAAAACTGATTGCTGGACTAGCAAGTTTGGACTAGAAAGATCGGGTGTCTGTAGTTTATCAAGGACCTTGAATGCCAGCTAAAGGAGTTTGAAATTTACTCAGCAGGCAACAGGTTGCCGCTGAAGATTTATGAGCAGAGAAATGACATACAAAAGAAAGATTATTCTGGCAGACATATTAAAAATGGAGGAGAAAGAAAGTCAAATGATCTTTAAAGTTGACTACCTCAGTTGTCCATATGAATTGTGATGAAAACTTGTATTAAGTTGATAGCAGATGGAAAAGAAATTAAGTAATAAATATGAGGGTAATTGTATGTGTCAGAGAGAGAGAGAGAGAGAGAGAGAGAGAGAGAGAGAAAGAGAGAGAGAGAGAGACAGAGAGAGAATAGAAAGTAGTTCTGCCTGTCTCGACCTGGGATGGAAGTACAGAGTTCATTCATGGTACTGATCTCACTGTTGATCAAAGTAAGGGAGTTTTGACTTGTTCTGTTTCTAAACTGGGCTACTTTGCCCCTCCTTAGGCAACATGCTATCCTTCAATCCTATGTCTCATGGACTTTGTGTAGATACCAGATCAATTTAGGCTATTGCAGTTCACAACTTCTAAATTCAAGTAATTCATTAACTTCAGTCTTTCTAATATCAGGAATTGCAGGTACATACTTTCCATTCTCTGTAAAAAATATAGACATGGAAACCAGATCTGGTTACTGATTTTATATGAAGAGAAGATAACACCAAGATTACAAATGTGGAAGACTGAATGAATGGTAGTATCTTAGAAAGAAATAATTAAATTAGGATAAGCAGGTTCAGCTCTAGGAATCATGTTTTAGGAAGGTTATTAATAATCTAAAGGGTAATCTATAGGAGAGAAACTCTAGTAATTAAGGGCTTAAGTTCATGCCATATAATCATCAAATGAAAAAAATCTATCTAACTCTAAGGTGGAAGGGAGAAATAATGACTCAAGTATGAGAAAGACATGTGGAAAATAAACAAGTCTGTAAGAAGCCAAAATAAGTCTAAGGAGGAGGGGAGATATAATCATTCTAAGTATATGAAAGACATGTGGAAGAGGGACTGAATTTTTTCTGTTTAATTCCAGAGAGGACAGTAATTTCAAAGAGAGGGACAGCTAGATAGTGAAGCAGATAGATCACTGGCCCTGGAACCTGTGTTCAAAATCTGGCCTCAGATGTGTGACCATAAAAAAAGAAAAGGACCCACATGTGCAAAAATGTTTGTAGCAGCCTTTTTTATGGTGACAAGGAACTGAAAAATGAGTGCATGCCCATCAGTTGGGGAATGGCTGAATAAGTTGTAGTATATGAATGCTATGGAATATTATTGTTCTATAAGAAATGACCAACAGGATGATTTCAGAAAGGCCTGGAAAGACTTACATGAACTGATGCTAAGTGAAGTGAGTAGAACCAAGAGAAACTGTACATAACAAGAAGATTATGTGATGATCAATTCTGATGCATATAGGTCTTTTAAACAATGAGGTGATTCAGACCAATTCTCTCCAATGTGATGGAGAGAGCCATCCATCCAAAAAGAGGGCTGTAGGGACTGAGTGTGGATCACAATATACTTAATTCACCATTTTTGTTGTCGTTTGCTTTTTTTTTCTTCATTTTTTCCCCTTTTTGAACTGATTTTTCTTGTGCAGCATGGTAAGTGTGGAAATATGTATAGAAGAATTGCACATGTTTAACATATATTGAATTACTTGTTGTCTAGGGGAGGTATGAGATAAGGGAGGGAGAAAAATCTGGAACACAGGGTTCAACAAGGGTGAATGCTGAAAAACTCCCTTTGTATGTATTTTGAAAATAGAAAGCTATTATTGAAGAAAAAAAAGAATCCTTTTGGATTCTTTCCTTTCCCTTATTACGCATATCCAATTATTTATCAGATCATTTAAATGATACCATCAAGATTTGACTTAGGTGCCACTTCTACCATGAAACTTTCATTTGTTATTTCATTCTCTCTTCCCCAATAATCTTAGAACACTCTGTCTCATTTCATTGATGACTCACTTCATTCCTTCTTTTATATTAATCAGTGTGTGTATATATGACATACAGAATGTATGACGGAATGTAATTTGCTCAAGGACAAGGACTATTGTTTTTGTGAGTGTATCTCTAGCACCTAGTGAAATAACTTACACATAGTAGATAATGGTTGTTGAAATGAATTAAATATTAAATGAATGAATATTAAATGAATAAATATTAAATGAAATTAATTATTATTCTACCAGTCAGAAATTATGCCACCACAAAGTAAAAACTTTGCTGCCACATTGAAGGAAGGGATAAAGACTGAACGAATCAAAATATACAGAATCCTAATTCAAAAGACTTCTAAGAAATATGTCCTCATAATACCTTGTTTTATGAGTAAGGAAACTGAACTCCAGAGAGGCATCATGATGTAAAGTCACATAAACAAATACACACTTTATTTTAAATATTTCACTCTTCATTCTGAAAAAAACAATTTTTTCCAATGTAAGAGAATCAGAGAACTTAATTTTTTAGATTGAATATTTATTTTTATAGATTCCCCACCTCAGTTTTCAAAACCTTACATATGACTTTTCTAATCAAATAAGATTTCTTTCAATTTTGAACCTGTCCTCTTCTATCACATCACCTAAAACTAAAACTTACTAAGCATCTTATCACCTAGGACCTTAACAAGTATATTAAATCACATTTCCTACAGAATCCAATTTGTTAGGTTTCTTCTAATCAATTCTGATGCAATTGATAACCATTCTCTGGTTCTTACTCCCCTTTTGTGTACTCATGAAATTGCTCTTTGTTCTTACCTACTTCTACCTTCTGCAGGAAATAAAAGAAAATTATGTTTTAAAATATGCCTCCCCAAACCAAGAGATGAAATAATGGGTGAAATAGAGAGAAAACTTATCTCATTCAGGAAAAATCTCCATATTTCAGACTTGAATACATTTTTTAAACATTCAGAAGAGAAAATTGCTGATAGTGATAGCCAAGAAACAAACCCAATGAGACAATATTTATATGACAAAATGCCAGCCAAGAGCTTTTTATCTGCCTTCCCTTCTCTGGGAGAATAATGGTGGATCTTTTTTTACCATAAGATCTTTTTTTCTTAAAATTAGTACTTGTTCATTCTCTCCATCTCTGTCTGTCTCTGTCTCTCCTCTCCTCTCCTCTTCTCTTCTCTTCTCTTCTCTTCTCTTCTCTTCTCTTCTCTTCTCTTCTCTCTCTCTCTCTCACTTTCTCTTTCACACTTTCTCTTTTTTCTGTTCTTTTCCTCCCTCTCTATTTCTAACTTCTACCTCTGTCTTTCTGTCTCTGTCTCTCTTTTGTCTTCTTTAAAATTGGATCTCCATGTCTTGCCCAGGCCAAAAGTACAGTAACTACTCATAGACCCAGCCACACCACTAATTGTGATAGGAGCTTTGAGCCCTATCTATTACTAACCTGAAATAATGTCTCCTATTTTGGGTAGCTCAGTTGGTGTTATGCTACACACCTGCTGAGACTCAATATATTGGTGCTAGCTATATAAAACTAGATTAGCTTTAGCCCACTGAAATTCAGCTCTCTCCCAAACTCACTCAATCAACCAGCCTCAACCACCCTAGCAGTAGGCATTACAAGCTGGGACCATCACTCTTGGCTATGTTTTTTATCTAATTGAAACTCTGCAAGGCTCCATATCTAGGGAAAAAAAACTTTGTTTTATTTTAATTCTGTTATGTCTTTGTTCAAGCATTTTTTCTTATTTTTCACAAATTGACATCAACTAAGTACTACCAACCAGATTCCTTAAAGTTATGACTTGTAGCTTCATTCTAAACAACAATAAAGACTCTGAAAGTAAATTCATGTAGATTTTAAAATAGTTTAATCAATTACAAATTTCACATAAATGATAATTTTATTAGCTAATATTCATTCATAATGTTTTTATAAGCACCAAAATTATTTTAGATCTATGAAGAATGTGTAAGAGAGACAGACAGAGAGAGAGAGAGAGAGAGAAGCAGAGAAAGAGACACAGAGACACAGAGAGAGATAGCAGCAGAGAGGGAAGAAATAATTATAGAAAGGGAGCAGGAAAGAAAAAGAAAAAAAGAAAGAGGAAGAAAGTGAGGATAGATAGTGTATAATATTTATTTCATTTACATGATAGCATCAGAAACTTCTACCCAAAATTCTGGAAAAAATCTCTGTCCTAGAATCTCCAACTGGAGGTCTTTCCAGGAAAAGAAAAAAGGCAATGAAAATATTTGATAATAGAAATTCCCAAGAAATTTGTTTTATTATACTCATCTAGGCAAGAACATGTTTCTGTTTCTCTGGGAAACAAGAAGTTTGCATGGCATTAGTTTGTTATTGTATTATTGTATAAAAACCTAAAATTGAAAGAGACCTTGAAAATCCATTCCTCCTCTTGCCCTATCTTCAGGCATTCAAGACTGCTGCTTGTTATTTTATTCAGATGACAGAGAGAAATTGTAACCACTTTCAAAACCTGAAACCCTTCATTTAGTGACCATTCCATCTTTCACCTGAAGTCTGAGATAGCAGCAGGCTTCCATTGTCTGACTTCTGTATTGGCATTACAGGGGGCACCAGTCTTTTCAGAGAGCTTTCTTCCCTTTTCCTTGGAAACTGTCAGTTATCATTAATGCTTCTGACAGCTCACTGGAGCTGGGGAAGTTTTCCAGGTGGAAGGTGTGACTGCCAAGTCTCCAATTTATAAATGTAGAGCAACATCCAGCGTGACAACTTCAATCACACCAGCGCCAAAAGAAGTCTCCCATTTCTCATATAACCTCCACCACTTTCCCATCTCCTGTAGATGGAAATTACAAATGATTAAAATGCATTTGCTCTGATAATTGAAATGTCCCTTTGGAAGGAGAGAAAGGAGTCTTACATAAATAATAAAATGCTTTCAAAAAGAAATAGATTATGGAAGAATCTATACACAGGAGTGTAAGAGTGGTTGGTTTGATTGTTTCAACTTAAAAAGTAAGTGTGGCCACATGAAATCTGACAGAGGAAACAATCTATTGTATTGGCAATGGACAGTGCAGATGTTACATTAAACATGAGTATGTGATATTGGTAAAAAACAAACAAAAAAAAATTTTAAAAGATCAGTGCTACTTTGGGCTTTGTAGAAAAAGATATGTCATAGAACCAGAATAGGATGGTTTTTCTCTATGTGGCTAATGAAATTGCAGTAGGAAGGCCTCAATATCCCCAATGCTGTGCCATGACAGAATGGAAAGGATTTGGAAAAATGAAGTAAATTTGGTTGGTGATATCAAGGTACCAAAAGAGCTGAGAATTTCTATTTTGGGAATAATCATGATCAACGAGGAACATGACAAGTTTTAAGATCAGAAAACCTGAGGCCTATAGCCAGAATCCACCCTCTTCCCCAAACCATTTCTCAACAGATGTTTCAACAGTTGGTTTTTAATTTTCTAAGACTTCATTACCAGCCTGTGAACTTAAGCTAACCAACTTAAGAGTATGAAATATTCTTTCTAAAAAAGAAATTGCTATTCTTTTTCTTCAAATAGTCAAATAGAAAATGGGATCACTACCCCTCCTAGAAATTTCATTAAGAATTTACTGGATAATTGACAAAAGAGTATTTGGAAAGAAGGAAATTAGAAAGGAAAGCAAAAGTGGGAAATCTGAGAAAAGATAGAGCGAAATTTTGGGTGCTACAGATAGCATGTTCCACGCTCATTAAAATATGACCCCTTATGGAAGATGTATGATAGATGTAGTGTAGCGATATTGTTCCTTTTTATTTCCCTAGTGTTTTATATCTTTTGATTTATGGCCCTTGAAAGCAGCAATATGATTCCAGAAAGGGTTTTGTATCAGATGGCTGTGCAGTTCTGTTTATAGGGTCATAGAATTTAGAGTCTGGAAGGGACCTTAGAGTTCACTGATTCTATTCTGATCCCTTCATTTTATATACAATCCTGAAACTCAGATGGAAGAATGTGACCAAAGTCACTTGTATCAGAGTTTAATTGAACTGAAGCCCTGTTATTATCCTGTGACAATGTAAGATCAGGGGACCACAACATTTTCTGGCTAGTGTACCAAAGGTCCCATATGATTTTAGAAACTCAGTACCCCAGATTATGTCCTGTGATCTTGGTAATCATAATAATGTAAATAAAGGCTGTTAGGTAGCACAATAGTTAAAGTACTGAGGTTGGAGTCAAAAAGACTCCTCTTCCCGAGTTCAAATCTGACCTCACTTAACCTTGTTTGTCTCAATACTTAGTCTATAAGAAACCATCAACAGGACGATATTAGCAAGGCCTGGAAAAGACTTTCATGAACTTCTGTTTAGTGGAGTAGAATCAAGAGAACATTGTACACAGTAGCCACAAGATTATGTGGTGATCAACTTTGAAGGGTGGGGTTCTTTTCAACAATGAAGTAATTGAGAACAATTCCAATAGGGTTGAGAACTATCTGCCTCTAGAGACAGTACTATGGGGACTGAATGTGAATCACAACATAGGATTTTCACCTTTGTTATTGTTTGCTTGCTTGTTTTTTTCTTTCTCATTTTTTTCCCTTTTAATCTGATTTTTCTTACATGGCATGATAAATGTGGAAATACATTTAGAAGAATTGCACATGTTTAACCTATATTGGATTACTTATTTTATGAGGGTAAAGGAGAGAAGGGAGAGAGAAAAATTTGGAACACAAGGTTTTGCAAGGATGAATGTTGAAAACTATCTTTGTATTTTGAAAAATAAAAAGCTATAAAATAAAAATGAACTAGAGAAGAAAATGGCAAACCACCTGGATCTTTGCCAAGAAAATCATAAATGGGGTCACAGAAAATTGGACATGACTGAAAAATGACTGAACCAAAAAAATATATACACATCCAAATATGACTCAAGTTCCTATATATTAAATCCTCTATAAACAGAATAGGAAAGAACCATAAATTAAATAGCATAACATTTAATCTGAACAGGATATCAAAGTAAATAACAGAAAAATCAATATGATCATTCTTAGTCATCAACATATTGAAGTTATAGTCTCCCACAGATTCCTGCACCATTGTGAAAGGACAACTAATAATTCAAACTATGGAAGGATTCCGTGGAGGCTGGAACATCTTATTTCTCCATTTTCAAGCAGTCTGCTGTGCTTCTTGAAATATATTGACTAAGTCCTAAAAAGAGACTGAGTCCCTTGTGATATGTGCCTGTTAACTGATTTGATACTGATATCTACTGAAATTGTCTTTTGTTGCAACAATTTCTTTTGGGTGTGTGTATATTTTGGGTGAGGGAGATGAAGAAACTTTTGTCTTTCTATAGATCAATGTACCTCAGGAACTAATCAACACATTTTTAGTCCTTTATTGAGAAGTATCCAGAGATACCTTGTGATAGACATAGGGGTCACTTAGAAATCTGTCAAGTCCTTTTCTAACTCTTTCCTCTCAATAGAAAATCTCTTTACCCTCACCCTTAACTGGGTTAGGATAACTCTCATCCCTCTGTCTGCTAGTAGCTGTGCCATGCAAATTATCTTGAATCTTTGATACGCTTCTAGTAGACATTTGACAATACTGGAGAGAAGGGAGTTGGTAAACTGTCTGGTATTACTGCCATTGTGACAAAAATTTAAATTAGCATAATATTTAGCTAATATTTTACCTATTTAGGTCTCTTAGGTACCTTAAAATAGCTATTTTATCTTATAAGATTTTAATACTGGTCCCATGTTGATATAATCTATTTCATTTTAATAGTTGAAGCGGCTATATGAGGATTTTAGGGTCCAGCCTCTGAGCCCATATCCATTTCAATTCAGTAGCATCTTTTCTTCTCATAATCAGTTGATTTATCAAGATCTAGGGTATTTTAGATAATAAAGACAATTTTCTTGAGAAGAGTTATCTAACAATTATTACGTGATGTTTTATCATCACCTTATAGTTTAGTGCTATACTACAAAGACAAACAACATGGGGCAAACAGTACTTTGCCCATGTGTGCCACTATGTGGAAGTGCATATATTCCTCCATTTTTTATACTCCTTTGGAAGCCTTGCCAGTTTCCACATCCTCCTGGCCCCCCAGTTCATGAGAGTCCCTTTGTCACTTTATCAGGATCCACCTTCCCTTATCACTGGACCAATACAAATGAATCCACTGGGTCAGACTGGCCTAATTGTGCTGGCATACCTGCATACTTATTCTACCCTCCATGACCATGATCAGCAAAACTGGCAGAGGTGGCCTCTCTAGGAGCATCAATGGGGTTTCTAGCTCCTCTCCTATCCAGTCCCACATAACAGAACTTATCCCACCCACCAGAATTTCTGGTTGCAGCTCTGGCTTTGCTATAGCTTGGGAGTCCAGAGTTTATCTAGTACTTCAGATCCAAGTTCTACTTCAATGCCAACTAGAACTTTGACTATTCCAGTTTTCCATAAAAGTAGGCACTCTATTAAATAAGCCCAACCTCCTCCTCTGACTTCCCAAATTTCATCTAGTGATTCCTATATGAAAGGAAATAGTATTTCAAACCACTCATTAACTAAGGCATGGAGATCTAGATTATTTGGAATCTGAAACCCTTCCTAGAGCCTTCTCTTCACTCAAGACCTTAGACATCTCTAGCATATGCTCAAAAAAACCATGAAAGCATGTAGAGTAAACCATTAATTCAACTGGGCCCTCAATGAAACAAGGGAATCCTTTTAAATGTCCTTAATCAATTTATTTTACTAACCACAATAGCTTTTCCAAATGTTTTTATCCTTCCTTAAACTTTCATGGCTCCCTTTCCTCCTACCTTGTCTTTAAAACTTTATATAATTAGAAGGGATGTGAAAAAATTGGGACACATACTCTTTTGGTGGAGTTTTGAACTGATCCAATCTTTCTGGAGAGGAATTTGGAACCATATCCATAAGGAATATTCTTTGATTCAGCAATACCACTACTAGGTCTGTATCCCAAAGAAATTTTTTTAAAAAGATGGGAAGGAGGGAAGGAAAAGGAATTGTTATTAGTAGTACTTTTTGTGGTGGCAAATAATTGGAAATTAAGGAAATTGCCCATCATTTTGGGAATGGTTGAACAAGTCACAGGATATAATTATAATGGAATACCATAAAGGGCCAAACTCTAGAGAAGTATACTTGAAACAAGGCTTCTTAGTGGAATTAATGATAGTGGTTCTCTAGGTTCAAATATATCTAATATATGATATGATGAAATAATCACTCTAATTTGATATATAATCACTCTAGATTGGCTTATACTCAGTATACTGTAATGATGTAATTGTAATAGGATATTAAATTGGGACAAAGACTCAGAGACTGGTTGAGATTGGCAGACTGGCAGACTGAGACTGGGTTAGATTGTGGCAGACTGAGACTGGGTTAGATTGTGACAGACACAGATGTGAAAGAGACAATAAAGACTTTGGACTCTATTCTTGACCATTCTCATAGTGTTTATCCTGTTGAGACCAAGGGCCACCGAAGGACCTCCAGAAAGCTAGCCCGAGCATTACAGAATACAATTATGCTTTAAGAAATGAACAGGATGCTTTCAGAAAAATCTAGAAAAACTTAAACACTGAAGCAAAGTGAAGTGAGAACAAAAACATTACACACAAAAACAGCACAATTATGTGACCAACTTTGACTTGGCTATTCTCAGCAATATAATGATCCATAACAATTTCATAGATTTCAATGTGAAAAATGCTATTCACCAGCAGAGAAAGAACTAATGGAATTTGAATTCAAATCAGCATACTATTTTTCACTTTTTCTCATTTTTTGATCTTTTTCTTTCACAACATGACTAATATGAAAATGTTTTGAATGATTGCACATATCATATTACTATATCTAATTACTGTCTCAGGGATGAGGAGGGAGAGTATTTTTTAAATGAATGTTAAAAATTTTTACATGTAATTGAGAAAAAATAAAGTATTACTCTAAATTGTTTAATGAAATAGGGAAAAATAGAGGGGTGGGGGGGAAAGGACTTTATTTACTGAAGAAAAAAAAAGACCATTCTCTAAGAACTTTTTCCTCTCCACTTCTCATAATTCAGATGCTTTCTATTATATCCTCCCTCCACCCATTTCACATGAAGAGATATAAGCACATCTCCATATCAAGGCAAAAAACTCTACATGCTCAAGTGAGCTCATTCCATCTAATCTTTCCTACCATATTGCCTCTAATTCCTCTATGCTGGCTGTTCCCTACTTGTTTTCAAGTATTCCCATGTCTCTTTTATCCTCAAAAAAAAAAAAAAAAAAATCACTTGGGACAGCTAGATGGCACAATGGATGGAGCACCAGCCCTAAAGTCAGGAGGACCCGAGTTCAAATTTGATCTCAGACACTTAAGTGTGGGACCCTGGGCAAGTCACGTAACCCCAATTGCCTCAGTTAAAAAAAAAAAAAAAAAAAAAAAAAAAACTAGAACCTGCCATCCCCATTAGCTATAATCTGTTCTCTCTCCTCCCTTTTGTGGCTAACCTCTCCTTGAGGAGGAGGTACTCTTTCTCTCCTTTTAACTCTGTAATGTAGCTTCCAATCTTCATTCAGCTGGAATTGTCCTCTCCAAACTTACCATGATCTCTTCATTTTGATATCTAATTGCCTTGTCTCAGTCTTCATACTTCTTGACCTCTCTGCAGGCCTTGACACACAATGATATCTCTTTCTGGTTGACACTTTTACTTCTCCAGCTTTTCATGACACTGCTTCCTCCTTGTTCTTACATGTCTTTCTACTTCTCAGTCTCCTTTGCTAGATCTGCATCCAAGTCCTATCAGTGCTGGATGTTCTCTTCATCTGTACTACTTTACTTGATCTCATCAACTCCCATGGATTCAATTATTATTCTCTATTGTAAATTGGTCTAATTTTTTCTAGTCCTAACCTTTCTGCTGATCTCCAATCTTACCAATATACTCTGGATAAACAAACTCCACATGCCCAAAATTGAACTAGAGAGCTAGATTCAAGTTCTATTTTTGACTTACTTGTAGGAGTATGGGGAAGTTTCACTTAATAATCTCTAACTCTCAAGTTTTTGTCATCTGTAAAATGGGGCATTAATACCCATGGAATTAACCTTGCATGGAATTAACCTTGAGCAAATAAGATGTTAAATGCTTTGAAAATCATTGTAAATTCAAGCATCATGTAAACTCAGATATTGATAATATTTGTCTTCTTGATTATGACACTGTGCTATTTCATTATGCTATAAAACAATCTGCTTCATACTCACATCTCATCTATACTCTCCATTCATCCATATACTCTCCATGATTGTACTTTTACTTGGAAGACAGGGCCATGGACTCCAGGGCATAAAATTTAGAGAGGGGACTCAGCACAATTTTTCTTCCCCCTGTCCTTCTAGCTAAAGTTCTCTATTTTTGGACATCTTTAGAACTCTTCTTCATGCCCCTTGGGTGTTTTGACATCCCTACATTCCTCTTTTCTTTCAGCTTTTTGAGTGTGTTCTTTCCCATTAGAAGGTAAGCTCCTTGAAGGCAGGGAAGCTTGGTTTTTATTTGTATTTGAATACCCATAAATACTTCATTATATTACTTGAATACTAGAAGAAAATGATCATTTATTAAATTTCTACTAAATGCCAGGCACTGTGCACTTTTAGATATATTATATCATTTTATCTTCATAAAAACGCTGGGATATAGATGTTATTAAAGCCATTTTACCTTTGAGGAAGCTGAGACAAACAAAAATTAAGTGACTTACCCAGGATCACTTAGCACACTGCCTGGCAAATAATAAGCACATAATAAATGCTTATTGATTGCTACCAGCTGTATTGTATGAAATTGAAAAATACGGCTTCCGGCTTCCTCTACAATAGGCAAAAATTTTTCACTGCAATTCAGAAAAGAGTTATAAATCATAAAACCTACAAAGTCTTTTTATTGTGTGGGGTGTTTGGGGAAAGAAAGGAAAAGATTGTGTTTTGTTTTCACATTTACAGAGACAGAGTAAGTAATTATGAAAAACGAAAGTTAGCTTCAAGGAAGAGAAGGCTAAGAAAGGAGCATAAAGGGACAAGTAGAAGGGCAAGTATGGGGAGTAGAGATGAGGATGGTGACATAAGGACAGAAATAAAGATCATTGCTAAAAGGTAGACTGTTTTGCTCCCCATGGTCCTCGTTGCCCAGCTCTGATTCAGCCACCACCTCCAAGCACTCTTCTGCAACTCCAGGCTAGATCTGCTGCAAGAAAATGAACAAGTTAAAACACAAGAGACACTCTCCTACCTATCTCTGGCCCTGATCACCCCACAATCTGTCTTCAGGATATCACCTTTGACATTTAGTCCTGAATTGGACTCAAGCTGCCTTTTCCTAAAGGTGGGAGAAATCTGAGGAGTTGTTTCTTCCCACCTTCTCTCACCTCCCTCTTCCAACAATATTCTTGAACTGGCCTAATCTAAAATTGCCCATGATCCTAGGCCCAATCTCTCCCAGTTCTTAGAGATTTGGGTTCCAAATATAGCTGCAAAAAAGGCTTCTTGCCAATTTACTTTTGTTTAACAGAAGATTTCTCCCAGACAGATATTTTCTTTTTCCCCTGTAAGTGCAAGAAAAAAAGTAGAGGGCTTGGTTTTAAGTAATCCTGGATACAAACTGGGAAGTGATACAGGAATTGTTCTGTGGGGTAGGGAGGTGTGAGAAGTAAAGGAAATGTGTGTTTATATAGCACCTACTAGGTGCCAGGAGCTACGCTAAGACTACAAATATTCTCTTATTTGATCCTGACATCAACCCTTCAAGATAGATGCTACTATTCTCATTTTACAGTTGAGAAAATTGAGGCAAACAGAAGTTAAGTGATTTGCCCATTGATACAGTTAGTAAATTTTTGTTTAATACCCAAGTGGATACAGTATTGGCCAAACATGCTAGGATTCCAGATTTTGAACTGGAAAGTACCTTAGAGCCCCATTAGCTGAATCTCTTCATTTAACAGATGAGGAAACAAATGAGGCCCAGGGCTTCAAACCCTATTTCTAAAATATAAAATAATATTGGGCTAACCTGCACAGGCTAAAAGATACATTGCAGTGGAAAATAAGTCTTTTTTTTTACAGGAACATAAAGAAAACCCCCCAGGGACCACATTTTGTGATTCTGCTCCTTTAACAACTATTCCTTTTCTAATTTTTAAAAAATTCAGATCTATGATATTAGACAATTTCCTGGGACTCAAAAAGGTTGTATGACTGTCCCATGTTTACATAGACAATATTTGACAGAGGTAGAACATTTGCTTGGGTCTTCTTGAATTCCAAGACTGACTGTCCATCCAGAATGCCAGGATGCTTTTTTCTATCCTTTTCATCATTTTCTGTCTGTCCTTATCCTTACAAGTGATTGAAATTTGTAATAGGTTCACTAAGCACATTTGCTCTCTTCTCTTGCCACTCCATTCCCTACCTGCAGCCTATTGGAATGGGACTAAGCATAATGGCAAGTTCTGAAGAAGAGACACTTTCTCCTTCTGCCTGACTCCCTGAACAATGTCTAATTTTCCCCATTAGCTTCACCTCAGATTCTAATGCTTTAGGACAGCCCTTCTCAACATCTACAGAAAGATCGCCAACAGTACTTTTCTATATAAAAATGTTAAAATTCTACCTTCCCATGTTATAACTCCAATTTCTTTTGGCTAGTTATTAATCATTTAATACATATATAGCACTATAAAGACATACATACATATATGTTTTAGGTAGATGGCCAGATATGAATATATATACTTCAGAGAAAGAGGTTGAACCATTTGCAAAGCAATTTATCTATGAACTAATATCATATGAATTATATACTATCATTGTTCCCATTTTCTATATGAGGAAGCTGAGGCTGAGAAAGGATAGGTGACTTGGCCAGAGTTACACAGCTAACTCAGATCTTTCCCATTCCAAATATAACACTCTACCAGCACATGCTACCAAACTGTCTCCTTGATCAGTTTCCCTTTATCCTTCCTCAGCCAGATTACATGTATTTTAATCTCTCCTTATAAATCAACAATGCAAATTCATTGATCACTTGTTTTTTTCTCTGATTTACCCAAAGATTAAATTATATTTTCTTGTCAATTAGGTGTCTAGTAACATAGAGGACAGCACAAAATATAAAAGAAAGAAGATTGGACTAGAAATCAGAACAGATCAGTCTTGCCTGATGTTATATATCTTTTAATCTGAATGTGTTTTCTTAGAGGAAAATTTGGGATTTATCTACTAAATTCCTACTATACACACACACACACACACACACACACACACACATATATATATCAGTTATTTTTATTAGATTAGGGCTGCTAGTACACAGTACATAGAGCATGGGAACAGACATTAACTAGTGAATTACTTAACTACTATCTTCTTCCATTTCCTCATCTGTAAGAGGGAGATAATAGCACTTATCTACCAAAGTTATTGTGAAGGTTAAATGAGATATTTGTAAAATACTTTGTAAACCTTAAAACAAGATATAAATGATATTGTTATCATCATTATGATTATTAATCCCATTAATTTATAGTCTTTGATGAGAAAAAGATGTGGAAGGAATTTCATCTAATGAGATGAGGATAATTTTGAAGAAAGTATTAATAAAGAGTAAACACCACTTGCTTTGAAAGAAGCAACTCCAAGTGTCCTCATGTTGTCATTGAAACAGATGGGGTCCATGCCTTCTTTATATTTAATTTAACATTCAGAGTATTTTAAAAAATGAGTATAATAATGATCAATTAAAAGAGGCTATTCAGCAAATGATGAACATTTCTGCCATGATATTAGCCATCAAACTGATAGAAGACTGATAAAGAAGAAATTGATTTTCTATTGCAGTTATAATAAATACATCGTGTGAAGGTTATACTATTTATAGTGATGACTTTCCAATCTCTTTCCCATTTGTAGGTGATAATTTGTGACTGAATGTTGTCAGAATTTCTCTCTTCCACTGATTGTATGGCATTTCATTATTTATGATAAGAAATATCAGTTTGTCTTTGAAATGACCGTTTTCCCCTTCCCCGTTTTCCATTATTTTAAAATTTAAGTCCATTTGCATTTTACCCTCTGTCTGATTAGGCATTGGCTGCCTACCCATTTCATTTTATCATCATCTTCACATTGCATGAAAAACATTATGGCTTATAGATAATTTTAATTGATGAAGATGTTCAATGGTCCCACACTAATGTCCTTCTCTGATAGGTTCTCATCAGCTATGCCAAAAGTAAACAGGCACTGGAAGAAAGCTCCAAGCATGGGCTTGGTGACAGACTATATATCTGTCAACAAAGTTGACAACCTAGATAATTTCAAAAGACTCATATAGCTAGAAGGTTGGCCACCAGATAATGAAAACTTTTTGCCACAGCAGCACACAAAAATGATCATCTAAAACATAGAGGAGCTGTAAACTGCATCGGTGAAAAAAAATACGCTATTATATATATATATATATATATATATATATATATATATGTATGTATATATCATATATTGATATATTATGATATTTATTAGATATATAGACATACAATTATTTATGTTAACTAGAAAGAAAGATAAAATGAATCTTAAAAGAACTAAGAAAAAGAAAACTTAATTTGAAGTGATATTAAATTTTAAAAGATATTAAAAAAAAATTCATTAAGAATGCAATAAGAGGAGGCCCTCAACTGGATATCACCCAATCTTCTAATATAAGAGAATTCTAGATCTGTCCTTGTGTATAGATTATGAAATAAATTTCATCAAGACAAAAAAAATCTCAAACTTGCAAAGCAATGTTGGTGGAGAAGGAATACTGAGATAACATGCCTAGGATAAGAAGCAATGTGACAACCAGCAAATTATTGTGCTTTTTCTACATATAGCAGGAATATATATAAAACTTATATGAATTATGTAGGATAAACATAAGAGAGTAGAAGAATATTAAAACTTATGGCGATGACATGCCCAGGAGTATCACAGTATGGGTAAGCACAGATGGAAGAATGGAGTGGGACTGACATCATTGGAAGGAACAGCCAGGTTGATGAGATACGAATTCGTTTGAATAAAAGCAGCATCCATCTCAGTCTGGATTGGGCCTTGGACATCATCTACTCCAACTCTCTTATGTAACAGAAGGGGAAACTAAGACCTGGGGAAGTAAAGTGACTTGTCCAAAATTCACACAGGAAATAAATGGCAGATGAGGAAATTAATCCAGGTCGCTTTATTGCAAATCCAATACTCTCTGTCCATCATTCCATTAACCCTTTCTAAGGAATCTCAGTCTATTCTGTACAGCCAAGCATTACAGATAACACATAGCCAGGTATGTATTGGAGCCAGCTTCTGAGGGTTGGCAGAGTGTAAGCATTTACACCTCAGATATTGGCAAATGCTACAATTAAGAACTTGATTTAATATTTTGTTAATTGCCTAG
Organism: Sarcophilus harrisii; assembly: GCF_902635505.1. Taxonomy (NCBI): domain Eukaryota; kingdom Metazoa; phylum Chordata; class Mammalia; order Dasyuromorphia; family Dasyuridae; genus Sarcophilus; species Sarcophilus harrisii. The sequence continues at coordinate 423,846,409 of NC_045428.1, forward strand.
ATTTAAGAAAGTGATTGAGAGAAAACTAATGATGTAAATGAAACTTTAAAAGTGTCCCGCTATTTTCAGAGGATTAAATATTTTCCAACTTCAACATTTCAAAAGATTTATGTTTTTACTAGTATTTCCATTGACACTCTACAATCCTTCCTTGTGTTGTGATAAAATCTTGATAAATTGCTAAGCCAAAAATAGTCCAATGACCTAGGGCTAATAAGGATATCCATGATTTTCTCTGATACTTGTATGACAAATAAGGAATTGTCACTGCATCAAAATTTGTGTTCTCTTTTGACATCTGGGTCTGGAATGCTCCCCTTCTCACCTAGCTCTGACTTTTAATGATACCTGACTTCCTTCAAGAATCTCTCAAATATAGGAAGTCTTTCCCAGTCCTCTCCATTCACATTATGATTCTGTACTCCATACAGCTGGGAGAGACCTAAAAGATTATTTAGTCCAATACTACCTCCTTTATTTTACAGATTAGGAAACCAAAGTTTAGAAGATTTAAGTAACTTGTCTTGCCCAAGGTCACAAAAGTAACAAGATTTGAACCCAAATCCTCCAACTCTATGGCCAATGTGGTTTTTTTCTCTGTACCATATTACTCTCCCTAGATAATGAGAACAGATGGGGGGAGGGATATATTATGAGAACAGACTAGGCAAAGGCAATTGGTCAAGTTTGTCCCAGGAAAGATGGTAGCAATAATAATAGTAGATACTTTCTTGTAATCCTGCTTAATCAATCTTCTCCCTTTGAAGTATTTAAGTGATAACCATTTTGTCAAGGAGAATGAGAATCACTCTATCAAAGGATTTTTTCATTCCTAAATCTATCCACTTCTAACTTTATAAAACTGTGATTTTCCAAGTCCTTGAAAAATAAAGACAGAAGGAAAGAAATGCTATTTTCCAACTTTAGAAAATAGGTCTAGTCATAGAATATATTTTGGTCCGTTTAATTTTTGTATCTTGGTTTTAAAAGGTCATGTTCGAGCTTGACAGTTGGCTGCTCCTCTCTTATTCCATAACAGGTCAGGTCTAATATAAGAAAGATCCCAAGATATTTAAAGTTTTAACAATTGCACTCAACTCGCTTTAAAGAGGGAGAAGGCAAATAATTGCAATGCAAGTTGAACATTTAGAAGACAAATGTCTGAACTCACCCATAACTCATCAACAATGCCTCTGTTGGAGCTGTCAGGAACCCAGGGAAGATTCAAAGATGGAATACGGTAAATATGTCTAAAAAAGCAAATGATGATCAGCATTCATCTTTATTGGTGAATAGGGGATAGAGAATATACTTCATAACTATTTCAATTGAAGCCTATTATAAATCAGTTTTAGAGATAGTATGGTCTAGGAGAAAAAGAGTATCGAATGCCAGTTCTTTCTGTCCCATAATACTTGTGTGACCCTGGGCAAGAAACTGAGTCTAGATAAGCCTCTGTTTTCTAATGTAGAAAGAATAGGGGAAGCTAGGTTGGGCGGTGGATTGAGCACCAGCCCTAAAGTCAGGAGAAACTGAGTTCAAATCTGGCCTCAGATGCTTAACACTTCCTGGCTGTGTGACTCTGGGCAAATCACTTAACCCCAATCGCCTCAGCAATTATATATATATATATATATATATATATATATATATATATATATATATATATATATATAAAAGTCATATATTAAAGATATATATTAAATAATATATATATATATTTATTAAAGTAAGGAACACTTAAATTCAAATTCAGTCTCATTTATCGGGGTGTGACTTGGGCAAATCACTTTGCTTCAGTTTCCTTATTTGCAAAATAGGAATAACAATACTACTTACCTAATGGGGTTGCTGTGAGGATCAATGTCATAATAAGTATAAAATGCTCAGCACAATGCCTGGCACATAGCAGGTATTGTATAAATGTTAAATATTATTTTCAGAGTACAGACTGAGATTTTAAGAATTAAGAGGGCTGACAAATGGAAAAAACAGGGTGTTGGGAAAGTTATCATTATGAATTAAGAGGGCTGATAAATAGAAAAAACAGGGTGTTGCAAAAGTTATTATTATGAATACTGGAGTCATTAAGGATAAGAGCAGTGGTTAGGGTAAAGAGAAAAATTAAATAAGGAATTGAAGTGACAAAAGTCTGGACTGGATGACAAAACACGTGTGGGAGCAAGGAGAAAGGCTGTAATCTCTCTCAGCAATTCCAGATCTTATGAAACCAGAATCACAAGAGAAGGAATAGACAACACTAAAGAAGGTGATGAAAGATGTGGTATCTTCTGAGGAAAGCCAGAATTCCAGAAGGAATGAAGTAGAAAAGGACCAGACAGAAGATGAAAAGGAAAGGTAGGATTGAAATCAATATGGAATACAAGGAAAAATCCCGAGGAAAAAGGTTTTTCCCCTTTTATGCTCAGAATGTCAGGGATTAAGAAAATGAGAAATTGAAATTTGCTGGCCATATAGAAGGAAGAGTAAGAAATAGTAGAAGCTTCCATTATAAAGCAGCCCCAAGACTTTAATTAGAAAGTTGGTGTGATAGAGACTTCCTAGGTTCAGTCTCCTCAGTGAAGGTCATAAGCTTGACTGAAGCTGGGTGGGCCTGGAGGTTAAGGCTAATAGCTATAGCAACTGCAGCTGACATTTGTATAGCTTTCAGGTTTACAAAACCCAAGACTGGAGGTGGAAGGAGGTCTTCATTTTAGCAAAAATAACTTTCCTGATGCTTGTTGTAGCCCCCCCCACCTGAAAATTTTAAATGTCATGTATTTTACTCAAACAATTTGCATGCAACTTTTCCAAAAGCTTATGTAATTCAATTCAATTCAAGAAGCTTTCATTAAACTACAGATTTTGCCTTGTGGATCATTATGCTGAGACACAAAGATGAAATAATAATTTCAAAAGACACATAAAGGGAAAGAGACAATGAAACAAATTATTTCATTTTTTTCTCCAAAAAAGTCTCTGGCATCAAATAGATATAGCTTTTTAAATTTAATTTTCTCCAAAGAATTGGAAAGGTTAAAAAGGCTATTTGTTCCTTTGAATTGAAGGACTAGAATATCTTAATCTTTTCTGTCATGCCCTCCCTAGAGGAATATGGGAATTACCTGATCCCCTTTACCTCCTGGGGAGTTATGTTTCTCTTGAACAGCACCAAGCTCTTGGCAAAACTAGTTGGTGAAGAGAATCTGGCAGGTCTTATATGGATATAGGGGATCCCTCCAAATAGCATTGTTTCCTCCTCAGCACGGCTTTCCTGATCAACAATAATAACAAAAAACATGAGCACTGGCTTCATGCCAAGCTTCCTCTACCCTCCTGAAATAATTTTGCATTTATTTTTCTCTATACTTGCTGTATTCCCTGAGCCCCCAGTGGAATGTAACCTCCTTAAGGGCAGGGACTGTTTCATGTTTGTCTTTGTATGTTTGTCAAATTGGAGTCACGTAAAGGAAGGAATGATAGATACTATCTATAGAATCTAAATTACTTGGAATTCTCAAAACAAATAAAATGGATATTTTTTTTAACTTACATTTAAAAGCAGTTTTTAATCTGGAGTCTGAACTTTTTTAAAAAATAATTTTGATAACTGCATTTCTTTTACTTTCTCGTATTTTACTGTTTTTCCTAATTACATTAAATGCAATTTATGTTTTTGCAAATTCTAAATTCCAAATTTTTTCCTTCTCTTCTTCTTCTGTCCTCATTGGGAAAACAAGCAATTTGATATAGAATATATATATGCAGTCATGTAAAACATATTAGCCACACTGTAAAAGAAAACAATCAAAAAAAAAAAAAGCCTCAAGAAAAATAAAGTTTAAAAAGGATACTTTAGTTTACATTCAGATTCCAACTCTTTCTCTAGAGGTGGCTAGCATCTTTCATTATAAGTTCTTCAGAATTGTCTTGGATCATGATATTGCTGAGAATAAGTTATTCATAGCTGATCATTGTACAAAATTGCTGTTACTGTGTACAATGTTCTCCTGGTTCTACTCACTTCCTTTTCAATCAGTTCACTTAAGTCTTCCCAGGTTTTCTGAAAGTATCCTGCTCATCATTTCTTATACTACAATAGTATTCCAACAAAACCACATACCATAACTTGTACAGCCTTTCCTCAATTGATGGGCATTCTCTCAATTTCAATTCTTTTCCACCTCAAAAAGAATTGTTATTAAAAAAAATTTGTGTATTTGTCTTTTTCCTTTTTTTGTTGATCTCTTTAGGATACAGATTTAGTAGTGCTATTGCTCATTCAAAAGATACATGGAAAGTTTTATAGCCTTTTGGGCTGGTTGGACTAGTTCATAATTTCAACAGTTTTTCTGCATCCCCTCCAATATGTGTCATTTTCCTTTTCTATCTTATCAATAAATTGATAGATTTGAGTCAAACAGAGTTGTTTTAATTTGATTTTCTCTAATCAATAATGACAAAGCATTTTTTCATATGATTATAACTGTTCTGAAAGTTCTTCTGAAATTTGTTAATCCTTTGGCCATTTATCAATCAGGGAATGAGTTGTGTTTTTATAACTTTAAGTCAATTCTTTGTATATTTGATAAGTGATGCCTTTAACAAAGAAACTTCCTGTAAAAAAAAAAAAAGTGGTCTCCTAGTTTCCTGCTTTCCTTCTAATCTTGGAAGTATTTGGTTTTATTTGTGCCAAAATGTTTTAATTTAATGTAGTCAAATTATACATTTTACATCCCATAATGCTCTTAATTTTTGTTTGGTTATAAATTCTTCATTTATCTATAGATCTAAGAGGCAAAATTGTTCATGCTCCTCTAATTTTTGTTTATGATATCACCCTTTATGTTTAAATTATGTACCCATTTGATTTTTTTCTTTGTATGTGGTGTGAAATACTGGTTTATAACTAGTTTCTGCCAAATCACTTTTCAGTGAAAACAATATTTCAATAAAATTGATTTCTTTTGTAATCCTTTGTATTCTGTTTTATACATTTAAAAACATTACTCTGAGAAGGGGTTCACATGTTTCACTAAACCACTAAAGAGGTCCAAGATACACACACACACACACACACACACACATACACAAATGATTAATACTTGTACTAGAGGATTCACCACAAGATCAATTACTTCTTAAAAAGAACTCCCACAGGACATTTAAAAATGTGATTTTATTTTTATTTTATTTAATTCACTTAAATTGCATTCAGTTTTTCAGAAAGATTTCCATTATAATGGTACTCCTAAAAATATTCAGCATCAAAACAAATATTGCACCAAATTTAAACACCTAAAAAGGATTTGCCATGAAAATGAAGCCTTCAGAATTCAATAATTCATTAAACAGATTTGTCTTTTATCCAGAAGTACTGTGTTAGAGTAAATCCTAATAATACAAGAATTGTAGGAGTATATTTTGAAATAGAATATTCATCAATAAAGTATTTTTTTAAATTGAAACGAAAAGTCCTTTTTTGGCCAGAAGAATTAGAAGAATTGATCAGTTTTCTGTAGCATGATTTAAAGAATTAAATTGTTCATTTGATTAAAAAGATTTTAATCAACCAAAATGAGTAATTCTGTGTCAACCACAAACTATAAAGAAAGCTACAATTGTTCAATCTTATTTTTATGCCATTACCTCTGCCTTGTTCTTGTCTGTACTCATTGATTTTTAATCAAAATTACAACTAGGATAAGGTAACAAGATCTTTGGTCCAGGAAACTTGTGATTTAGAGGGCATCAACTTTAGAAGAGGCTAATGGCACTTCCAGTATATAGAAACAACCGAAATTAATACTTAATAACTAAGAGTAGTTAAAATAGGAAGCTACCAGATGGGGCTTGAGGTGAGTTGTTTTCTTCCCTGCTTTGCTCTCTTTCTTCTCTCCATTCTCCCTCTCCATCCGCACCCCAGAGCAGTCTTGCCCATGTGTTCTACCCTCTTCACTTCCACAGCACTTCAGGAACCTCAGCTAAGCAAGGGAAGTGCAGAAATTTCTAGGCACAGCTCTGCTTTCAGTTTAGAGTAAAATTAATTGACAGGTATTTTACAACCAAAACTCTTTTGTTTTTTCATTCTGAGAAAATTTCAGCCCTTTTGCTTCTTAGCTTTGATGGAACAGCAGCACTGAATACTGACAGCTTATTTAAGTTGATAATATAAGAGGTAGCACTATTGCTTCCTCAAATACTCATCCCTTTGAGTTCATGGATTCTAGTTCAAACACTGGTTTTTGAGTAAGATGGATGGAACACAAAATGGCTTTTAATGGATTTTAAAATATGCTACAAAATATCAATTATCAAAATTGTTACTGGATTTTTTTTAAAGCCTGCAAGAGAATATAGAGAATACAGAAATGGATCCTAATGAATATGAGACTAGTACTTGATAAACCCAAATTTACAAAACAAAGGGTCATGGAATCATTCAAAACAAATTATTGGCATAATTGGAAAATAAAGTGGCAAAAAAAAAAATCACTTAGATTGACAACTCAGCATATGCTACAGTAAATTCCAATTACAGCAATCATCTAAGTATTTTAGGAACATGATTGATTTCACAGTGTTATTAAGTAGATGTGTCCTCTGTTTTTATATTGGAATAAAATAAGCAGAAGTAAAATTTAAGGTATTTGGGTTGATCCTTTGTGCCCTTTTTAAAATGAAAATATTTCGAGATTTAATACTTTTATATCCTTCTCCAATTTTGACTTTTAATTCATTCTATAATTTATCTTAAGATAATAAGTTAATTATTTCCACAGAGTTCAGCATTTGCAGAGCAGACAGAAGAATAAAGTTTATGCTTTCAATCAAATGCATATTTTTGTTATTTAGTAGTAGATTGGACAAAAACTCTCAGTAAGAACAATGGATGCAGAACCATATGAACAGGATAGAAACAGAAAAAGAAAATGGAAAGAAAATTGGCCAAATGTGACTGCTACATTTTACCACCTCAGAGAGTCTTATGGGCAATTAAGGTTCCCAAGGAGAGGATGCTTTTCCACATTTACATAATGTTAAAAATCACTAGCTTAAAAAGGAGGGAAGGGGGGGGGGAATGAATTTACTATGTAGTGTATTATACAACTAGTCTATGAGAAGATAATTGATTTTGATGAGATTTTTAAAAATTTTATCAACCATTTGTTTGATATCACAGACAACAGAATAAGTTATTCCTGACACACTGGCACAAAGTTGGTCTTATCCCTTTCACATCTTTTCTAATTACTCCCAAACACCAAAACATTGAGATTTGACACAGTTTCTCTTACCACAAACCAAAGGTCAGATTCTGCACACTTAGTTCCAAATGAACCGCAACTTTACAATCTAACTGTTGCAACAGGTGCACCATTATATATACCTACTCTAGACTGTAATTTCTTTAATAACACAAAATAGCCTCATTGCTTTAAGCATCTCACCAAATGCTGCTGTAGATGGAGCCTAGATGATAATGTACCCACTTCAATAACAAATTCACTATCAACATAGTATTTTCTATTAACTGGTATCCTAGGGTCTAGGTGGCTAAGTTGTCAAAAAAAAGTTCCCGAGTCCAGATCATTTCAATACTAATGAATCTCATCCTATTTGCCTCACTCTTAAAACCATTAAATAAATTGGTTCAATGCAGCACAAGGGATAAACACAGTTCACAAAAGGCCAAGGAATTTTAAAAAAAAAAAAAAAAAGGAGTATAGAAGCTTCGTATTAAGATACACTTGATATTGAGGCAAATTGACATAACAATGTTGTCTGTCATAAGCCCAGAATTCAATGTACTTCATTGAATGAAGTGTATTTGTAATCACAGATGTTAATAATACATTTAAAATTATAAAACATAAAAGTATTGTCTACTCCAAGACATGCCAGACTATTTCTTATTTTCAATTGATTAAACAAACCATCTAAAACAAAGAACTAGAGAGCTCTTCCACTGAGCTCAGGGTAAGGCGGCTTGAAGAAAAACTATCTGTGAAAACCTACCTTCTTTTAATTTTATTTTCATTAAAAATACCCTACTTATCTACAAATTTCTTGTTAAAATAATTATATACATAATAAACCAAACCCAATTTCTACACAAAAACAAACAATGGCAGTTTTCTCCTCAGAATTGTCCAATCAATGCTTTTATAATCTGCTTTGTTGGCATATTCTAAAGAGCCAAATCAAACATTCTGATTTTATTCCTACTTTTCAAATTTAATAAGTCATGAAAGCCAAAACGAATGTTGATTGCACTGTGAATTGAGAATTTGATTATCACAAGTCTTTCCTGATCTAAAATGATTCTATGTCCCTTTATTTTACAACTCAGGAAACTGAGCATCAGAAAAGTAAAGGGCAAACCCAAAAACTACCTACTACAAGGTAGATCCAAAGTCACATATTTAGTTAGTGTCAGAGGTGGTATTTGAATTCAGATATGCCAATTGTCAGGTTAGTGCTCTATATACCAACCATTACATCATGAAGTTTCATTTAGATGTAATTTCTACAATCCATTTAAATTCCAAAACTCTCTTCTGAAGAGCTATAAAACTGAACCCCTTTGATCCCACAGTACCCATTCAACTGGGAAATGACTGAAAAGTTATAGTATATGACTGTAATGGAATACTATTATTCTATAAGAAATGATGAGGGGCAACTAGGTGGCGCAGTGGATAGAGCATCAACCCTGAAGTCAGGAGGATCTGATCTCAGACACTTAACACTTTCTACCTGTGTGATCCTGGGCAAGTCACTTAACCCCAGTTGTCTCAGCAAAAAAAAAAAAGAAAAGAAAAGAAAAGAAAAAATGATTAGCAGACTGATTTCAGAAAAGCCTGGAAAGACTTACATGAACTGATGCTGAGTGAAATGAGCAGAACCAGGAGAATATTGATAATCAATTACCATAGAGTTAGCTCTTCTCAACAATACAGTGATCCAAGACAATTCCAATACACTTAGCAAAGGCACTAACAACTGTGCAAATCAAGAAAAGATTTTATGTAGAAAATGATCCTTGAGCTAAGCATTAAAAAAAATTAAATAAATGTTTAGTTCTTATCATAAAGGGAGACTCTCATGCTACCAGATTTTAAAATATGCTACAAAATATCAATTATCAAAATTGTTACTGGATTTTTTTTTAAGCCTGCAAGAGAATATAGAGAATACAGAAATGGATCCTAATGAATATGAGACTAGTACTTGATAAACCCAAATTTACAAAACAAGGGGTCATGAAATCATTCAAAACAAATTATTGGCATAATTGGAAAATAAAGTGGCAAAAAAAGAAATCACTTAGATTTACAACTCAGCATATGCTACAGTAAATTCCAATTACAGCAATCATCTAAGTATTTTAGGAACATGAAAAACTGGAAAGAAAGGAATATATTTCTCTTAATTGTGGAGAGAAAGAGTTTTATCTATCAAAAAGTAGAAGATCCTGCTTTCATGACTAGTGGAGATGAAAATAGATATATTTGATTACACAGAAATAAAAAAAATTAGTATAAGTAAAAGCAAAGCTTCCAAAATAGAAATGAAATAAATAGATTGAGGAAAAATCATTGCAATAAATATATCTGATAAAAATTTGACATTTCAAAAGCTATGAGAAGTTAATAGGAATCTATAAGAATAAAATATAATCCCCAATAGAAAAATGGCTGATATGAATAAAGAATATTTTTCAAAACTTTAAGGTACACTATCTTATCCATCAAATTGGCAAAAAAAAAAAAAAAAAAAAAAAAAAAAAGTCTTAAAATGACAAAAAATTCAACAGTGGTGATTTCAGCTGAAGTGGGAAATATATTCTATTATATTGTTGCTAAACTTTTAAAATGATATAAGCTTTCTGAAGAATAATCTGAAAATTTGCAATAAGAATTACCAAACTGATCAAATATTTTTACTTCAAGGATCTTACTATTAGTTGTATATCCTAAAAATATTATTAAATGGAGATGAAGATGGAGCTATACAGAAATATTCATAACTGCTTTATCAGTAATAATCAAAAGCTTAAATCAATATATGTGACCAAAGATTGGAGAATTAAACATTAAATAGCATTGCAATACATTGCAATATTATACTATAAGAAATGACCAATAAATTAAAAAAGGATAAGAAATATATGAAATGATATGAAGCAATAACAGTAAAATTAGAAATATATATTGACAACTGTATTTGTAGTAAAAGCCCCAAAACAGAATAATTTCACTAATAAAAAGTAGCAAATAAATTGTTATTGTTCCTATTTTATTAAAATTAAGAAAAAATATAGAGAATAAATTTTAATCAAATAACATTTTTTCTGATTTTTTTTTTAACCAAAATGAAAATAGCTGGTTTCTAAGGAATTGACTCATAGCCAAATACCCAGGGTTGCGGTCAATTATTAGAAGTATGGCCTCTATCAGCAAGACCCATAACTTTTTTTGGCTTCACTTTCCTCCTTTGTAAAATGGTATTGAGATATCTCTAAATAGCTAAATATACTAAATAGCCAAAATACTTAATAAAATATTCTTGACTATTTGTATTTTTTTAAAAGTCTGTTTATGTAGCCAGTGCCAAAATCTGTTCCCTATCCTCATCTTTCTTCCTCTCTCAAAATCAATAGTGTCCATTCCTCTTACTCAGAATAAATAGATAATCCTACACGGTTGAGATTCTTACTCAAACTCATATTTTATCAATTCCTAACTAGGTAAAATATGCTTTATCAGGGCTATAGAAAGGGTATATAATTTCTAGACACTGCATCTGAACATGGAAAGCAACAGGATATCAGTCCATCGTCTCTCTAAATAAGCTTTTGGGGTTCCAGGTACCAAGATGGTAAAGGAGTAAATCACTATAATTCTACCATGTTCACCTCCAAACAACCATAAAATAGTGTTACAGAATAAATCCTGGAAGAGCAGAACAAGCAAAAAAAAAAAAAAAAAAACAAGGTGAAACAATCTTTTAGTCCAAGAAACCGGGAAGTTCACCAAGAAAGATCTGCCTCACATCCGGGCAAAAGGGGAATGCAGTCCAGGACAGGAAGCATCCCAGCAGTGCGCCAATAGTAAACCCTACCTCAGCAAACCAAAAGGAGATTATGAGCCCCAGTGCAAGGGAACAGCAAACTCCCAACATCAGGGCCCCTCAATATGCCACAACATAGCCAGGGAAAAGCATACTCCTGCTCCAAGAGCCACCAAGAAGTTCAGCATAGCATTGAGCACCTCTAGAGGCCAGACACATAGGATTTCAGTCCAGCAACAGGTAAACTGCTGGACATCTATAGACTTCAGCAGCACCAAACACAAAGGTTCCCCATGAGCCTTACAGCATTAACAATGCAGCACAGAGTAAACACAAGTAGCCTGAGAAAGTGCCTTCCCTTCCACTCTGGGAGCAGAGATCAAATCCAAAAGAAAAGAATTTTTTAAAATGAACGAAAAACAACCAAAAAAAGAATCTGACCATCAAAGTTATCAAGGTGACAAGGAAAGTCAAGCCACAAACTCAGAAAAGAATAACAATGTCGAAACATCCATGGGCAAAATCTTAATTTTTAAAAAAGAAGTTGTCTCATGCTCAGAAAGAACTCACAGAAGAGCTCTAAAAGAACTTTAAAATCATAATTTAAAAGGTAGAAGAAAAATTGGGAAAAGAAATGAGAGTAGTACAAGAGAATTATGAAAAAAAAAAAGTCAAAAGCTTAGAAAAAGACTTAGAAAAAAAGCAACTGCTGGGGCAAGTAGGTGACCCAGTGGATAGAGTACCAACCCTGAAGTCAGGAGGATCTGAGTTCAAATCTGGCTTCAGAAATTTAACACTTCCTAGTTGTGTGATCCTGGAGACCCTGGACAAGTCACTTAACCCCAATTGCCTCAACAAAAGAGAAAGAAAGAAAGAGAGAGAGAGAGAGAGAGAGACAAAGAAAAAGAAAAAAAACAATTGCTTAAAAATTAGAATTGGCCAAATGGGAAAGGAAATGCAAAAGCTAACTAAGGAAAATAACCCATTAAAAGCTAGAATTGGACAAGTGACTATATGAAATATCAAGAATCAATCAAAGAAATTCAAAAGAATGAAAAAAATAGAAGAAAATGTAAAATCTCTCATTGGAAAAATAACTCACCTGAAAAATCAATCCAAGAGACAATGTCAGAATCAATGGACTATCTGAAAATCATAATCAAAAAGAGGATCTGAACAAACTTATCAAGCAAAACTGCACTGATATGAACCAGAAGGTAAAATAGACACTGAAAGAATCTATTGATCACTTCTGAAAAGAGATTCTAAAATAAAAACTCCAAGAAATAGTTTCAAATTATAGATCAGGTTAAGGAAAAAACACAGCAAGTAGGCAGAAAGAAACAATTCAAGTATCAGGGAATCACATCAGTATTATATACAGGACTTAGCAGTTCTAACATTAAAAGATTGGAAGTCATAAAACATGATATTCTGGAAAACAAAGGAAGTAGGACTACAACCAAGAATCACCTACCTGGTAAAATTAAGTGTTAATACTTCAAGGAGGGAAAAATGGTCATTCAATGAAATAGAAGGATTTCAAGACCAGAATTGAACAAAAAAATTGATCTCCAATATCAAAACCTAAGAGAAGCCTAAAAAGGTAAAAACAAGGAAAGAAAACAAAAAGGATTCAATGGAGTTGAATTGTTTATATCCTTATACACCAAGATTTTCTTTGATGGAGGGTTTTTGAACTTACCTGAGAGCACTTCCTAGTGCTGAAGGCTGAGAACCAAAAAAAACTGCAGAAGGAGCCACACAGAGAGCAACACCTGAAAAAAACAGACAAGGAGGTTTCTATTTGTTTTCCAAAGGTTCTATTTGACTTCTATTTTCTTTTCTTCAAACTCTTAATGAAACTTTCCTTGTTTAAAACAGCTAGAATTTCTATTTATCCTTCCTGACTTCTAATTAGAAAACACCTGATTTCAAACACTGCCTCAGACACCAACATCTTTGGGGAGGGGATCCTGTCATATTCCATGACCTCCAATCCTTTAATATTACAGCTCCTAAATTCTGTATAATCCAGATTGTGGCTCCCTGATATTTGAATTGTTTCTTTCTGGCTTTTTGTAATGTTTTTTCGTTGATCTGCTCTATAATTTGAAACTTTCTTGGAGTTTTTATTTTGGGATCTCTTTCCTGAGGTGATCAGTGGAATCGTTCAACACTCTTTTGCCCTTTTTCATATCAATGCAGTTTTACTTGATAATTAAAAGATGCCATCCAGGTCCTCTCTTTTGATTATAGCTTTCAGGTAATCCAATGATTCTGACATTATCTCTCTTGAATTGATCCAGGTCAGTTATTTTTCCAGTGAGGAATCTGGTCTCCTCCTCCTGCTTCTTTCTTCTTCTTCTTCTTTCTTCTTCTTCTTCTTCTTCTTCTTCTTCTTCTTCTTCTTCTTCTTCTTCTTCTTCTTCTTCTTCTTCTTCTTCTTCTTCTTCAGGGACAATTGGGATTAAATGTTTTTCCCAGTGTCACACAATTAGAAAATGTTAGGTATCACAAGGCCACATTTGAACTCAGGTCCTCCTAACTCCAGGGCCAATGCTCCATCCTAACATTTCTTAAGCCTTCATTTCCCCAGCTATAAAATAGGAACTAAAAATAGCATCTACTTTATAAGGTTATTGTGAAGACAACATGAGAAAAATATATAAAAATTTCCTAGATGACCTTAAAGAACTATGTAATAAATAAAGGGGGAAAGTAAAAGTATTTGTTAAATGCTTGCTATATGCAAAGTGCTACGTGCTAGTGATAGAAACAGAAAAGTACGACATTCCCTTTCTCAAAGAGCTCATATTCTAAATAAATACTAGCTATTATTATTGATGTTCCTTCTTTAATATCATGAACTTCATACTTGTAGTGGGAGTTTTTATCAGGATACACAGTGATGAGACATAGTGATATTTCCAGAGTTTGGGGGTGGGGGTGAGATGGAGCTAGAGGCCAGAGAAGTGGTTTTTCTCCACAATGATTCCTCAGTCCTTCATATTGTAAAATCCCTTAGATTCAAAGGTTACATTTATTTATTTTTAAAATGTGGAAGGGTAAAATAAATAAATAAATTGTCTAAAGGTAAAACAGGGACAGCTAGGTGGTACAGTGGATAGAACGCTGGACTAGAGTCAAGAAGACTCATATTCATGAATTTAATTCCAGTTTCAGACACAGTGTGTGATACTGGCAAGTAACTTTACCCTGTTTGCCTCAGTTTCCTCATCTATAAAGTGAGCTGGAAAGATAAATGGCAAACACCAGTCTTTGCAAAAAAAAAAAAAAAAAAAAAATGAGATCAAGAAGAGTTAGACATGACTGAAAGCAACCAAAAAAACAAGAAGAGTAAAATAAAGTATAGTCCTATCATTGAATGTGTCTTCTAGATTGCTGTGCTTAATTGCATTAGAGGGAATGTGAAGCTTCAACTCTGACATCCACCTAATAGCTACCTCAACCAACTTACTTATTTAGTAAGCTTAGGTGATAGAGAAGACTGCACTTCTGAGAGAGCAGCCCCAACATTGTGATTTTTACTACTTGGCGAGTGGAAGAACTTGATGAGGTTCCAAAATTTCTGTGCTTTTAAATCCAGCTACCATTTCATAATGCCTTGAAGTGTTAGTCAGTAATAAACCCAGGACTTTTTCTTTCTTTTTTCAGACTAAGAAAATTAGTCCCTGTTACAAGAAAAATCATTCCAGTTTGTGTGCATGTGTTCTCTTTCTAACCAAAAGTCTACATTTGAGTTAGCTCAGTGCCGTTAGTTTTCAACACAAATTAGGTAATTAGATGATTCTATTTTTTCCTACTTCTCTCCCTTACAAACAAATTTGCCTTTATACAACACAGTGGGAAATGAGTTTTCCTCCGCCACACAACACTGTCTTCTTTCATCCTCATTAGTCTTCATTAGTTGTCACAAGGATTAATAAAAGAAAGATCTTCTTTTGGTGATTTATATTCCAGGCAATTGGATTATGAAATTGGATGCATGCAGGGGACATATGACAAAAACACAGGGTAAAAACTGTTGGGAATGAGAAGTCATTGAGGAGACCGTAGATAAATCTTAAAATCTCCCAGAAATAACAATGAGCTTTCATCTTATCTCATATTCTTTCTATGAGAAGAATCTCCTTTTTTTTTTCCTAAAATGCTTACCAAAAAAATCATCTGAAAAATTTGACTTTCATCTTCTCTTTTTTTACAGTATGCCTTTCCTAAGTACAATGTTTTTTATACCTGTGTCTCCACTAGAAATTCAAGAATATTTTTATTTTTCTAAAGCAAGTGTTCCTAACCTGGGTTCTGAAAAAAACAAAATTAAATATTTTGATAATTAGATTTCAATGTAATTGGTTTCTTTTGTAATCATATCTATTTTATGAATTTTAAAACCTTAAGGGAGTAGAGGTCTATAGGCTACAGCAAACTGCCATAGGGATCCATGACACAGAAAAAGGTTTAAGAACCCTTGTCTAAAGGATCAGTTTAGGTATTCAAGATTTTTGCTCTATCTTCCTCATTGCTAAACTAAACTTTTATAAGAATAAATAAATAAGTAAATTTCCTCCTTTGTCTGAAGAAACTGCTTTCTCATATTCTGAACCCAATCAACTTTTCCAGAGCCACATAAAAATATACTTGTTGCTATTCCTTAATCTCAGTCCCAATTCTTCCTGTCTTCTGAAAAATCATATTTATAAGACAATTAACTTCTTCACACATCTTTCTACTCATCAAAATCCTAATCTACAATTTGGAACTATTTTTCCCTCAACTTTGAACACTTTCATGTTCTTTTTCCATCTTGAAACAGATTACCTCTTCTCCAATGTCATTCGTTTTCTACTCCAAATTCAAATCTTTTGAATACTTTTTAAAAATCCACTCCTTCCCAATTTTAACTTCCTGCTGAAGACCTACTTTTATTCTAAAGCATGAGGAAGGGAACAAATATTTATCAAGCACCTATCTTTTACCAGTCATTAAGCTAAACACTTTTAAAATATTATCTCATTTGATCTTCACAACAATCATAGATGTAAGTACTATTATGATCTTCATTTTACAGTTGGACAAACTGAGGCTGGCAGAGGTTAAGTAGCTAGAAAGAGGTTACATTTGAACTCAGGTCTTCCTATCTCCAGGCCACAAGCTCTATCCACTCTACCACCTAGCTCCCTGATGGTACCATATACCATTTCATCTTGCTGTTTTCTTCCCTTATTACTACTTAAGATAAACATCACATCAACAAATGGCCACCCACTACTGCTTTTCTACATAGCAATTTTCTCCTAAGTATCTCCACCTAATCTCCTTTTTATGGCCATAATAACCTTGCTACCCATCTCCATGTCCTCCTACACAATTATTCACCTTTTCTCAAAATACCCAACAATCATCTTTAAATGAAAAACCACTTCCACATCCTTTTTCTTCTGAAGATGATAATGTGCTGAATAAAAACACATTCAAAATTTTCATAATCTTATTTTCTCTTTTAAAAACCCACACATTTTTCTCCTTTTCTTTCAAGAAACTTTAGAATGGCAATATCTTTTTATTCACATTCCCACAGCTTGCTTTTTTCTCACTAAAATTCTTGTTCCCATCTCTTTTCTTTCCTAAAGTTGAATTTCTCCTAAACCACAACTTTATTCTTAAATAATTGATCAGTCTTCATCTCCCTTCCTATTGTAATACAATTGTCTTCTAAACATGGGGATGGAGGAGGGGGGTGAGAATCACAAAGGAAATGTCATCTCAAGTTCTTTGAATATCAGCAATTATTACCTTTTTGTCACTTCAAATTCTCCATGAGATTATTCTTTCTTTTCCCTCCTACCAAGCTGATTCTTTTTCCAAAATCAAAAATATTAATGGTAATATCCCTACAGTAGATATTAAGATTATTTGTCATTGTAAAATCTAGAATTATTTTTTCTCAAAATCATTTTGTTTAAGTTTTTTTTAATATTTAAACATACTCTAGGCACCATAAATTCTTTATTACAATTCTAAAAACACATGTAAATCATTTTAAAATGTAATAATCTCAATTTACTTGAAAAAAAATTATTAACCCTAATACCTAAGACAACAACCATCTTAGAGTTTTAATCCTTAAGGATCCTCTTTTTCTGGGTCCTTTTAAAAAGAAAACCTTAAGAGAGAAAAGTCAACACTCAATTTGTGAATGTCAATTAGGTCAGCAACAGCACCAAGAAACTGACCCAGCTGAGAAAGAAAACTCTTTTTTCTTCCTTCTGAACATAAGCTATTAGATACCTATGAAGACCAAAGGAAAAAAGAGGGATCTAGTCAAGTAGTCTCTTATCTACAATAAGGCTTATACGTGTCCTTTGCAGAGAGAGACATAGTCCCTGAGGATTAGATTACTTACCAAGCTCCTGGATGAAGGATTCAGCCAAATCAACAAGCTGCATATGAGTGTGTTGTTGCCAAAGGATGAGAAGCCAATAAAAGTATTGTTTTTTTAAGAACTCTTGAGTCGAATCTGCTTTGGAATCCAAAGGTGAGGCCATGATGTTCACATCCTAACCAAAAAGGGCCCCTCAAGGCTTAACCAGCAATATTGACATGCCTACCACAATTGTGACCTCTCTTAGGATGTCATAAGAAGCTGGTGTTGCCTTGGAAACTTCCCGGATTGCTACGTGTAAATTCTGTTTTCTCTAACAGCTAGGATCCAATGTAAGACTCTTTTTTGAACTCTGTATGTCTCTACGAAAAAAAAAAAACATGACATTTTCTTGGGCTGATAATAATGTTGGGAGAGGAAGCAGTATTATAAATCAAAATTATGATAGAATTTAAAGCAACCCACATTGGACGACCAGGAAAGGTTTCATGGAAGAGCAAACACATATTTGTTTGACAATCTAGAAATGAAAATGGCCTTAACAAATACATACTTATTTGACCATATAACAATGAAGATGAACTTAGTTTATACCTTAATTACTTTCTTTTATGCATAGGAGGGGTAGATAATTACTAAGTCAAGGAATAACTTCCCTCTTCCCCCACTCTCATTCATAGAACTGATAGGAAACCTATCTTTCTTCCTATTCTCCTACTTCAGTAAGCATATATTAAGTACCTAGTATTTGCAAAGGAATGTGCTGAAGACTAGGGAAGATATATTCCCTACTTTCATAAATCTTACCATCTAGAAGAGATTTTACAAATAATTGACAAACCCACATAAATAAAAATGATTTATTATTCTTTGGTTATTTTTTTCCACAGTATCCAACTCTTTGTGACCCCACTTAAGGCTTTTCTTGGAAGACATAAATTGTTTGCGTTTCTTTCTCTAGTTCATTTTACAGATGAGGAAACGAGGCAACAAGGTCTTGTCAGGCTCTACATTGACACAGCTAGCTTAGAGCCTGAGGTCAGATTTGAACTCAGGAAGATGAGTTTTCCTCACTCAGGCCAGGTTTGCCACTTAGATGCTGAAAATAATAGCTAACGATTATATAATACTTTAAGGTTTGAAAATAACTTTATGTATATTATTTTATTTAATCCTCACAACTTTGGAAGGTGAGTGCTATTATTTCCCAGTTTAGGAGAAGAAATTGAGGTAGTGAATTGCCGAGGGTCTCAGTAATCTCTGGCAGGATTTGAACTCAGTTCTTGCTGCCTTCCAGAAGAGAGGCAGAATGCTTATCTCCCCTACTTCTATTCCAACAAAAATTTGAAATTCACCCCAGATTTAATAAAGATACAAAAATTCAATGATAAATTACAGTGACTTCTTCCAGCAACTTCACTTCCCCTTCTATCTCTACTAAAGAATTGTTCATGTATAAAACGTCAGTCAGAAGCTCACAGGTTGAAGTAGTTGCCCAATAAGACTAGTACCAATACATTCAATTACGTCCAGCTTCCCAGTCCACCAATGGAAAACAGACATAATCTATAAAGATCTATGTCTGTGGGCATTTAAAAATAATCTGCCCATCCCTAAGAAAGTTTGTGGGTATGGGGCATGAAAACTCAGAACTGCAGAGACTAGAAAGATGTGGCAGCTCTCAGATAGTGACAATCCAATTGTTCAGGGGCTAAGGTCTCTAGACCTCTTTCTTGGGACACCATAGAAAGCTTTCAACTTCAACAATATAGGGACCCCAGAAGGTGGAGGTCAGGGAGCTGTGCAAGAAACTTCTAACAATGGAAATAAAGGTAGACTGAGGCAACAATGATCCCAGCCCAATCATTTTATTAGCCTGGCTTTGCTATTGAGTCATTTTCAGTTCTGTTCTATTCTTCATTACCCCTTTTGGGGTTTCCTTGACAAAGATACTGAAATGGTTTGCCATTTCCTTCTCTAGTTCATGACCAAAGATAGACAGACTCCATTGATCACACCCTGCTAGGGGATCAATAGCCAGTAAATTGAGTCAGATTCCTCAGTAGTTAAAGACCTTACATCAAGCATGAAGGCTCTTTTATGCTGATTAGCAGAATGAAGAAATGGGATGAAATGTCATCTCAGTGCCTTTCCATTACATCATTGGGAAATGACATCTGTTCTCAGGTGATGGGATTAGTCTACAGATAATGGGAGTTTAAATTGACAAGATTAACCATTCGATTAATCAAATTTCTCTGGAAAGTAAGTGAGAAAGGTAAAGGTAGAGACATAAGTCAAAAGACTAGGATGGAGATAAAAAGTCCAAAGAATAGAATTGTGGTCTAATTGACCTAAGGTTACCAGAGTAAACTTGCAAGGATAAGGAACAATGAGAGGGAATCTAGCTCGATTAAGTTTTAGCAAAATAGAATGAAAAAAATCAATGTTCAATTTAATCTAAATCTCTCTACTTGCGTAGCCACTACCATATTGCAGGCACTATTCAATTCATCATTCTAGGCTGTTATTTTTGAGTCCAACATGTTCACTATTTCTTCTAACTTCATGTCATCTGCAAATTAATATGCATGCTATACATGCCTTGATTTGAGCCATTGATAAAAATTTTAAATAGCACCAGCCCAACTATACATTCTGGCACTTCACTGGAAACCTCCTTGAATTTGCTATCATTAATGACTACTCTTTGGGGTCAATTATCTCTGCATCCATTTAATAGCAATGTCATTTGGCGTACATTTTTCTATCTTATTTCTATAAGGATAAGATAAATTGTGAATTGCTCTCGGTTTTTACTTTGATTACATCTCTCAGATCCATGACACTACCACCATCTTGGTACAGACTTTCATCACAGACCTTAATTATTATAATAGGCTTTTGGTTCATCTATCCCTACCTCAAGTCTCTCCCCACTTCAATCCAGCTTCCACTCAGCTCTTCTTTCTAATCTGATCCCTTCCCATCTTTCCAGGTTTTTTTTTTTTTTTTTACACTTGACTCCCATTCATCTATGCTACATTCAGTGATACTGTCTTTCTTGTTCTTGAACACACAATACTCAAACTTCTTAGTGCCTTTTTCACTGACTGAGCACTATGTCCAGAATGCTTTCCCTCCTCACCTTTACCCATTGCTTCCTGGCTCCTTTCAAGACTAAATTCCAATTCTACTTTATGCAAAAGAACTTTCCTAATCCTGCCAATTTTTACTCCTTCCCTCAGGAATCACTTCTCATATGCTGGCTTCTTATATGTCCATAATTATTTATTGATCAATTAATTTAAAAGGCCAACCATTACAAAAATGATTGTGGATCTAAATTTGTTGTTCAGTCATTTTTTAGTCATCTGACTCTTTGTGATCTTATTTGTAATCTTCCTGGCAAAGATACTGAAGTGGTTTGCCATTTTTTTCTATAGCTCATTTTACTGATAAGGAAACTGAGTAAAACAGGTGCCAGCTAGTAAGTGTCTCAGGTCAGATTGGAATTCAGGAAGATGAGTCTTCTCACTCCAAACATGATAGTTTATCCACTGTGCCCACAAAATAAACAGCTATACACACCAAAAAGAGTAACTCTAACTGAACAGGACTTAAAGCAAAAAAGGAATTTCCCACCTGGTTCACAAGAAAATGTAGCTAGAAAAATGAAGCAAGAGATTTAAAAATGAAATAAAAATTCTTAAGGGAAAAAATTGGAAGGAGAATGAGAGGCCTAGAAAAGAAAAACCAAAATCTCTGAAAACTACAATTAAAACAAACAGAAATCAGTGACTCCATAAGAACATAAGAAATATCAGAACAAAATCACAAAACTGAAAAAAATATAAGAAAATGTAAGCTATCTAATATCAAAAGTTACTAAGCTGGAAAATAGATCAAATAGATATAATTTAAGAATCACTAGACTGCATTGGGGAAAAAATTTGAACACTATAATTCAAGAAATAAATACAAACTGTCCTCCATCTATTAGAGCTAAAGGGTCAAATGAATATAAAAAGAATTCACTGATTACCAGAAAATGAAGGAAAAGTTCTAGTAATGTCATAGTCAAAATCCAGAGCTTTCATGTCAAAGAAAAAAATACTTTGAGGTGTCTGAAAGATCACACAAGACCTCTCAGCTTCTCCTATAAATGAGAGGTCTTTGAATATATTTCAGAAGCAAAAGACCTCTAGATTTGTAACCAATAATAATTACCTAGCAAAGCTGAATATTATTCTATGGAGAAAGAGAGAGAGTGGAATAAAGCTTTAATAGAATAGAGGATTTTTCAAATACTTATAATGAAAAAAGCATAGCTGAATAGAAAATTTGAAATATAAACACAAGTCAAGAGAAACTTACAAAAATAGTTTTGTTGAGCATTTGGAAAGGAATACATGATAATGTAGTACTTACATTCTAATGGGGCAAAGAAACAAATGTCTACACAATCTTTATGTCTGTTAAGGATATTAAGGGAGTTAAATAAGAAAAAGAGGACCATATGATAGACTGATTCTGAAGATTTTAAGAGAGGAAAGAGATGTTACAATAAATATAATACACTAGAGTAAAAAGTAGAAAGAAATTGCCAACAACTTTGAGTAAATGGTTGTAATGGAATACTACTGTTTTAATAAATCACGTGCTTAATGATCTTAGAAAGACATTGAAAGACTTGCATGAAATGATGAAGAGTAAAATGAACAGAACTAAGAGAACATGATATACAGCAATATTGTTTTAAGAATGACTTTAAATAACTAAATCATTTTGACTATTATAAATATACTTTTAGGATAATTTTATATAAACATATCTATTTATGTATAATGGTAGCCATCTCTAGAGTGGAAGGAAAGGCAAAGAGAAGAGGGGGGAAAAAAAGGGAAAAAACCCTACATGATGGGAGGAATGAGTATCAGATAAAAATCATTCTTATCTGAAACAGAATTGAATACAATCAAGAAATCAAAAGTCTACAAGCATTTATTAAGAGCTGTCTATGTCCTAGGGCCTAGGCTAAGTGAAAACAGTTTGGTATAATAAGTAATATATCACACTAACTCAAAGAAACAAGTAGGGATAGAAGGGAGTAGATTAAAAGGGAAAATAATATGCCAGGCAGGGAAACTGCAAGCCAAACAAGCTCTCTGATTCTGAAGGAGGGATGAAAGAGGAGGGAGGGGGGGAAGGAGGGGAGAAGGAAAGGAGAAAGGAAAAAAGAGATAACTAGAATCTAAAGCGGCACCCATGAATTAGGGAACTGATGAACAATTTATGCTACATAAATACAGAATATTATAATGCTATTATTGTGAGAAGGAATAAACTGTTTCAGTGAGCAAAGTGGGCAGAACTAAGAAAACAATTTATATAATTTATATAAATTTATATAAAGATACCTATTACCTATACCAATACCTATAACAATTTATATAAAGATACCAAGTACCTAATAAAGACAAATAAATTTGAAAGACTTAGAAATTTCATCAAAGCAAAGATAATCCACATGCCCAGAAGATCAACGATCAAACATGTTATCCATCGCCTGACAGAGAAATAAATCCTGGACTCACAATGCAGAAAAGGAAATATATTTTTGGACGTGGTTCTGATGTGAGTGGTGTAGACACCAGATGGTGGTAAGCATCAAAAATTGGAGTTCGATCATGTGAAGTCATAACAGCCATTCTCTTTGGCAAAAGGTAAATTTATTTAGAGAACTAGATTACAGACAAAATGAAGAGATACAATAGACATCAAGAAGGGCAAATATGAAATGGAATTGGGAAAGCACAGGAAAGACAAGTTCCTCAATGGAGCTCACAATTACTCAATAGAAAGGGAGCATCCCATGAAGTTAGGGCATGCCCTTAGCTGGCAGGCTATATCCTGAAAGGGACTTAGCAGCCTAAAAAAGTTGGTTATAAGGAGAAGTGGGTTTGAGAAGCATAGTGGAGTTAGGGGAGATACCACATAGCATGAAGGAGGGGTGAGAAGATACCACCAAGCAGAGAGTCAGTGGCAGACTGACCCAAAGAAGGGCGGCCACGAAGCCATGGCCAATAAGTAGATTTTATAGGGAAAATTTAACTTCAGGGACATGACTGGGTCTTCTGACAGGACATAACAAGGTGAGGCTGCCCAAGATACCTACAGAGGCTAGAACCAAGTAGCTAATCTGATCTCTATCAGTGCTTTCTCCCTATCTGCCTCAGGGATTAATTTTTATCAATTCTTTAGTTTCTCTCTGATAACCACATTAACATTAAAGACTACATCTGTACTTGTGTGGATTCATTTTACTTGACTATGTTCAACTATGAAAGTTTCTTTTCTTGTCTCAGTTTTTATAGGGAAGGGGGTGTTGAGTGAAAGAGCTATAAGGATGGGTGGGGAAACTCACTGAATATTTTTTAAATGCACAAAAAAGAACATACAAAATTTAACAAGAAAATAGAGACAAAACAGTTTTGAAAACAATATGTGGAATTTATTTAAAGTGGTATGAAATAGAGATTAATAGATAAATATATAATATACTTTTTTTGTTCTGCTCTATATATTTAAGTACTCTTTTGTGTTAAATTCATAATAAAAAAATTTAAAAAGGGAGAGAATGCTATGGAATGACTAAAGAAGGGAAGGTCTTCTTTAGCAAGGAGAACCCAGGAAGATTTCATAGAAAAGCGGTCATTTGAATCATATTTTAAGAACTATAGATTGTAGCTGGGGGAATGGAGAGAAGGGGAAGAATATCCCAAATAAAGTTAACACCATGAATAAAGATACAGAAATAGGAAAACATAGTATCTGTGTGGGATAAGGCAAAATGATGCTAGATTATAGAGTGCCTTAGATGCAAGAATTATTGAGTTTATACTGTAATAAATGGGCAATTGGAAGTCACATGATTTTCAATAGCTAAAAAAATATGTATCAGAAAGATTCCTAAACCTGGAATTTGGAAATGGTGTGCTATGACTCCTCAAAATTATTAGTTATGGAAATAGTTATGTAATCCTGAAAGTCACTTTATTTCCCCTAAGCCTATGTGTAAAATGAGTAGTTATAAGGGAAAGTATTTTGTAAATCCTAAAATTTATTTAACTGAATTATAGATTGAGCTATTTGTGCATAAGAAAGCAATCAGACAATAGTAGTATGAAGAGATTGAAATGAAAAATGAAGAGATAATTTCAGGTTTATGACCTAGATAAGTCACTTAACTCTGTCTCTGTTTCCTCATCTGTAAAATGAGCTGAAGAAGAAAATGCAAACCACATCTTTGCCAGAAAGGCTCAAATGGGGTCATGAAAAAGGCAAGAGCTAAAAAACAACAATAATAATTTCAGTACCAGCTCTGAAATCTCGGGACTGAAGATGGGGAGATCAGTTAAAAGATTATTTCACTAGCACAGGAAAAAACAATAAAAGTTTGTATTGGGGGGTGATGATGGATATAAAAAGGAAAGGGATTATATTAAAGGGATTGCAGACAGAGAATGGAATAAAAAAGCCTTTGCAATTAACTGGAAGAGGGAGATGAGGGAAGAGTAGTCAAAGATGAGTTTTTGAGCCTGGATAAGTAGCAGGAGAGTGGTTCCATTGAAAGATATAAAGGAATTGAGTGGATGTGAAGTTTGGAGCATATTGAAGTGCTTGCAAGAGCACTATGCTTCCTCCAGAAAGTGTTTAATGAATGCCTATTAATGGACTGACACATATCCCACAGAAAGATTTCCTATAAGAGGTTATGAGATTTCAGTTAGTTTCTCTCAAGAGAGGTTAGAAATAGAGATAAAAGATATAGGAGTCACCTGCATAAAGGTACTATTTGAAAATGTGGGAATGACTTAACCTCTAAGAAAGATCTGATCAAAAATTTGTACTTGTCGATACAAATTACAATTATAAACATATCAATTCTCTCTCATTCATCTCACATAACTGAAACTCCTGTCACTGTAATTTGTTAATCCTTAAAATTGTTTACATGTATAAATATATATTTTTTAAATTTTTAATAAAAAGCTTAGTGAGACACAATAGATAATGTATTGGACCTGTAGTCAGGTACAATTGGACCTTGTAGTCAAGATGGGTACAAATCCTGCTCTGAGGAATACTAGCTTTGGGACTTTAGGTAAGTCAGTAAACCTCTCTAGGACCTTGGCAAATCTCTAAGAATATATTCTTATATATTATGGGGTAATATAGATTATGAATATATTGCAGTCTGTATTAATCAATGGTTCTCATTCCAAAGAAACCACAGGTCCTTTATATTCAATCATAATGAAAACTCATTTTCCAGGAATTCATTGTACATTCTAGTTTTATTGCTCTATTAAAATTTAGTCAGAAACTTCAAGATTTTTACCACTATGAAGATTGCAGGGTATTTGAGTCCACTAATTGTGGTCTCTAGATTTCAAGTATAGTGGTCTAGTCTAACTTTTGGGAAAAGGTTCTAGACCCTAAGAATTTTCAATAATTTTTTGTATTTAGAAGTAAAAAACAAACAAAAAAAGGATTTATTTTTAAATATTCCGTGATTCAGATTTTTTACTTCTTCACACTTTACTAAGAATTAATGAATTTTATTACAACTGCAGATTATTAATAAGTCAAATGACAGGTGATCTCAAAAAAAAGTTTTTAAAAGAAGCTTGAAGAAAAACCTTTTTTTTTTCTTTTTGCTGAGGCATTTGGGCTTAAATGACTTGCCCAAGGTCACACAGCTAGGAAGTGTTAAGTGTCTAAGGTCACATTTGAACTCAGGTCCTCCTGACTTCAGGGCTGATGTTCTACCCACTGAGCTATCTAGCTGCCCCCCAGAGGAACCATTTTTCAATAATCTTAAATCATTATTGTCTCCTTCTTGCTGTTCTAAGCATCCAAATTAAAGATATTCTTCATCACCTCAAAGTATGTTAGCCTGGATTCACTCACTTGCCAAATATTCAATTATTTTATTTTGAACATTTTTTTGTAACTAGACCTCTAGGTTCTGTTGAATTATTGGTAACCCTTCAATAACAAAGCCATTTTGAAAACCATTTGCCTAAGCGCCTGAATCTTCTTCCTTGTTTGAAATTTCTTTCAGTGGGCTGACTGCCTTTTTCTTCCCCATGGAAATAAGAAACATGATCAGAAGAGCATTCACACATCCCACAATCATTACCCCTCTCTCCTTCCATGTCATAATCAGCTAGCGTTGCTGTGGCAACTTTAGAGGATCCATTTGTGACTTTCTGGACAGCAATCTCCAGAGTGAACTGTGTCTGAGCTATTACCCTTTTTTCCCGGGAAAAGCTTATTCTTTATGAAATTTCATCCTTCAGTTTCAGTCCACTCATGTACAAACAGTTGATTATAAATGATCTTCAGGCAAACAGACTGAACCAAAGATAATTTGCCTGAAAGGCCCAAATATCTGAAGGCCTCCTTTGTTCCTGGATGGGAAGTCATTCTATGCACTGAATCTTCTTTGAATTATCTTTTACTGGGCTGACTGCCTTTTTCTTCCCCATGGAAATAAGAAACATGATCAGAAAAGCATTCACACATCACACAATCATGACCCCTCTCTACTTCCATGTCAGAAAAGTTGGGCAGGGGGGAGAATGACCTACAAAGAATTATTAGATTATGGGACACTGACATTATATTGGTCTTAATATGTTTAATAACATTGTCCAGAAGTTAGAATTCCCATTGATACATTAGAACATTGAGCAGTAACATGGCATGGTACACAAAAAACCAGTCTTGATAGAGAATCCAGGAGGCTGTCAGTTCAAGTCTTACCTGTAACATATGCCCTAAGTAATTCCCAACCTCTTAGTGCCCCAGCATCTATCAAAGATGCTGTTGAGGTATACTTCTGGATCTGCCTTAGTTGAAGGAGTTTTATTACTTACCATGTTTTAGAGTTTCCTTAGTTATACCACTGAAATTGTAGAACTAAACAAATTAGTACATTGAATTAGGGGAAAGGCTAGAAAAATACATTATTTTTTTTTAAATCTGATTATGTATTATTTGGAGGATCCTGTTGTTTTTTTAATTACTGTTTTCCCCTTTTCCTTTTTATCTTTTTAGTAGCTGGGAGCCTCAAAACTTACTCTTCATTCTTAGTGGCATGTATAGTCAAGTAAGTTGAGCCAAACTAATCATACATATGACTAAAACCTGAAAGTAGAGAGGAAATGATTGTTCATGGCTTCTGGAAAGAAGAATAAAATTGTCGGCAATGTAACTCAGTAACTCTGAGATACCACTACCCACCTCTCAGATTGGCAAGATGACAGGAAAAGATAATGATAAATATTGGAGGGGATATAGGAATCAATATATTGTTGGTCAGATTGTGAATTGATCCATTCTGGAGAGCAATGTGGAACTGTGCCCAAAGGAGTATCATCCAGCAGTGTCACCATTGAACCTATATCCCTAAGATATCATAAACAAGGGAAAGGGACCCACATGCATAAAACAATGTTTGTAGCAGCCTTTTCTGTAGTGGCCAGGAACTGGAGACTGAGTAAATGCCCATCAGCTGGACAATTGCTGAAAAAGTTATGGTATATGAGTGTAATGGAATATTATTGTTTTGTAAGAAACAATCAGCAGATTTCAGAAAGACCTGGAGAGACTTACATGAACTGATACTAAGGGCAGTGAGCAGAACCAGGAGAATATTGTACACAGCAACAAGATTATACAATGATCAATTCTAATGGACCTGGCTCTTTTTAACAGCAAGTTGATTCAAGCCATTTTCAAAGATCTTATGATGGAGAGAGCCATCTGCACACAGAGAAAGGACTGTGAGGACTAAGTATGGATCACAATATAGCATTTTTACTTTTACTTTTTTGTTGTTGTTATTTGCCTACCTTTTGTTTTCTTTTTTTTTCTTTCTGATCTGATTTTTCTTGTGCAGAATAATAATTGTGGAAATATATATAGAAGAATTGCTTATGTTTAACATATATTAGATTACTTGCTTCTGGATTAGGGGGCAGAGGGAAGGGAGGGAGAAAAAAATTTTGGAACACAAGGTTTTGCAAGTATGAATGTTGAAAACCATCTATGTATGTGTTTTGAAAATAAAAAGCTTTATTTAAAAAAAGAAAGAGAGAGAGAGAGAGAGAGAGAAAGAAAGGAAGGAAGGAAGGAAGGAAGGAAGGAAGGAAGGAAGGAAGGAAGGAAGGAAGGAAGGAAGGAAGGAAGGAAGGAAGGAAAGAAGGAAGGAAGGAAAAAAAGCTACCTGAGGGTAGTGCCTTAGCTTGAGCTTTGAAGGAAATCAGGAATATTGCTGTAGGACATACTTTTAGGTTAATTTTCAAGAATTTAAGGGTAGGCTAAGAACTTCTAAGTAGGAAAATACAAGAATGGGTACTTTTATAGCTCTAGATGGCTCAGTGGATACAGGGCTGAACATAGAAGAAGAAAGACTCATCTTCCTGAGTTCAAACCTAATCTCAGAAACTTATTAGCTGTGTGATCCTGGGCAAGTCACTCCTGTTTGCCTCAGTTTCCTCATCTGTAAAATGAGCTGGAGAATGAAATGGAAAACCACTCCAGTATCCTTGCTAAGAAAACCCCAAATGGGATCGTGAAGAGTTGGACACAACTGAAACTACTGAACAGTAACAACAACTCCCTTGAAACATAAAGGCCAAAAAAAGATTCAGGCAGAGTCATCCACTGCAGTTGAATCATCTCCCTCAATAGAGCTTTTGATGGAGGAACGATGAATTGGAAACAAAGGCAAGAACTAAAGATTAGATTGACTCAGATGCAGGTAAATGCATTTATAGAGTCCTGAGTCTGGACCCAGGAAGACCTGAATTCAAATCTAACCTCAGACATTTCCTAGCTGTGTGACCCTAATCAAGTCATTTAATCTATGTCTCAATTTCCAGAGTGATTGTGAGAATTAAATGAAATCTAATGAAATCTTTAAAAATGAAATCTTTAAAGCATTTAGCACAATAGCTGGCACATGGCTGAGGCCATATAAATGTTTATTCTCTTCCATTCAAATGTTTCAGAAAATGATTTTTAGTTTCCATTCATTAATGAATCCCCGGTCTCTTTGATACAGGTACTTAACCAAGTAATGTAGTTCAATAACCTTTTGTACCTGCTCATTTTGTAGGACATAAATTTGCCCAGGGGTCTTCCCTATTTGCTACAAGCCTTCCATTAATTTTCTTAACATTGTGGAGATATAAATGAAACATGTAAAACATCCATTAGTTATATCTTGCTCTTTCTACGGGACTAGTCAATTGTTTTCCCCAGCCATACATTTTTTTTGATGGTATAATCTTCTTATAATACTTTTTTTCTGCATACTTTCTCACTTACAGTATGCTGCAGTCTACTCACACCCATTATGCATTTTTTCATTACCATTTGAGAGAGCCTTAACTTTAATTTTTCAGAGATAGTGAAATTCCATGAGTTGGAGCCATATATCATTGGAAGAATACTATTATTTAAAAAAAAAAAAATGATAACATCTACTGGTCATCCTGTCATCTGGGGGAGGGGGTAGGGGGATAAGAGGTAAAAAATTGGAACAAGAGGTTTGGCAATTGTTAATGCTGTAAAGTTACCCATGCATATATCTTGTAAATAAAAGGCTATTAAATAAAAAAAAAATTAAAAAAAATAAAAATAAAAAAATAAAAAATGAGCCTTAGGGCCATATCCACTTTTCCACTACTATTTATCTAAATCTTGTCCTTCCCAATCCCAAAGTATATGCAAAATACCATTTCATCCACGAGACTGGTTTGGGGAGGAGATATCCAAAATGGGTGGAATCAGTAATACAAGATATTTTGCCAACCCTGATACTGAATAAATGTATAAATATAAAATTAAAAATTAAAAAAATATATATTATTTCCCAGAGATAATCATGTCTGTTCCCTGTTTCTGTTTAATTCTGGTCCAAATTCACTATTTGTAGTGTCTGTCTACTATATCATCTGATCATGTCTTTATAGTCACACAACTGATTGAACTATGCAGAGAAGACAAGACTCCTTTATGCTTGTATGATTTTGATTAATACACAAAATGGATAGAAGAAAAGGATGAGCTTTTGTAGTCAAAAACAACAAACACAAGGCAGTCTTATCTTGCAGTGAATAGAATACCAGACTTGGAATCAGAAAAATTCCTCTTTGTAAGATCAAATCTGGCTTCAGATACTAGCTGTGTGACCCTGGGCAAGTCACTTAACCCTGTTTTCCTCAGTTTCCTCATTTGTGCAATGAACTAGAGAAGGAGTCGTTTGCCTACTCCACTACCTTTGCCAAGAAAACCTGAAATGGAATCACAAAGAGTCAGATACTACTGAATACAACAAAAGACATGATCTTATATAAAATACATTTGCAAAAACTTGTCCCATTCTTTTTCCTTCATCAAAGCTGCTCTTGATCCGTGTATGGATTTTTTTTCACCAAAAATACTCAGACACACAAATGGATCTATAATTTCATAAATTTGAATATAGAAGATTCCTCTTTAAAACTGAGGTAAATCATATCACGCTATAGGAGAAAAAAATGTGGGAATCCAAGAATGTAAGTTCAGTTCTTTCTTTGATATTTGCAGTTTATGTGAATGCGTAGTATACAGGTTTAGACTTGAAATCAGTCAACAATCAACAAACAGTAATCACTTTCTCTGTGCTAGAAATACAAGGAAAGCAAACAGCTAGTCCCTCCTCTCAAGAAACTCGCAGTTAATAGGGAAGACAATATGCAAAAAATTATGTAAAAATAAGTTATATAAATTAGAAATAATCAACCAAAGAAAGATGATAGAATTAAAAGGGATTGGGAAAGATATCTTGTAAAAAATGATATTTTAGCTGAGACTTGAAGGAAGCTAGGAGCCAAAGAGGTAAGGAGGGAGAACATTCTAGGGCCAGAGAAAACCAGGGGAAAATGCCTACCTACAATGTTCAGGGGACTGAATTCCTTATCAGTTTGATCACTGCTTAAACATGGTAGTGATGTAAACAGATCTTTTGGGGAAAATGATGTAAATTATGACCTTTTTAATCTTTAGGGGGGCTCTGGAAACTGTGTCCCCTTTAATCTGTGAGGGGAGGGTGTGGCCCTTCCCAGAGGAGAACTAGAGACCTCAAATCACCCTTCCCCCACAGATTAAAGGGGACACAGTTTCAGGGCCTCTCCAAAGGTTAAAGGGAATTTAATTTACATCAGTAGATTTAGAGCTTTTATACTCAAATACGAATGTTTACTTCTGTCTTATTTCTATTGCCTTTTGCCCTGTTCTCTCTATACCTTCTTTCCTAACTTTTTCTGTATTCTGACTTTGTTTTCATAAGCTGACTACAACAATGATACCCTAGAAAGAAGATTGGATTTGGAATCATAGGCTCTGGCTTCTTATTACAGACAGTGGGAACTGGTTACTACTTGTGTGACCTTGGACCTCAGTCTGCTCACCTGTAAAATGAGAGGATTGGGATACGTGATCTTATAATGCTAGAAAATATGATGTAGTGAAAGGAAGTAAGAGCCACCTACCACTAACATCTATGATTACTAATTCCTGAACTAATGAAACTAGAAAGAGTTGCCTTCCCACAATGTGGAGGATAATTAGCAATCTGGTCAGGATCAATCTGATCTTTGCTCCAGAACTATATATGCTGGTTTCAAGTTGGACTACGGACTACATGAAAATAAGTGCTATATTGTTTAATTTTTTATGTCTGAGGTAACGTGGGTTGAGGGCTAGCCTGAGTCAGAAAGCTTAGAGTTTGGGGTGGAAAATGTGAGTTTTACAGTGGCATGCAGGTAAAAGTTTTACAAGCTTAGTGGGGGGGGAAAGGCAAAGGGAAAAATGTATGCCTGACCCACTTTTAAATTGAATATGCATTATTAACATTTTCTCTATCACTTTCCTAAGAGTAATCAAAAAAAAAAAAAAAAAAAAAAAAAAACCCTGATTTAAAGTATTTGTTGATTTTTAAGATGTGCAAATGCCCACACTGAAAATTTAACAACTCTAAAAGCTGGCTGAAGCTGATTCAAGCACATCCTGGTAATTCTGGGTAAATGAATTCTATCTTTCAGCAATTCTTTGATTTTAAATTATAAAATATTTTTTTAAGAATAATTTTGAGCAACTAAGTCATTTTGACTATTATAAATATCCAAATTAACTACAAGAATGGAAAGGGGAAAGGTAATTCAGACAAAATGCATATTCTAATAATGAGGTCTAGTTTTGTGTAGGTTTTTTCATTCTCCATACTCTTCTTTATTATCCACTGATGGTGACAGTTATCAAGTTAGCTCGCATCAGCAATGGGCAGGCACAAAATGCTCTTTGTACAGCATGCATTTTTTCAACCACCTTGATAACTATTTGTAGATTCTAGACCTTCTGTTTTCCTCTGCTCTGACCTCCCACCCAGACCTGAAAAGAGATCTTATTAGTTCTGGATCTTGCAAGATATTATCAATCAATTAATCAATAAGCATTTATTAAGTGTCTACATGCCAAGCACAGTGCTAAACATTAGGGATATGAACAGAGGCAAGCCAGTACCTGACTTCAAGGAACTTGCAGTCTAATGGAGGAGACAACAAGTAAACAAATATATACAAAACAACATATATATGTAAAATAAATGGGAAATAATTAAAAAACAGAAGACACTAAGATTAAAAGAGGTTTGGGAAGGCTTTCTGCAGAGGGTAGGCCTTAAAGGAAGCCAAGAAAGTAAGTAGTAGAAGCAAATTACCTATTAGACTATCAACAAGTTACAATCTCCTTTTGTCTGTTTTAAAAACAGACAAAATGGGAATAATAATAGCAGCAAATACCTCACAAGATTGTTGCATATCAAAGACAATAATTTTAATGTGCTTAAAGCACTAAATAAAGTTCAACTATTATTGTGGAGATTGTTCTTGTTGAAACATGTAAGGATTAGGTAGTCCTATTGCTTCTGACTTTTGGGAAGTATTAAAAGGCCTACTTGAATCCTACTTGAAACATAAACATAATTATTCTAACTACCAAAATCAATTTATAGACATAAAGATATTTTATTCCCAGTGTTTCCAATGAAAATATTCTAAGTGAAGCTAGAATCCATGATCCCATTAGTTCAGAACAAGGACTTCCTCCCTATATTTGCTTTTTAAAATTTTTTTTATATAAAACTTTTTTATTTTCAAAACATATGCATGGTTTTCAGCATTCATCCCTGCAAGATCTTATGTTCCAAATTATTTTTTCTCCTTTCCTTCCACAAGCAATCCAATACATGTTAAACATGTGAAACTCTTCTATACCTATTTCCACAATTATCATGCTGCACAAGAAAAAATCAGATCAAAAAGAAAAGAAATAAGAAAGAAAACAAAATCTTTTTGTTTGCTTGTTTTAACAAAGTGAAAATGTTATGTTGTGATTCACATTCAGTGCACACAGTCCTCTCTCTGGGCACAAAGGGCTCTCTCCATCACAAGTCCATTGGAACTGGACAAATCAACTTGCTTTTGAAAAGAGCCATGTCCATCAGAATTGATCATCACATAATCTTGCTGATGCTGTGTACGATGTTCTCTTGATCCTATTTATTTAGCATGAGTCCATGTAAGTCTCTCCAGTCCTCTCTGAAATCATCCTGCTGATCGATTCTTATAATACAATAATATTCTATAATATTCATATATCATAACTTTTTCAGCCATTCCCCAACTGATGGGCATCCACTCAATTT
Source organism: Sarcophilus harrisii (assembly GCF_902635505.1). NCBI lineage: Eukaryota > Metazoa > Chordata > Mammalia > Dasyuromorphia > Dasyuridae > Sarcophilus > Sarcophilus harrisii. The sequence continues at coordinate 423,880,716 of NC_045428.1, forward strand.
CCAATTCCTTGCCACTACAAAAAGGGTTGCTACAAACATTTTTACACATATAGGTCCTTCTTTTTTTTTTTTTAATGACTTCTTTCTCCCTGCATTTTCATGACACTTTTCTTACTGATTTTCTTCTTAACCAGTCTGACCATTCCTTATTTTTTGTTTGTTTGTTTGTTTGTTTTGTTTTTAATAAGCTTTCGTACAAATTCCTTCAGGAAGCTAGGCAAATAGAGCTCTGGGCCTGGTTATCTATATGAGCTAGAAAAAGAAATGGCAAACTGTTCCTGTATCTTGGCCAAGAAAACCCCATATGGAGTCATGAAGAGTCAAACACGACTGAACAACAGATTACTTTGTGCTAGGCATAATGCTAAATTCAAGCAGAAATAAAAATAGGCCTTCCATGAGCTTACCTTGTGTTATCAAAAGACCTCTTGGAACTCAGCAAGCAGGATTGGGGAATAAGACCAGGACTAGCTGCTGCTGCCCACTGCTTCCCTACTTTCAAGCTAGTCCAAGAGAAGTTACAACCAATATTCCTTTAGAGTGAGAAAAAAATCATTTATTCACCACTTTTCATGAGAAGCAAGTGTACTCATGGGCAACATACATACCAAATAGAGCAAACTTTATAGTGATAGTTCAGTTCTTAAACCCCCCCTTCAAGGTTCAGATTGGATGAATTTACAATTAGAGTTACTTACAATTTGTTGGGTTTACAATTCAAGTTATAATCCTCCTTAGTGCTCTGTCACTGACCCTAGCTGCTTTGGGCCAATTTAGACCTGGAACTTTGTTGATTAGTTAGTTACTTGCCTTAGAAGGTGATTAGTTGTAGATAGCTTAAGATATTTCACCTTTCCTTTCATCCTGTTTTGGCAATATCTATAGAAACCCAACTTTTCAAACTCTTCACATACATACAAGATAACACATAAAAGAAAGATGAAAATCAGGGTAGAAGATGACATGGTAACCAAATTAGAAACAAAGGCAAGAAAAATAGCAGATGGCTAATCTGGATCTCTCCCCAGGAAGAAGAACAACATCCATGTACCATCCTCTTTTCAGAAATGTTTCCAAAGTTTCTCTTCTTATATATGCATTTTCTCTAAGTTAGTCATTAACTCCCATTGGTTTAAATATTGTTTCTAGACAGATGACTCCCAAATGCACACATCCAATTAATATCTCCCTTCTGAACTCCACTTTCATACTATCTGCTGTCTGTTTTACATCCTTTCTCCTTGGATATTCCATAAGTATCTCAAATTCAAATCCAAAATTCAGTTAGGGAATAAGTATTTATTGAGCATCTACTATGTAGATAGGTAGCTAGGTAGTGCAGTAGAGAAGAGCACTGGGTCTGAAGGAAGACCTGGTTCAAATGCAGGTTCAGACACTTACTATGTGACCCTGGACAAGTCACTTCACTTTGTTTGCCTCAAGTTTCATCATCTATAAAATGACCCAGAGAAGAAAATGGCAAACTGTTCCAGTATCTTTGTCAAGAAAACTCCAAATGGGGTCATTTCCTTATCTATGAACAGATTGCTTCCCTTCAGTAGAATGAAGATCCCTGAAAGTAAGGAAAATTTCATTTCTAGGACTGGGAATCCCCAGTACCTAATACAATCCTTGGTACCTAAGGGACTGTTAAAAATGATTATTTGAATTGAAAAGAATGTAGGGGAAACAGATACACTGTAATTGAGGGAGGAAAAGTGTATCAACAGGGTAACTTGGGAGTTGGCTCTGGATTTTCAGATTCCCCATTATGGCACTAGTAGAAGGTAAGGTAAATCAAATCCAGAGAACTGGGCAGGGAGCCAAAAGAAAACTTCATTACTTCACAATTTTGCCTTGGGCTGACCTTTCCTGAAAGATACTTGCCCCGGGGTTTAGTAACTCTCCTAGAATCAGTGAATTCATGCCTCATAATTAAAGTATAGATTTGAGGAATAAATGAATGATGGTGGTTGTTTGCTTTGGGGGATTATTTAGGTTTTTTTGGAAGCAATTTCTTCCCTAGATAAACCACTGTGTATGACAGGGGGGGAAAAAGCCTGCTAAACCAAAAAGGATCACATTGTCTTGTCAATTAGTTTTCCTTTCTGCTGCTGAGCAAAGCACCAGTATTCCAATTGCATATTTCCTGGAGACTGGTACAGAGTTTATTAGATTGAAGAATGACAGAAACAAAGACTAGCACATTCATAGTAGAATGAAATCCCTAGTTTCTTTTTTCATTAATAGATGGAGAAGAGGGTAGAAAAGGGAGAGATTCCTTTAATACCAAAGGTTTCCACTATCTTTCAGGTTTCTGCATCTTTGCATTAAAGATAAAACACAAAATGAGGAGAAAGTGTACATTGGTGTAATACTGAGTCAATAGCTGACAGGAAATTTACATGTCTGGAAGAGGGGGAAAAGTTCTTATCATCTCAATGAAGAAAGATAGGCTTCTGGATCTACTGTTTAAAGGACAGTAAGATACTAAATGGTTTTAAAAAATTACCTAGAAGACACTTATTCTGTGTTGATGGCAAGCAGAAAGACACCTGTAGTAAAAGATTTATTGTTTCAATTTTTTTTAATATCCCTTTGTGTGCATCAACATCATTATTTTCATATTGATGTATTTCAGAGGGATCTCTTCCATTAGGCTCACCTTCCTTTCTTTGCTGTCCTATCTTTGTCAGTTACCTGAAGACCAAAGCACTTTAATACAATAGTCTAAATGCTTTCCAAACTGTGTTGTCTCATCAAGTGTACCCAGTACTAGTAGGGCTCTGGACTGAAATATGAGAATGCTGGGCATGGGTTTGGCAAAATGTATCTCAAATGAGAAACCATTTTCTAACAAAGAAGTAGACCCAAGGAGCCCATTTTGAAATAAATTCAACCTAAATTCTAGTAGACATTCAAAGGGGAGAGTGAGTTAGAGGTAATACAAGGTAATTAGTTTCATTATCTTGGAAAAATACCACTTTTTTGCATTTTCATGAATACCATAAAAACAGCAGTGAACTACTATCAAAGGTATTAAAATACAGATTAGACACAGTAGGAAACCATTTATATATGAGAAGATAGGTTGAAAGAAAGCAGCAGTAGCTCTGGACTGGTACATATAGTGCTTTCACTATCTAAAAAAAAAAAAAAAAAAAAAAGAGGATTTCAGAAGAAGAACCTGGAAGAGCTGAGATTAAGTGAAAATAAAGAAAAAAATTATTAAATAAATGAATTAAGAATTAAATGAAACCATGAGAAAAAGAGGAAAATCTATGTTATGGGGAAAATATCTCCTTTTATTAACTGCTATCAAATTATGTCTAGTATAATGTAGAAATTATAGAGGCAAAAATTTAGATTTTATTATATTAAGTGCAGGTTCAGAAAGGTAGAAAAATAACCCCTGAATCTCATGAGGATTTTAGTAATTTGTCCTTCTCATGGACAAAATTATATCAGACAAAAATAATTCTTATACATATCACAATATTGAACATTCCTCAGGTTATAAAAGTTAAAGAAAAAACAGCACAATCCCATACTTCCTTCACTAGCATAAAAGTTGAACAAACTTAAACAAAATAATAATCTTATACATCCCCTAAGAAAACAAATTTACTTAAACACACACTAGGGATAAACTAAGTCAGGTTAGTGATTAAATTATTTTTAATCAGTTCACAATCTGCTCATGAAGGGGGTAAATTTAGATGTCAACAAGATAATAAAGAGAATTGATATCAAGGAAACCCTTCCTTACATAATTAATTAAGGGAATTAACAAATAACTCAATAACTTTGTGGAGTTCAAACTCCCCTCTGACTTTTATCACAGAAATTTGTCTTCCCTTAACACTATTTGCTATAAATCAGGTTTTGGTTAAGTGAGACTAATATTAATGACAATAGACTTAGTTAATCAAAAGTTGCAGGAGGAACTGCCCTGAACCTTGGATATTATAAATAAAATATCCCAAAGAGATCTTAAAAGAGGAAAAGGGAACCACATGTGCAAAAATGTTTGTGGCAGCCCCTATTGTAGTAGCTAGAAATTGGAAACCGAATGGATGCCCATAAGTTGAAGAATGGCTGAATAAATTATGGTATATGAATGTTATGTATTATTATTATTATGGATTATTGCATATTAATGTAATGGGAAACAACCAAAAGGATGATTGCAGAGAGGCCTGGAGAGACTTACAAGAACTGATGCTAAGTGAAATGAGCAGAACCAGGAGATCATTATACATGGCAACAACAAGACAATATGATGATCAATTCTGATGGAGTGGTTCTTTTCAACAATGAGATGATTCAAAGCAGTTTCAAAGATCTTGTAATGAAGAGAGCCATCTACATCCAGAGAAAGAACTGTGGGAACTGAGTGTGGTACACAACATAGCATTTTCATGCTTTCTGTTGATGTTTGCCTGCATATTGTTTTCCTTCTCGGGTTTTTTGTTTTTTTTTTCCTTCTCTGGGTCTGCTTTTTCTTGTGCAGCAAAATAACTGTATAAATATAAATATACATATATTGGATTTAACATATATTTCAACATATTTAACATGTATCATACTACCTGCCATCTAGGGGAGGAGGTGGGAGGAAGGAAGGAAAAATTTAGAACAGAAAGTTTTGCAAGGGTCAATGTTGAAAAATTACCCATGTGTATGTTTCATAAATAAAAACCTTTAATAAAAAAAGAGAGAGAGAAAAAAGAAAATGAAATTTAAAATCTCCACAGTTTTTGACTTCTGCTTTTGTTATTTGATAATTACTTTGATTTTAAAACCTACAAGGGAAAAGGTTTTTAAATAAAGTCCCTGGAATAAGATATGGTAAAGCAATAGAAAGATATCTGGGTTCATATTCTATCTCTGCCATTTACCTATCCCTGGACAAGTCACCTTACCTCTCTGAGTCTGTTTCCTCATTTGCACAATAAGGGAGTTGAACTGGCTGATGTCTAAATCTGTGCTTTTATGATGTGACATTTCTCAACATATAAAATTAAGACAATATCTACTCATAATCATATCTCTTCAAATGCTCTACATAACAGATATATTGCTCTGCTTGCTTTTCCCCTTCCTTTTTCATCAAAAATATTCTATTTCTTCCCTCTTTGGCATCTTACAATCTATCTTCTGCCTGCCTATAATGCTCTCCCTCCTTAAAACCTCTCTTAGAATCATATTATCATAGATTTAAACCTAAAAGAGATGTTAGAGATCATCAAGACTCATTTCATTTTATTTTTCAGATATGGAAACTTTCATTTTGCAGATGAAGAAACAGAGGCCCAGAGCATCTGGGTGAATTGTCCTAAGACCCATAGCTAGTAAGTATTGAAATCAGGGTTCAAATCCAGAGCTTCTTGAACCCAAGTCCAGAGCTTTACCCAGTGTAACATACTACTTTAGCTTCCTTCAAGGGTGTCCACTTTTTGTTTTGGTTTGGTTTTGTTTTGTTTTAATTAAAGTTTATTTATTTTAAAATACATATTGCTTTATGAATAATGTTGAGAGAAAAAAAGCAAAGCAAAAGGAAAAAACAATGTGAGATTAAAAAAAAACAGAAAAAAGAAGTGAAAATAGCATGTGTTGATTTATATTCAGTCTCATTAGTTCTTTTTCTGGATGCAGAACTTCCCTCTTTTTGTAAAGCAAGAAATTGAAAGCTGAGTAGATGCCCATTAGTTAGAGAATGACTGAATGAGTTATGATAAATGAATGTTATGGAATATTATTGTTCTTTAAGAAATAATCAGCAGAATAATTTCACTGAGGCCTGGAGAGAATTACATGAACTGATGCTGTGAAGTGAGTAGAACCAGAAAAACATTGTACATGGCAATAGCAAGATTATGTAATGATCATATGAAATGGGGACAAACTAGAACCATTCCCAGTAAGATCAGGGGCGAAACAAGGTTGCTTGCTGTCACTATTATTATTCAATATTGTATTAGAAATGTTAGCTTTGGCAATAAGAAAAGAAAAAGATTAAAGGAATCAGAGTAGGTAATGAGGAAACCAAATTATCACTCTTTGCAGATGATGTGATGATATACTTAGAGAACCCTAGAGAATCAACTAAAAAAATAGAACACAAGATTTTGCAAGAGTGAATATTGAAAATTATCTATGTATATGTTTTGAAAATAAAAAGCTTTAATTAAAAAAAAAAGGATCAAGCTGCCTTCTACATGAGGCCTTTGGCATTCTTTTCAGTTCTAAAAAATGTTCTTTTCTATTGTTTTAGTAGTATTTAATTTTTCAAAATAGTTAATTTTCAACATTAATCTTTGCAAAACCTTATGTTCCAAATTTTTCTCCCTCTCCTAACCCCTCCCACCTGCCCAAGACAGCAATCAATCAGATATAGATTAAATAGGTCCAATTTTCAAGGAATTGAAAATTGAGTGGATGCCCATCAGTTGGGGAATGGCTGAATAAGTTATGGTGTATGAATGTAATGGAATATTATTGTTCTAAAACAAACAATCATCAAGCTGATTTCAGAAAGGCCTGGAGAGATTTACATGAACTGATAGTGAAGTAAGTAAAATCAAGAGAACATTGTCCACAGAAACAAGATTATGTGATAATCAACTGTGATGAACTTGGCTCTTTTCAACAATGAGGTGATTCAGGCTAATTCCAGTAGACTTGTGATGGAAAGAGCCATCTGCATCCAGAGAAAGGATTATGGACACTGACTATGGATCACAGCAGAGTATTTTCACCTTTGTTGTTGTTGTTATTGTTAACTTGCTTGTTTTTTCTTTCTCACTTTTTTACATTTTGATCTGATTTTTCTTGTGCAGCATGATAGAGGTGGAAATATGTTTAGAAGAATTGCACATAAGCAGGTCTTTTTGTGATAACAAAGAATTGGAAAATAAGTAGATGCCCATGAATTATAGAATGGCTAAAAAGCTGCACATGAAGATAGTGGAATATTATTGTTCTACAAAAACTGATGAACAAGTTAATTTTAGAAAGGCCTAGAAGGGTTTTCATGAACTGACACTGAGCAAAACAAGCAGAACCAGGAATACATTGTACACACTAATAGCAAGAATGTGTAATAATCAACTATGAAAAAAAGGCTTGCTTATTCTCAGTGGTTCAGTGATCCAAAACAATCCCAATAGACTTTGGACAGAAAATACCATCTGCATCCAGAAAAAGAACTAAGGAAACTGAATGTAAATCAACACATGCTATGTTCACTTCTTTTTTCTGTTGTTTTTATCTCTCCCATGGTTTTTCTCTTTTGCTCTGATTTTTCTCACCCAATGTGATTCATAAAGCAATGTGTATTAAAAACAAATAAATTTACTAGAAAAAAAAAGAATTGCATCGGTTTAAACTATTTGGGATTACTTATTGTCTAGGAAAGGGGAAAAGTGAGGAGAAAAGGAGATAAATTTGGAACACAGGATTTTGCAAGGGTGAATGTTGAAAACTCTGCATGTATTTTGAAAAATAAAAAGCTATTATTATTTTTAATATATGTGCAATTCTTCTAAACATAATTCCATATTCGTCATGTTGAACACACACACATAAAAAAAAAATCAAATCAAAAGGAAAAAACCACAAGAAAGAAAGGGGGAAAAAAAGCAAGCAAGCAAACAACCAAAGTGAAATACTATGCTGTGATCCACATTCAGTTTCCATAGTCCTCTTTCTGGATGCAGATGGCTCTCTCCATCACACTGGAATTAGCCTGACTCACCTCATTGTTGAAAAGAACCAAGTCCATCACAGTTGATCATAACATAATCCTCTTGTTCCTTTGTACAATGTTCTCTTGGTTCTTCTCAATTTAGTAGCCATTCATGTAAGGTTTTTCTGAAACTAGCCCAGCTTATCATTTCTTACAGCACAATAATATTCCATTACATTGATATACCATAACTTATTCAACCATTCCCAAACTGAAGAGCATACACTCAGTTTCCAGATTCTTACCACTACAAAAAGGTGCTACAAATATTTTTGCACATATGGGTCCTTTTCCCTTTTATGAATCCTGTGGGACTAAGAAGTGTTTTTAGTCTCCCCCTCCCTCACCATCCACAGATTTATTTATATGAATGATATTCACTCCCTCTAGAATATAAATTATTGGATGCCAGAAAATATTTCTTTTCCTAAATTTTTTTTTCTTTATTTTATTTCTAGCACACATATTACCAGCACATGACTGGTAATAAAAATGCTTGCTGAAGTGAATCAAAAGTCCTCTTTTTCTGGGAACTTATATCCTGGGATTTGTGACAAGGAAACACCTACCCCTCTCCTAAAAGGCTTGTGGTATTTTTTTCCCCTCTCGATTATAATGACATTATTTTAAATGCACATGGAAATTTGAAATTCTTTAAGAGAATCCTCTTAAAGTAATTTTTGCTGGGAAATATATAAACTATAGAGTAATTCTCCACTAAATGAGATCCATTCCATTCTTTTTTGGAAAATATATGTTTAGGTCATTCATAACATGGAGTGAATGTTGTATCAAGAAGACCTCTGTGAGTAACATTATGAGATTTTGAAGAGATTTGTTCTCTCATACTTAAGCTTGCTGTGAATTAATTGCTCATGACTGTGAGAAATAATTGACACTAGGGATGCCAAGCTGATCAAGAGGGTTGTTGATAGTCTTCTTTGTTTAAAATACCAAAACATTTCATTTTTTTTTACCTGAACACAAACAATTCTTCTCAAATCTTTAATCTCTGAAGGAGTGATTCAATATGGAAATTGTAAAGAGCTTTGCCTTTTGTAGAGATTTGCCCTAAAGTTGTTCATGTCCAACTCTTCCTGCCCCACCATTTGGCAAAAATATTGAAGTGGTTTGTCATTTCATTCTCCAGGTCATTTTATAGGTAAGGAAACTGAGGCAAACAGAATTGAGTGACTTTCCTAGGATTACATAGCTAGTATGTCTGAGATCTTCTGGCATTCTATCCACTGTGCCATGTAACTGCTTTTTATGCAAAAAGGGCAGATTAAAATTACTTAGTTTAGAGACAAGAAAAAAGGGCACAGATGCTTACTTTCCACCTCCATTCCTTTCATGGGCTTCAATTATTTATGTCTAATTAAATGAGAAATTGTTTTGTAGTGGCTGGATGCTCAGCCTCAAAGCCAAGAGAATGAGAATTGGTTGAGTCCCACCTCTGACACTATCTGTATGACCCTAGACAGGTCATTTTATTTCTCAGTCCTCTAGGCAACTCTCTCATACCATTATGTTGCAGAGAATGAATGAATGAAATGTTCCTTAAGTGTTATACAATACAAACAGACAGGGGAATACAAACAGAAAAACAAGATAGCTCTCAAGGAACTCACCTTTTAATGTGAGAAGCAATGCATATGGAAGGTTTCAGCTTCAATTCAAGTGGAAAAGTCCTATGGTCCTTCTAGTACAATAGCAAAGCAGATCTTAATGTTTCTTACTTAATATCATCTCCACTAATAAAATCATATTCATTTCTGAGGTTAAATACTTGACCAGACCAACAGAAGGTGCCAATCTACAATGGTAGGAGTTTCCTCATCAATGAAATCATAGGTACAGTCCCCATTCCTAATTATATGTGGCATGACACTAAGCATTTAGAAAGAGACTTACTTGCCTTCTAGAAATATGTAAACTAAAACCAAATTTATAGGATTATAAATATGGAAAGGACTGAAAGATATTAAAGTAAAACCTTTAAAGTCAATAAAGTTGATTGCAAGGTAGTGGAGACCTCAGTTGGTTGGTATAATTATTATTCCATTTTACAGATGAGAAAAATTGAACAGCTACCCACCACTACCTAGAAGATGAAACCAAAAAGGAACTTCAGATTTTGCCAGTCAATTCTTCTTGAGATTCTCTCTTGAAGAATACATAGAAAAATCAAGAACCCAAACCTATGAGAGCAGCTCCATTTCTGCTCAGAGATTGTGTTAGCACTCACCAATTCATGTAACAATGGGAATGAAAATAAGATTTTGATTAAGCTCTTGTTTTACCCCAAATTTGCTTCTCTTTCTTGGGGATCAAATGAAAGCACGAGATAGTATTGGATTAAAACAATGTGGCCAAGGGGTAGTCGATCCTGCAACTGAAGAGAAATAGGAACTGAGGACTCCCCAGGTCTGCATCCTGCAGATGTGGAGGAATAAATAATAAATCAAGAAGCTACTACATGAGCTTTCAGTGGTAGCTATAAATTCCTTGTTTGTAAACATGTAAATACATGATCATAAAACGGAAGAAATCCTCTGAGTTATCTAATCCAACTCAATATTACAGGAAAACTGAGAATGAGTGATCCTAAGTATGAATGTTCAAATATTCCTGTACTTGGACTAGACTTCTTAGGCTCTTGTTATGTAACAAATTTTTGAGAACAGACTACATACTGCTTCATTTATTATTAATATTTTATTGCTTAATTTCGTATAGTTATTAACAGACATTGGTTTTTGACAGGGAGATTAGCCCCAAGGAAGCTAACAAGTTAACAAACATTTATTACTATGTTACAGGAAGTGAACCAAGCATTGGGATGCTTAAAAAGGAGGGAAAAAAGCCAAAAACAATTCTTCAAGGAAGGCTTCAAAAAGAAAGTACAACTTTAGCTGAATCTAGAAAGGTCTGTAGGATTTTGAAAAATAATGAGTGTGAAGGACATTAGGTAAGTGGATGAATAAAGGATCAGATGTGGAAATGAGGATGGTTCATAGGGAAGATAAGAAATCAAAGCATAAACATATAAAGACTCTAGAATAAACTAAGACCTTTAGAAGTAATCTGATCAGAGTACAACAATTACCAACTAGTTAAATATTCTAGCTAGTGTGTTCTCATTGGTCTCCCCATTAACTTGTTTTATATTCTTAATACATTTGGGCCTCTTCAGTATCCTATATAAATATTAGAGTATCATTTTGCTTTGCTCAAGGTTTCTACCTTTCTAGATTTAACACTTAATTCGGTACATAATGGTACAATGTCATCCATTATGGACAGAGACTGGCAGATGGACAATGAACTAGGCCAAGAAAAAAAAATATTGGAGGAAGTGAGCTAAATTGTATTTGGGAAATAGTGATTTAAATTAACTATAATTTTCCCCTGAATCAAAAGCTCATCTTTTAGCCACTAATGTTCTCCTGATAATATAAATATTAGCATTAAATCATCTAAGGAAACTTGGTGTTAAAAAGGTAAATTTTTGTTGAGAGTGCTGCAATAGATGGGATAATATGCGATAGAAAGAGAAATTTAGGTAACATTAAGTCAAATGATTAATAAAAATGCAAAGAAAATGCTATATACTTTACCAAGTGAAATATAACCCACTCTCTTCCTTATTCAAGTCTGATTCCTGGGTCCCATGCGATAGCTATATAAAAGTTGCCCAGGTTCGGTGAACTATGCATCTAACTATACATCAGAGTCTGGACAATGGGCATTCTTCTTAGTTCTTGTAAGGACCATTTAGGTCTAAGCCTTTAGAGTGATTATGAATAAAATTTAGGAGAAACTGTAATATCAAAGGTACAATCAAATATCATACACAGAAAGGAAAATGGGAAGGATTTTAGATTTTAAAAATCCTTCCACTTAAAAGCTGTGTTCAACCTTCTCGTTGACAGTGACAAACATCTTTGGTTAGCAGATGTCTCCTGGCTTATGCAGCAGGAGAAACAAAAATATGATAAACTACACAAGGATCTGATACTGCAAATGATCTCATCCACTAGTGTAAAGCTATTTGTTGTTCTTAGATAAGAGATGCCCAAGGCTTTTCATTAAAGGTTACTTCACCCCTGCTTTCTTAAATTAAACAGATTTCTCTAAGGGTTATAAAAGTATTTGGTCACATCCATTTTTTTCTTGCACTTGAACAGAGAATATTTTTTTCATTCCAACAAATTCTGTCAGTTGTTTTTCAAATACTTCCCACTTTGAATGATTTTTCTTTCCCCTCCTTACCCCAATCTCTCCTGGAAAAGGTGCTATTTTTCTATTTTAAATTGCCAAAGAATGATGCTGATTAGAGTCCTGGAATCTTATAAAAACTTAACCTGTGTATCTTCTTTTGCAGAATTGCTAATATGGAAATGTTTTGCATGGCTGCTTGCACATGTATAATCCATATCAATTTGCTTGCCTCCTCAATGAGTAGGGGTTAGGGGAAGGGAATAGGGAGAATATGGAACTCAAAATTTAAAAAGAAACAATATTAAACATTTTTGCTTAGCTGTAATTGAGAAAAAAAAAGTAAATGTTAAAAAAAAAAAAAAAAACCTTCTCAACCTTTACTCTAACAAACTAAAGAAGCTTTCAGCTACCAGTCTTCCTCAGCACGCTAATAGATCATTTTCTTTCCTATTTCACTATTTAGGTTTTTAATGCCTCTTCCCATTCCCATCAGTAGATCTAGCCCATGAATGAAATTCTTCCTGGGCTATCCAGGAACATAGACTGAGAAATTCCCCAACAGTATCTTTCTTGATATTAAAAATCATTGAAGAAAGTTATCTTTTATTAATCTGTCTGGGAATCTTTTATAGTCTTAATAAATACACATGTTTTACTAGAAGAAAACCTTTAAGGCTGAATTTTGCTCTACAGAATCAAATTTCTTTTTTTATGTTGAACAGTACATCTGGAACATAGAATCCTTATATCTTTCAGTCACTTGTGTGAATATAAAGATGAAAGTTGCCATAAGATATCATTTGCAAAGCTCAGATTCTCTTATGATATTTTCATGAAGTACACTCTTGATACATGTACAAATTACCCTCATGAAGATTTTATAGAGATGAGAAAGTAGACATATGGCTTGATAACTACAGATATTTTCACATAATCACTTTCTTCAGTATTATTAAGATCTAAATTCCCCTCCACCCCCAATTATTATGTACTTTTCTCTCTTTGATTTTTCTTGAGATTTGATTCCTTGATGTCCTCAGAGTCTGTTGCCTCAAGGGCACACCTCCTCTGGGTGATCTGTTGAAGCTGTTCTTCCTGTCTTTGTTTTCTCTAGTACTGTTTCCTCATGCAGCCCATCAGGGAATGTGGTGTTAGAATCCAAGAATAGTATCTCCACCATTATGGGCAGATAAAATTGTTCATTGTAGAAATATTAATAGATCTTTGCATTTTTCATGTTTTTTGCTCTCCTGCTTCTATTCTCTGACAATAAAATGAGAATAAAGGAATTTGCCATGCTGGTAGATATCTTACTATCCAAATAATGCATTCAATACCAAAATGTTGGATATCATTTTCAGTATCCACTCCCAGGTTACAATATTGCAGGGGGGGAATTGGTTATATAGACCAATAGCAATTGGTATCAGGATTCTTTAAGTCAAGAGGAAATAATAATTACATTTGTTTATTCTTGCCTCCTATGCTGATTCTACCAATTAAAAATAGATTTTGCAATATCTCATCACAAGGATTGGATGCCTCAAATGTCCTAATCAGAGGTAAAATGAAAAGTCATTAGTTCATTTAAGCCATTCATCAACCACAACATAACACATTCAGGTCTGGTTTGTGGCAGATTCATTACTACTGATAGAAAAGACTTGCCACTCTATTAACAATTGCCAAAGATATAAAGTTCAATAAAAAGTATATTTTTAGAAGGGACAATTAGAATTTAAAAAACTTTAAGGGGATGCTGAGTCAAATAGGTAAGAGAAATAATTAAAATCAATTTATGACAGATGAATGGGTTATAGGACATAAATGGCTAGTCTTCAGTGACCAGTATTATTAAGTAATAATCCAAATAATACATGTGTCTAAATAAACAAGTCCATGGGAAAAAATTTAAAAACAAAGAGGGAAGACGTGGAGTAACGGATGCAGATTCCTTGGATCTGTGCTCTTTAAAATGGAGTTTATTTCAGCTTTACCTGAGCATCCAGAAATATCTGAGTCACAGTGACAATTTAGTTATTAAATGTTTTTACAAAAATGAAACCAAATACTGTGTTGATTTGTTTTTTACCCTGAACTTGAAGCTTGTAAATCACTGTGCTCAGCTAAGGCTATTTTAGCAGCAATTTTTCTGCTGACATAAATGGTTTCCAAGTCTATATTTCCCAAGACTTTGTAATCACCTCTTCTTCATTTTAAACCCTTTATCATCCACCTCAAACCCCCAAGACAACAGACCTGGCAACATCCAAAGGACACATTGTTGATTTCTTAGGGAAGTGTGGTCACAACAGCAGCTAACAGGATTTTTCTTATTTCAAGAAGACTCATATGATGTCTTAGTCTAAAGAGTAGAAAAGAATAAGTCATGGTATCTTAGGACTGACAAATCTATGGATTATGTTTGTGAAACTGAGAGACTCTGAAAGCTTAGCATATAAAGTCATGAAGACAAAATAAGGAAACCATATAGTATAATGCAAAAGCCATTAATTGTACAATAGAAGGCAAATAATACCTATTTGCTTAGGAAAAAATTGTTTTTATCAGAAGGACAAATGTGATTATGTAGGAAATCATTGGTATCCTCTTAAATTCTAACTTAACATTGAACTGTACTATGAAAAAATGCATCTTGGTTTAATGGGAAAAACAGGTAAGAGCATGACTCCAAAGGATTCATGAGGAAATATGATATATAGCTTCTCAAAGAGATAGACTGATAGATTTAGTATACATATACTATGTATATATATAAGAAAGAAAGAAAGAAAGAGAGAGAAAATTTTTAACAAGATTGGGTCTCTCTGTCTCAACTCAACTGGAAGTACAGTAGTGACATATAGGTCTGATCTCAAAACTACTTGATCCAAAAGCTTTGATTTACTCCAATTTTCCAACCTGGGTACATTTGTCTCTCCTGATCTTCTGCCAATTCACTTCTCCTTAGCCACCCAATCACCTTTTGGGCTAATACAGTTCAGAATCCTTAGCTTTTTAGTTCAGAAACCTACCCTTAGATCAAGCCAGCACAAAGTTCATTTTATAGAAATAGCCAATGCAAGAAGTTATTTTGCTTGATTACTGAAATTTATAACAAGTATTTTGTTTTTCTTTCTTCAGTGGGGGAGAGTGGCAGTTAGGAAAAAAAAAAGTTAATTGAAAAGAAAAGAAAAAGAAAAAGCAGGTAAGCATGCTTAAGTCTCTAGTTTTCTTCTTTTACCCTCACCATACCAAAACTTGGTCATCTTGAAAAGAAAGGACAATTGCTTTCACAATAATGAGCTCTATTTACACTTTATTAAAACTATGGCTGTAATCTATAGAAAGTGTCAAAAGAATGATCTTGCAGTTCAAATATACATTGTCACTTAGTAAAAAAATCTTATTTTCAAGTCCTAACTTTAACACTACAATGCTATATGATCTTTAACAAATCACTTCATTTCTTAATACTTCAGTTGTAAAATTAAAGTATTGAACTAAAGTCCCCAACTCTAAAATTCCATGAGAACATGAAAACTGAGAGCTCAACTAGACACAATGGAATATTCAAGACAATATGGGAAAAAATGAAAAAAATGATATAGTATTTTTCCTTAAGGAACCTATTCTATAGTTGAAGTATATATACATATACATATACAAGAAATAAAATATATTCTTGTATATACATATACAATATGTATACATATATAATATATTCTTGTATATACATATACAAGAAATAATAATATATATTTCTTTTCAAATGACAATTATATTTATTTTTAATTTATTTTTTAGTTTTAATTAAATTTCACAGAATATAGGTAGCATCAATCCTCTGAACTCATTGTTGGTCTTTGAAATGGTCAGAACTTTGAGAGATCATTATATTTACAAGGTACTGTATACAAGTAAAGACAAATTATACTTCATGTGTAGTTTTACATGGAGACAGAGGGCAGTGAATGGTGGAGCCAGCAAAAGAAAAGAATTATAGGAGGACCAAGCAAAGGAAATAATGAAAAGTAGAAACCAGCTTCTCCAGATTTAAAAAGAATTGATGAGTATAAAATGGATTGGGCCTGGGTCAAAAACCATAGATAACCTTTGTCTTAGAAGTTCCCTCTTTAAATTAAGAAATCAGGAGCTCTAGGAGTATTGTGTCCTGCTTTCTAGAGCCCCCAAGTTGGGAGTGACAAAATGTACCTTGCTTTCTAGAGCCCCCATGCCAGAGTGATTAAAATATACTGTCTTAGTGGAGGAGTGATGAGGCGAGACTCCTGAGGATGTTAGAAATATGGAGTCCATTTATTCCATTTCCCCCTTATATACTCTAATACCCTTATGTAACCAAATTCATTTATTTTCTATGACACAGACAGTGGCCCAGCAGGTAACTTCTTTTTTTTTTTAATAGCCTTTTATTTACAGGTAATATGTATGAGTAACTTTACAGCATTGACAATTGCCAAACCTCTTGTTCCAATTTTTCCCTTCCTTTCCCCCACCCCCTCCCCCAGATGGCTGGATGACCAGTAGATATTAAATATATTAAAATATAAATTAGATTCACAATAAGTATACATAACCAAACCATTATTTCTGCAGGTAACTTCTACCAGTTCTTTTCTTACTTAAGGATATTCTCCATTTAGCCTCAGTAATTTGACCTCATTGGGGATTCTAGGTGTTCTTCAGTTATCCCTGAATGAAGTGAACTGTGAAAGCTATCTCACAAGATGGAGACAGTATTCTAAGAATTGAGTGAAAGTCAAAGATTGGCTGTGTCCCAGACCCAAGTCTCTTTATCCAGAGATCACGTGGTTTACAAAGAATGGGACTATATAGCCCTTTTCTTTGTGAGACGAAGTTGGAGCCACCTTGGCATTAAAACTCTCATATAAGGTAATTTAGTAATCCTAAAAATGTGGTTGGGTTAGAAGTTTTTCCTCATTTATGACTTAGAATATGAGGTTATTTGCCTTGGCTAATCAGGGCAAAGATCATCCTATAGGGAGAGTTAGTCCAGGCCCTATATAATTCTTGTCTGTTAACTGGGCCTTGCTTGTCCTCATCTGACTGTGTGTTGGGAGGGAGACACCCTTTCTCACAACATCATGATAAAATTCCTTTCTACTTTTACCTTGAGATATCTCCTTGATTAATTTGAGCTGATGGTCTTTATCCAACATGTCCCCTATTTATTTTAGGGATCAACACCTATTAGCCATTTCTGTACTATCCTTTCCAGTCCAAAAAAACTGGGAAAGAAAAAGAAATAAAGAATTAAATGTTGTCTATTCATCATTGTCCCGACTATCTCTCATGGCATTCCTGTTCTCTCTTTGATCTACCTCTTTTCCCCAAATATAAATTAAAATAGCAGTTTGTTATTCTTAACTTTCCTTCCCAGATTTCCTTCCTAATGTTATTCTTACAGAACCACGCAAGACTTTTGTGTTTATCCTCCATTATCTGCCCATTACCTCTTTCTATCTTCTGGAAATTGCTTTTGATTATGGTAAGTATATTGATGAACTTTCTCTGCTTCTATGTCAATCTCTTTAGACAACTGATCCCCCTTTCCTCACTCAATGAAATATTTGTGTGTGTGCATGTGTGTCTTCAGAATTTCGTTCTTGAGAAAATTATATTCTTCCTAGTCTTACTTCTCCTATTAAATTTCTCGGCCATAGAATCCTACCTATAATTTCTCTGAACCACTTGAAATTTTCTTTCCTGAAATCTATGGTACATGCATATCCCCTGTACCTAATTTTTCTCTCTTCTAACAAATTATAAGAAGGAGAAATTATTTCCTCATAAAGCTCCCATTGTTCATATTATATTAACTAAGTTTTCCTTCTTGGTGAGATAGATCCTGAATATCAATTCCTATTGTTATTTTTTCCACCTTTTGAAGGATAAAACTATCTTAAGAAAATTCTCTCCTCCCCCAAAAAAAAGAAAGAAAAGAAAATTCCTATTTCCATCTAGATGAATTTACCCAACAATCAAGATTTTTAAAAAAACCAAAAGTGCTATTCCAATCACTGTGAAAAGCACTGGTTACCTACCCCACCTCCTAAAAAAAAACAAAAACATTCCATACTCTTAGTAAGTTTATATTTTGATGGAGGATACAACCGGTATATAAATCAGTAGATATAAGATAGAGGCTGCTTAGATAGAAGGTAGCATTAGAGAGGAAGGCACCACTAAGCAGGAGGAACTCGGAACCATTGGAATTTAGTGAACAGGATAGGGTAAAAGGATGAGACTTATGCTTTAGGAAGATTATTTGTGCTATTACATGGACAGTGATTCTTTCAATAATCCACGTAAAAGATAATGAGGCTTAACTGAACCAGGAGAGTGGGCTGTTTACATGGAGAAAAGAATATATCTGAAAGAAAGAAAAAAAATGACAAAATTTAGCAAGTATTTGTGGGACAACAAGAGAGAAGAGATGATGATAAAACTGAGCTTTGAAACTGAGTGATTAGAAGGATAATTATGTTCATAATAAATTTGAGAAGTGAGGTGATTTAAGGGAAAAGATAATATACCAGGTTTGTTATGGGTTTTCTAATTTCATTTATTGCCCCATTTCTGCCTAAGTGGTTTGTAATATATTCTTACTGAAAACATCACTTCTATTTCTACTCCATTGGCCTTAGTAAAGGTATTCATATTCTGCTCCACTAATTAGTATCTGTGGGATTTGGGGCAAATCACCTTTCAGGTTCAGTTTTTCTCATCTTAACATGAGAATAATGACATTTACCCTACCTATTTACAGGATTGTTCTGAGACTCAGAAAAGAGAGTAAAAGAATTATGAACATTTTAAAAGTACCACATGAGCATAAAAGAGTTTCTGAGCAAAAAATGATCTTGCATTTCTACAGAACCAATATCAAAATGGAATACTTTAATAAAATTTAATTAAGAAGGTAAAATCCTACTTAAACAACTTGACAGTAAGTATGTCAAAATTGCTTCATTAAATTCCAATTTTCTGTCTTCCAAGCCAGCTGGCAGAGCTGGCTAGTCATCAGAGAAGTTAAGGGTCATTTTTCTAAGTCAGCTAAGGTTTGCTCAGAAAACAATAGTATAGTATACTCAAGTTCAGGCTGTCCAATTTAGTTGGAATCACATCAAAAAGCCAAGACAGAGAAAAGTAGCCAAAGAAGTTTCCAATGGTGATCATAGAATTCAAGGGGCAAATAAAGAACTGGGTCCAAAAAAAAAAAAAAAAAAATTGAGGTAGTAAGGTTGAAGGCCTACAGCACAGGGGCCAAAACCAATAGTTGCCACCAATCTCTTCAAAAATAGTTTAAAACTCATGCTGCTTTTTCTCTTTTTTTTAAGCAGTGTAGTCCATCTTATGCTTCTCAGGTAGTTTCTCTGGATGGCAAAATCCTATTTTTCTCCAACCAGACTTCTTTACTTTTAATGTAAGCTAAAAAGGCACTGTCCTAAGTACAAGAATTAAAATGAATTGGCATTTTAGAACTCAAAATTTAAAAGTTGGGAAGAAATTTTGACAACACAATTCTGATTAAATTCTGCTTAATTCAATTCACTGAACAAATATGAAAAATCTAATAAGTGCAAGACACTATGCTAGCCATTAGGAATATAATGATAGCTAGATGGAAACTTGTAATCTAACTGGAGGTGAGGGAATAAAAAATACATAAAAGTAACTACAATAGGAAAATTGAGATAAATTCAAACTACAAATCCAATTAAAGAACTTTAAGAAATTTAAGAGTGGAATTAGAGTAAATAATGAAGAAACCAAATTATTACTCTTTGCAGATATGATGATATACCCTAGAGAACCAACTAAAAAACTACTAGAAACAATTCACAACTTTAGCAAAGTTACAGGATATAAAATAAATCCACATAAGTCATCAGCATTTTTATACATCACTAACAAAATCCAACAAGAAGAGATACAAAGAGAAATTCCATTTAAAATAACTGTTGATAGTATAAAATATTTGGGAATCTATCTGCCAAGGAAAAGTCAGGAACTATATGAGAAAAACTACAAAACACTTTCCATGCAAATACGGTCAAATCTAAGCAATTAGAAAAATATCAAGTGCTCTTGGATAGGTTCAGCGAATATAATAAAGATGACAATACTCCCTAAATTAATCTATTTATTTAGTGCTATACCAATCAAACTCCCAAGAAACTATTTGACCAAACTAGAAAAAATAACAACAAAATTCATCTGGAAGAACAAAAGGTCAAGAATTCCAAAGGAATTAATGAAGAGAAAAGCAAATGAAGGTGACCTAGCTGTACCAGATCTAAAACTATATTATAAAGCTGAAGTCATCAAAACCATTTGGTACTGGCTAAGAAATAGAGAAGTTGATCAGTGGAATAGGTTAGGTTCACAGAACAAAATAAGTAATGACTATAGCAATCTAGTATTTGACAAACCTAAAGGCCTCAGCTTTTGGGATAAGAATTCATTATATGACAAAAACTGTTGGGAAAATTGGAAACTTTAATGGCAGAAAGTAGGCATAAACCCACACCTAACACTGTATACCAAGATAAGGTCGAAAGAAGTTCATGATCTAGACATTAAAAATGATATTATAAACAAATTAGAAGAACATGGAATAGTTTACCTCTCAGATTTGTGGAGGAGGAAGGAATTTGTGACCAAAGAACTAGAGATCATTATTGATTACAAAATAATTTTAAATATATTAAGTTAAAAAGTTTTTGTACAAACAAAACTAATGCAGACAAGATTAGAAGGGAAGCAATAAACTGGGAAAATATTTTTACATCCAAAGGATCTGATAAAGGCCTCATTTCTAAAATATAGAGAGAAATGACTCAAATTTATAATAGTTCAAGCTATTCTCCAATTGATAAATGGTCGAAGGATGTGAACAATTTTCAGATGAAGAATTGAAACTATTTGTAGTCACATGAAAAAGTGTTCCAAATCACTACTGATCAGAGAAATGCAAAGACAACTCTGAGATACCACTATACTCCTCTCAGATTGGCTAAAATGACAAGAAAAGATAACAAAAGCTGGAGGGAATGTGGGAAAACTGGGACACTGATACATTGTTGGTGGAATTGTGAATGGATCCAACCATTCTGGAGAGCAGTTTGGAATTATGCTAAAAAAGTTATCAAATTGTGCATTCCCTTTGATCCAGCAGTGTTACTACTGGGATTATATCCCAAAGAGATCTTAAAGGAGAGAAAGAGACCCACATGTACAAAAATGCTTATAGCAGCCCTTTTATAGTGGCAAGGAACTAGAAACTGAGTGGATGCCCATCAGTTGGAGAATGGCTGAAGAAGTTATGGTATATAAATGCTATGGAATATTATTGTTATGTAAGAAACAACCATCAGGATTGTTAAATTCAGGCTAGCTCCCTGGAGGCCTCAGGATCAGAGTCAGGATAAGTAAAAGTCCTTGATCTTTAGGAGGAAAAGTGAGAGAAGCAGGCAAACTGCCACAGGCTCGCCAAAGATGTATCTTCGATTCTCCCATCCAAAGTCACTAACTTCTCTCCTCCACATACTGCAGCAAAGTGATCTCTGGCCTCTGTCCCTCCCCCCTCTAATCCTTGCCTATGATTATCTTAACACTAAACATTCACCCAACATCAACTGTGAAAAAAGCCATTTATCCAAACATATGCTAATAGAGTCATTGTCTCATTTCAAATAGGTAATTAGCCTTAACTGTTCAGTGGTCTGATTCAAGCATACCTTTTTCAGAGTTTCAGCCCTTTACACAGGATAATTTCAGAGAGTCTTGGAGAGACTTACATGAACTGATACTAAGAGAAATTATACACAGCAATAACAAGACTATACAATGATCAATTCTGATGGACGTGGCCCTCTTCAACAATGAGAGGATTCAAACCAATTTCACTTCTTCAGTGATGAAGAGAGCCTTCTATGCCCAGAGAGAGGACTGTGGGAATTGAGTGTGGATCACAATGTAACATTCTCACTCTGTTGTTATTTGCTTGCATTTTGTTTTCTTTCTCGGTTTTTCTTTTTCTTCCTTCTTGATCCGATTTTTCTTGCACAGCAAGATAACTATATAAATATGTATACATATATCGGATTTAACATGTATTTCAATGTATTTAACATGTATTGGACTACCTGCCAGCTAGGGGAGGAGTTGGGGCAAGGAGGGGAAAATTTGGAACAAAAGGTTTTGCAAGGATCAGTGTTGTAAAATTACCCATGCATATGCTTTGTAAATTAAAGAAAGAAAGAAAGAAAGAAATTTAAGAGTACAGAGCACACAGTGGATAGAGCACTGGCCCTGGAGTCAGAATGACCTGGTTCAAATTTGATTTAGACACTTAACAAACATCAGCTGTATCACCTCGGACAAGTCACTTAACCCCAATTGCCTGACCAACAAAAAAGAAAAAGAAAAAATTTAACAGTAGATTTATTGCTAAAGGTGCTGTGGAAATATTTACTTGATTACTCTATTTAAATAAATCAAAACAGCCCACAGAAATCTATATCTATTTGTCAGGGGAATTTTCCATATATCAGGTCTAAAAATGCTATTCTAGCTCTTCTCTTTCAAGAAGAATAAGACTAATGCCTTTTCCATATAACTGCTTTTCAAAATCTTGAAAACAGATATCTTGCTTCCCTCCCCCAAATCTTCAATTCTCAAATCTTATTCATCTAATTCTAGTTAGAAGTAATCTCAGGACTTTTTATTATTCCAATTGCCCTCTTAAATCTCGCTTTCAAGTATTGCTAAACTGGAGCCAGTGAACTTGTTTTACCTTTCTAATTTTTTTTTTTTATTATTTTGACATAATTTGCTTTCTTTATGATCTTGTATATTTTATTTTATTTTATTTTATTAATAATAGCTCTTTTTCAAAATATATGCAAAGATAGTTTTTGACATTCACCCTTGCAAAACCTTGTGTTCCAAATTTTTCTCCCTTCATTAAAACATTGTTTTGAGAAGGTGGAGGTGGGAGGAAGAGAGAAGAGTAACTCGATGGTTGAAAAAAAAAAAAAAAAAAAAAGCTGGAGAAAGAAATAGGGAAAAAAAAAAAAAAAAACTGTAGCAAAGTAAGTGTACCAGGTCAGGAAATGTACCAAGGTTACCAGGAAAAGAGAAATTCATATGACTTACCAATTTATTTGGGGAAGTTCTATACTGCCTTGGCTCCTTAAACTTAATAGGCATAAATGCGAAGTCATGTTTGGGTCCAAAAATCAGTTTCCCAAATACAGAATGGAAAAAGCGTGGTTAGACAACAACAGTTCAACTGAAAAAGATTGCAAGCTCAACATGAACTCGTAGTATATATAGTAGCAAAATCAGAAAGTGATAGTATAACTGTACTCTTCTGGTTAGGTAGCACCTGAATTATTGTGTTCGGTTTTGTATATCACATTTTAAAGACATCAATAAATTAGATCAGAGGCTCCTAATCTTTTTGTCATGAATCCCTTTGGCATTCTGTGAAACCTAAAAGAACCCCTTCTCAAAAGAATGTTTTAATTATTTAAAATAAAATGTACTGTTGGATTACTTGCTCTCTAGTGGAGAAAGTGAGGGGAAGGAAGGGAGAAAAATTTGGAACACAAGGTTTTGCAAGGGTGAATGTCAAAAACTATCTTTTCATATATTTTGAAAAAGAGCTATTATTAATAAATAATAATGAACACCAAGAAATGTTGGAAGAACTGATAAGTGAAGTAAGAAGAACCAGGAAAATTATGTAAACATCAACCTCAATAACTAAATGAAAAGAATAACTTTGAAACATTGGAAACTAAATGCTGTGAAATTATGATGACTAAGCTTGACTGCAAAAAAGCTTTAAGAAAAAGCACTTTCTTCAACCTCTTCTCTGCAGCAGTGAGGGAATTAATTTATAGTTATGGAGCATATCCTTTTTATTTAAATCCTTAGTAGATGACAGGAAAAGATAATGATAAATGTTGGAGGTAAAAATAGTAATTATGTAAATGAGGTAGAGAGGAAGATTAGATTTTTGTTTGTTTTTAATATGTGTGAATGTCAATTAGGATTAAGTGACTTGCTCAGACAGCTAAGAAGGCTTAAATGTCTGAGGTTAAATTTGAACTCAGGTCCTCTTACCTACAGGCTTGATGCTCTATCCACTGCACCACCTAGGCATTACAGGAGGAAGGGGTCTTATAGTTCTGAAAACCTATTCACATCAGAAATGGATTAAATAGACAACACCATGAAAGGGATAGGACCCTCCAAAAATCTATAAAGAAATAGGAGAGAGGGGGAGACAAAGGGTGAGAGAAGAAGATCCCTCAGGGAAAGGAATGATCCATGGGTAGGAGAAGGCAAGTAAAAGAGCAAAATTAAACTAGAAGAGTTGGCAGGGAGAGGAAAGAAGAGATATACACAAACACTACAACGAGGATCAAGAATAAAATTTATTAGGAAAAAAAAAGCAGGACTTGTAACCATTGATCTTAGACATTGATCTTAGAATTAAAGATTCAATCAAAAGAGAAATCTCCATTATATGTCAGCCATATTAACATTGTTTTAGATGCATTTTTACATATGGGTAAATGTGTGTGTGTGTGTGTGTGTGTGTGTGTGTGTGTGTGTGTATTTGTAGGTATGTATGCATTGCAGCTCTATGCATGTGTGTATTTAGATATATGTCTATGTATGGGGGTCTGTGGATGGCTGTGAATGTATATGTATGTGTGTATCTATATATGTATATGTTGTGCCACAGTTCCCTTTAATTGTCCTGCCTTAGTTTCCCTAATTTTCCTGCCTCAATCCTCCTGGTTGCAACACCAGCCTTCCCTTCTAATCATTAGAATTGATATAATTTAGGGCTGACTACACTAAAATTATAAATTGTAAATGTTCAATCCAGATAAGGTAAAAGATCTTTTATCTTAGACATCATGATCCCAGACCTTCCCTATTTATCAGAATGTCGGGTGCCTCTTCCCACCCTGTCAGAACTGGATTGATAGCCTGTTCTCGCTCTCACTGTTCTGACTCCATCGCTGCCTCAGTCTATCCCTATCACTTGGAGTTACATGTATATATATTTCATGGGATACACACGTTAGCAGCTGGATTCTTGGAGATGATAGTCTCATTCATCCCAGGATCAAATCATGGAACCATTTGGTCCCAACACAATCTCCCTTTCAAATAAAATATTAAAAGCTCTGCAGATCTCATCTCTGTGATCCCATATTCATTACTGTCTATGAATCTTTCTTATAACTTTATTTCTTTGTAATTTTAGCATTTTTACAAAAAAAGGTAATTACTAGATTTTATACCTTCTGTTCTTCCTGAGGCTTTTTGATCAAGGAAGAAGCTTGAATTTAAATGCCCTGATCACTTTTTCTAACCTCTGTAAACAAGATGAAATAGCCTGCTCTGTTCAAGTTAGGAGGCTATTTTGATTGGCCCTTTTACCTGGGTTACTTTTACTATTCAGTAGGATCTCGCTGCTACAGTGGAGTCCTGGGAAGGCTCTACCTCCTGTGAATTACGTTCAGAGATATTATGTAAATATTGACTGAGTTCTATTCAAAAAAAAAATTGTACTATTTGAATTGTTGAAGTATTCCTGTGGAGACCATGTTAATTCATAAATGCTCCAAAGAATTAAATTTTAAGACACAAAGAGAAACAATTCTGACAAAGATGAAAAACTAGAGTTGTCTAAAGTCATAATGTGAATGCACAGGGAGCTCAGCAATTTAGATTGTTTTTAAAGATATTTATAGAAAGTGGAAGTAAGTTCAAAGTAAAAGAGAATGTATACAAAAATGTGACACAGTATTCTAAGATAAGCAAGCTCAGAGTGCTGAAAGACTAGTGAGAAAAACTAAAGATAATAAATAGGGGATTTAAAACCTATATTTTGTGAAAGGGGGTATCAAAGAAAGGATATGAGGACTACTTGGAATATATAATAATACACTGACAAGAAGATAGAGCTGCTGGAATTTTATTTTGCATATTTCCTCTGCCAAGAAGATACTGAGTCTGGAAAGGACAAAACTTATTGACTAAATTTTAGATACAATAAGCAAAAAACTTTAGTGACTAAAAATGGCCAATGTGAACTTGATACCCAAGGTAAATAGAAAATAGTGAGAAGCCGAATAGATATTTGTGAATGAGATGAGGTGAAATCTCTCAAGACAGTTGTGAAAATCGAATAAGGCTTCATCTATTTCAGAGTTGGAGTAGCCTGAAGGTCCTTGAGCATTGACTCAAGAGCATACCTAAGTCCCCTTCCTGCTATCCTCCCATGACATCATTTTCTCCTTTCTTCAATCAAATATGGGCAACTATGTACTTATTGACCAAGTTCAATTTCTTGGGTAGTTCCCACGTTTAGAATGTAAGACCTTCAGCCAATGAGGATGATGGTCAGTGGTGGGAGGGGTATTTGTGGTAGGGACTATTTAAAGTGTAACACCTATCCCAAGGTGCCTCCTCCTTTCGATTGCTTGCTGGACTGGATGGAAGCTGGCTTCTCGCATGAACATACAATAAACTTTTATGTTGCTCCTAGAGATATCTCTAGCTTTTTATTAAATAGTGACCACTCACCATTCTAAGCTACACACTTGCTTGTGATGAGTTCAAATCATTTTGCCCAGATCCATGAGTACAGGAAGAACTGGTCAATGAGATGGCTCAGCTGTTTGTAAAAGGATTAGCATAGTCCCTGGTACATAGTTGCACTTAATAAAAACATTCCTTTTTCCTTTCCCCTATTATCAAACTTCCTTCTTTCATATGAGGATTCTACAATTCTTCCAGTGTTCCAGGTTTTTAACCTTGTTAATAACCTCAACAACTCACTCCTTCATACCACATATCCAAACAGTTACTAAAACTTGCCATTTCTACCACCATATTTCTCATTCAACCCTTCTTTCTTTATATGCTAACTTTAACCTCTCACCTGGGCTAATCTCACCTCACCTGTTTTCCCTAATTTCCTCCTCTACCCTACTCTAATTCAATCTTCAAACAGATGCCAGCATGATTTTCTTTAAATACAAATTTAACCAGGTCATTGTCTTATTTAATAAATCCTAATGACTATTCATCTCCAGGATATAATATAAACTCTTCTGTTTATCTTTTAATTCACTTTATGACTTGTCCCAAACCTATCCAACCTCCTTGCATATTGTTCATTTCCAATGTTTTATAGGACAATCAAATAGAATTTTTTTTTCCTATTTTTCAAACATTGTATTACATCTGTTATCTTCATGCCTTTGCACTGACAGGCTCCTGTGCCTAGAATGCATTTCCTTCTGATCTAGTTATACTATATCTCAAACTATACCACAAAGCAATAATCATCAAAATTATTTTGGTAATACCTACAAAATATAAAAGTTGATCAGTGAAAGATATTACTTGCATGGCATACTGAAGCAAATTAACATAGTACCATAATGTTTAATAAACAGAAAGCTATCAATTGCTGGGACACAGACTTGCTATCTGCTAAATACTCTTAGGGAAACTTGAAGAGGCATCTGGCAATAATTTGAAATGGGGGGGCAGCTAGTTATTGTAGTGGATAGAGCACCACCCCTGAAGTCAGAAAAATCTGAGTTCAAATCTGACCTCAGAAACTTAACACGTCCTGGCTGTGTGACCCTGGGCAAGTCACTTAACCCCAAATGCCTCAGGGGAAAAAAAAAACAAGAAGAAGAAGAAAATAGGACCCTATCTAATACCAAATACAAAATAAGCTCCAATTGGAGAGAGACAGAGAGAGAATGATAGGTAAATAGATAGATACATATATATCTAGATAGAGACAGACACTATCTATCTACAAAGACATCTATCTATGGCCATATAGCCATATCATAAATATATTAAAGAAATAAGAAAGCAAATGCCTTTCACAGCAAAGAGTAGAGGAAGAAAGGAAAGGAGGGATAGGTTTCACAAAAATAATAGGGGAAGTGTTCTTGCCCAAACAAGCAACAGAGAAAATCACAGAAGACAAAATTAGAGAAATTTTTATTACATACAATTGAGATTATATTCATTGTATGCCAAAGAGGTCATTAAAAAATGGAAAAGGAATCGTATGTACAAAAATATCTACAGCAGCTCTTGTAGTAGTAGTAAAGAATTGGCAACTAAGGGAATGCCTATCAACTGGAGAATGGCTGAACAAATCGTGGTATATGGAATATTATTGTTCTTTAAGAAATGATAAGCAAGAAGAGTTAAGAAAACTTAGAAAGACTTACATAAATTGATGCTGAGTAAAGAAACCAAAACCAGAAAAACATTGTACCCAATAACAGCAACATTGTTCAGATGAACAACTTTGATAGATTTTACTCTTCTCAGCAACACAATGATCTAAGACAACTTCAAAAGATTCATTGTAGAAAATTCTATTTACATCCAGAGAAGTACAACAGAGTTTGAATGCAGATCAAAACATACTGTTTTCACTTTTTGTTGTTGTTCTTTTCTTCTTGGAGTTTTTTCCCTTTTGTTCTGATTTTTTTTTTTTTTTTGCTGAAGCAATTGGGGTTAAGTGACTTGCCCAGGTCACACAGCTAGGAAGTGTTATGTTTTGATTCTTCTTTTACATTTTTACAACATAACTAATGTGGAAACATTTTAGTATGATATACATTTATAATTTTAAAAAGATAAGATTATGTTCAAATAAAATAATGAATAAACTGTATTTAAAAGAAAAACAGGAAAAATTTCACAACAAGTTTTTCTGATAAAGGTCTGATACCAAAGATATGTAGGAAATTGATTCAGATAATTAAGAACAAGAAGCATTCCCCAATAAATAAATGGTCAAAAGATATGAATAGGAAGTTCTAAAGGGAAAAAATATAAGCTACCAGCAATTATATTAAAGGTGTCATTAATAATCATTAATAATAAGAGAAATGCAAATCAAAACAATTCTCAAGTTCTATATCACACCCATAAGATTGGCAAAGATGAAAAAAAGAAAATTACA